>NW_028270148.1:111499800-111803520 GCF_037043375.1 Chiloscyllium plagiosum
AAGGAAGAACTAAACCTGAAAACCCCATTAAACACCAGTTTTTGTGTCATATAAGCAAGGGGGCTTGAGTAGAGGTGAGTAACAAGAAATTCCTCTCACTTTCTGATGACTGCTTTTGTATTTGTTTATATTTGTACTGTAACAGTGGGCGTGGATCTTGGCTGCTGGATGGAAAGCTGGCAAGGCTGGAGATAGGATTGGAGTGTTATCTAATCAGCCATGATCTCATTGACGGGTGGAGCAGACTCGATGGGCTGAATGGCCTGCTCCTATTTCTTGTGATGTCAACAGTCACACATTACCTCGTTCCTTAATGACTTAAACTTTGAAAACAGGAGCAGGAGTAGTCCATTCCGCCCTTTTGAGCCTACTCCCCACTCTCTGTCATCGCGGCTGAATGCCCGTCCCAGCCAGATCAAGGACCCAAGGAGGTCCCACCGGCCAATCAGAGATCGGCAGCTGTAATGCTCAGCAGCGCCACCATGGAGGCATTGGCTGAGTCAGGTACAACACCCAGCAGAGGCCCAGTGTGGTGTCTGGATGACAATCTACAGGCGAATGGTGGGGGAGAATGGGGGCAAAGTGGGGAGAGAAGTGAGAGGAGGGGAGTATTTCAACATCAAGGGCAAATGGGTGACAGTCAGTGCCCTCCTCTTCTCAATGCTAGGTACCTCAGTTGGGCATTGAGCACCCTTAAGGTGTAGCTACTTCCCCCTCTCGCCCAGAACATTCAGGTAACCCCACAGGACTCTGCCTCTCATGCTTCCCAATGATGCCCCTGGTTGGGTTAATGCCTGTCCTGCCTTGACACACATTAATGGTCCATATAAAGGTCATAATTAGTATTGGGGTGGGGAAACTGTACTGGGTAGTCTTACCACAAACCATATAGGGGAGCATCAGTAGAGGGGGAATGGGTGGTTTCCATCTGTCCCATCCCCTGCCTGACCCCCTCCCCAAACTCACCAGCGTGGGGTGGGGGGTGTCCAAGCACCCACAAACAAAGCTGCATATTGGCCAGAGGGGTAAGACTGCTGCTGTAAAATCCACATCTCCCCCTCCACCCTGCCTTAGCCAGCCAGCTCAGCCTTGGTCTGAATGAGGGACAGTACAGGCCCGAGGGGCTGAGTGGCCCTATGTATGTAGCTAACATCTTAACATGAGGAGGAGGAGGTTTCAATCCCCAACCGACACCGTCCCCAGCCCCTTTGATAGAGGCAGTGGTGTGTTGAAATGGGCCAGTCATCTGGTTGTCATTGACAGAGCGGTGCTCTGAGCAGTCACCATTGGAGAGATCAGCGGAGCAGATAACCCTCAACAGGGGGGCGACCTCTACCCAACAGAACAAGCCACCCTGGCACAGGCTGGAAGGTGATTTTGGGGAAGATTAGTAGCTCAGGTTGAGGTTCGGGTTGTAAGATTCCTGACTGAGCTGGAAGGCCTGTTCTCAGACTTTTCGTCACCATGCTAGGTAACATCATCAGTGAGCCTCCGGTGAAGGGCTGGTGTTCTGTCCCACTTTCTATGAATGTGTCTTGGTCTGTTAAGGTGGGTGATAGCATTTCCTGTTCTTTTTCTCAGAGGTTGGTAAATGGGATCCAAATCAATGTGTTTATTGATGGGGTTCTGGTCTGAATGCCAGGAATTCCCGTGTGTGTCTCTGTTTAGCCTGTCCTAGGCTGGATGTGTTGCCCCAGTCCTTCTTCATCTGTATGTAAGGATACTAGTGAGAGTGGGTCATGTCTTTGGTGGCTAGTTGGTGTTCACGTGTCCTGGTGGCTAATTTCCTGTCTGTCTGTCTGATGTAGTGTTTGTTGCAGACTTGCAGGGTATTTTTGTAAGGCTCACTGATGTTACCGAGCATGGTGACGAAACATCTCGGAACAAATCTACCAGCTCAGCGAGGAAACGTACAACCTGGACAGAGTGGAATGGTCCCTTTACCCCTTTCCCAGATCCACTGGGGAGCAAGCAGGGATTCCCTTTGCGATTGCTAATGGCTGTGGCTCTCCCTGCAGGTACATCTACTGCGATGAGATTGAGTTGGGGGCAGACACCGTTCTGGCCACCCTGTACGCGGCGAAGAAATACATCGTGCCCCACCTGGCCCGGGCCTGCGTCAACTTCCTGGAGACCAGCCTGAGCGCTAAGAACGCCTGCGTGCTGCTGTCCCAGAGCTGCCTGTTCGAGGAGCCCGAACTGACCCAGAGGTGCTGGGAGGTCATCGACGCCCAGGCGGAGCTGGCTCTGAAGTCCGAGGGCTTCTGCGACATTGACTACCAGACCCTGCAGAGCATCCTGAACCGGGAGACCCTCAACGCCAAGGAGATTGTCCTGTTCGAGGCCGTGCTGAACTGGGCCGAGGTGGAGTGCCAGCGGCGGGAGCTCTCCGCCAACATCGAGAACAAGCGCAAGGTGCTGGGGAAGGCGCTCTACCAGATCCGCATCCCCGCCATGTCCCTGGATGATTTTGCCAACGGCGCCGCTCAGTCCGGCGTGCTGACCCTCCACGAGACCAATGACATCTTCCTCTGGTACACGGCGGCCAAGAAGCCTGACCTGGAGTTTGTCTCCAGGCCCCGAAAGGGCCTGGCCCCTCAGCGCTGCCACCGTTTCCAGTCCTGCGCCTACCGCAGTAACCAGTGGCGTTACCGGGGGCGCTGCGACAGCATCCAGTTTGCGGTGGACCGGCGGGTGTTTGTGGCAGGCTTCGGCCTGTACGGTTCGAGCTGTGGGGCGGCCGAGTACAGCGTCACCCTGGAACTGAAGAGGCAGGGTGTCCTGCTGGGCCAGAACTTCACTAAGTTCTACTCGGACGGCTCCAGCCACACCTTCCCGGTGTGGTTTGATCACCCCGTGCAGATTGAGCCTGACACCTTCTACACGGCCAGTGTGGTCCTGGACGGTAACGAGCTCAGCTACTTTGGGCAGGAGGGCCTGACCGAGGTGCAGTGCGGCAAAGTCTCCTTCCAGTTCCAGTGCTCCTCCGACAGTACCAACGGCACTGGGGTGCAAGGGGGGCAGCTGCCGGAGCTGATATTCTACGCCTGAGCCTCTCAGGCAGGCTGCCTGTCCCACCCCTCCTCCTCTCCATATGGTGGGGCCAACAGGAACGCAAGGAAACAGCCCCTTTTCAGCCGGTCACCCGCAGGATGTGCAGTTGAATTCTAGTTCCCACCAGCCCTCCCCTCCACTTCCCCTACGCCCCCTCCCCAAATTACCAGTGACAGACAAGGGTTTTATTTTGCCCTCACGTGTAAAAACCCCAGGGACAGGTCCTTGAACGACCCAAGGGGCTAGGGGTAGATGAAATGCTACTGAGGCTAAATTGAAACAATGAGCTGATATCGTTGACCAACATAATAACAAGATATATCCCAGTACGTATGGATTGCCTCACTGTCAGGGCACCATTATCGGTATCCCTGGGCAAGATTAGCCCAGAGCAGGGGGGGGCAGTTGGGGGCATATTTTCCAATCGACCCATTCAGAGATCTTATTAGACATCTGCTGGAGCAGGTGGAACTTGAACCCCTCCCACCCCTAGCTCAGAGGTAAGGGATACTACCACTGTGCTGCAAGAGCCCCTTGTAGTTGGGCCTGGGGAGGGTTATGCACGTGTTGGTGTCGGCCATCTTGCTGCCCTCGCTGGGCGAGAGGGTTCAACCCACCATCCACCCATCAGCTCACTGAGAGCTGAGCCGCCCACCTCCCAGCCTATCCCAGGCCTCGGAGTAATCCCCACCCCTCCCAGCAGATTCTGGCCAATTGGCCACCCTGCACCTTCTGGGTCCTAAAGGCTGCCAGTGGAGGCCTACACTTTGCGGATCTAGTTGGGGTGGTGGGGAAGGGCCGGGGTTTTCCCGCGGGTTTGTTGCTGGGGGTGGGGTCGGGGTGGGGATGGGTTCAAAGGGGCGAGGGCAGGAGTGGGACTGTCAAAGGGCACGCACTTACCACCCTCTTCCATGTCTCTGTCTGCCCCCCGGACTGGGACAATGTGGGGGCCTCCATCCCAACATACAGGCTGTCTCTCCTTGTTGCCGGGAACTCGGGTGACTAGGGAGGTGGTGAGTTGTAGTCAAGATTAGAGTGGTGCTGGAGATGCACAGTAGGTCAGGCAGAATCCGAGGAGCAGGAAAATCGATGTTTCAGGCAGGAGCCCTTCGTTCCTGCTGTGTTTTTCCAGCACCACTCTAACCTTGACTCTAATCTCCAGCATCTGCAGTCCTCACTTTCACCTGGGTGGTGAGTCATAGTCTGGGGAGGGAGTGAGTCATAGTCTGGGGAGGGGGTGTGTTGCGGTCTGGGGAGGGGGTGTGTTGCGGTCTGGGGAGGGGGTGTGTTGCGGTCTGGGGAGGGGGTGTGTTGCGGTCTAGGGAGGGGGTGTGTTGCGGTCTGGGGAGGGGGTGTGTTGCGGTCTGGGGAGGGGGTGTGTTGCAATCTGGGGAGGGGGTGTGTTGCAATCTGGGGAGGGGGTGAGTTGCGGTCTGAGGAGGGGGTGAGTTGCAATCTGGAGGGGTGGTGAGTTGCGGTCTGGGGAGGGGGTGTGTTGCAGTCTGGGGAGGGGGTGAGTTGCGGTCTGGGGGTGGGGTGAGTTGCGGTCTGGGGAGGGGGTGAGTTGCGGTCTGGGGAGGGGGTGAGTTGCGGTCTGGTGAGGGGGTGTGTTGCGGTCTGGGGAGGGGGTGTGTTGCAGTCAGGGGAGGTGGTGTGTTGCGGTCTGGGGAGGGGGTGAGTTGCGGTCTGGGGAGGTGGTGTGTTGCGGTCTGGGGAGGTGGTGTGTTGCGGTCTGGGGAGGGGGGGTGTTGCGGTCTGGGGAGGGGGGGTGTTGCGGTCTGGGGAGGGGGTGAGTAGCGGTCTGGGGAGGTGGTGTGTTGCAATCTGGGGAGGGGGTGAGTTGCGGTCTTGGGAGGGGGTGAGTTGCGGTCTGGGGAGGGGGTGAGTTGCGGTCTGGGGAGGTGGTGAGTTGCGGTCTGGGGAGGGGGTGTGTTGCGGTCTGGGGATGAGGTGAGTTGCAGTCTGGGGAGGGGGTGTGTTGCAGTCTGGGGAGGGGGTGTGTTGCGGTCTAGGGAGGGGGTGTGTTGCGGTCTGGGGATGAGGTGAGTTGCAGTCTGGGGAGGGGGTGTGTTGCAGTCTGGGGAGGGGGTGTGTTGCGGTCTAGGGAGGGGGTGTGTTGCGGTCTGGGGAGGGGGTGTGTTGCAGTCTGGGGAGGGGGTGTGTTGCAGTCTGGGGAGGGGGTGTGTTGCGGTCTGGGGAGGGGGTGTGTTGCGGTCTGGGGAGGGGGTGTGTTGCGGTCTGGGGATGAGGTGAGTTGCGGTCTGGGGAGGTGGTGAGTTGCGGTCTGAGGAGGGGGTGAGTTGCAGTCTGGGGAGGGGGTGTGTTGCGGTCTAGGGAGGGGGTGTGTTGCGGTCTAGGGAGGGGGTGTGTTGCGGTCTGGGGAGGGGGTGTGTTGCGGTCTGGGGATGAGGTGAGTTGCGGTCTGGGGAGGTGGTGAGTTGCGGTCTGAGGAGGGGGTGAGTTGCAATCTGGGGAGGGGGTGTGTTGCGGACTGGGGAGGGGGTGTGTTGCGGTCTGGGGGTGGGGTGAGTTGCGGTCTAGGGAGGGGGTGTGTTGCGGTCTGGGGAGGGGGTGTGTTGCGGTCTGGGGATGAGGTGAGTTGCGGTCTGGGGAGGTGGTGAGTTGCGGTCTGAGGAGGGGGTGAGTTGCAATCTGGGGAGGGGGTGTGTTGCGGACTGGGGAGGGGGTGTGTTGCGGTCTGGGGGTGGGGTGAGTTGCGGTCTGGGGGTGGGGTGAGTTGCGGTCTGGGGAGGGGGTGAGTTGCGGTCTGGGGAGGTGGTGAGTTGCGGTCTGAGGAGGGGGTGAGTTGCAATCTGGGGAGGGGGTGTGTTGCGGACTGGGGAGGGGGTGTGTTGCGGTCTGGGGGTGGGGTGAGTTGCGGTCTAGGGAGGGGGTGTGTTGCGGTCTGGGGAGGGGGGGTGTTGCGGTCTGGGGAGGGGGTGAGTTGCGGTCTGGGGAGGGGGGGTGTTGCGGTCTGGGGAGGGGGTGAGTTGCGGTCTGGGGAGGTGGTGAGTTGCGGTCTGGGGAGGTGGTGAGTTGCAGTCTGGGGAGGTTGTGAGTTGCAGTCTGGGGAGGGGGGGTGTTGCGGTCTGGGGAGGGGGTGAGTTGCGGTCTGGGGGTGGGGGGTGAGTTGTGGTCTTTCTGTGGTTGTTTTCAGTGAAACACAGAAGTCCCCAGTACTTTCATTGGCGAGGTGGCAAGAAGGGGGAGAAAAACCTTTCTTTGGGTCCAAACTGTCCAGTTATTTCCCCTTCCCATTAAACACAGAGACGTTTTCCCTTCCTGTCTCGCTGGTGGGAAAGCTAGCGAGAAGATCTCTCCAGAGCCAACGTGCTCAACTAGTTTCCCACCTTCCCAACTCAAGCGAAGGGGAAATTTGTACCCAATATTTATTCTCTCCTCCTTGTTTTAGGGCCTAGCTTTCTGCACCCTTCAGCCCCCATACACCAGCATAGAGGGCACAGCCATCAATTCTTCCACACTCTACACAGCAAATGTATTGAATCTAAAATGGCGTCTACTGAGCTTCCCTGCAGAACAGGCTCTTTGCAGAAACAGAGTCAATTCAGTCATTGCCATTGTCACGGTATCGATAGACAGAAATGCACGCACATGATGGGAGGACTAAGCAGGACAAACTAGCACCTGCAGGAAGCCAGAGAGAGCATGCTCTCGGCTCGTCTGTGCTACAGTTCGGCCTTGGCTCGTTAGGCTGCACCCTGTCTACTTCCTGAGGCACAAGGGCTGTGGGGTTCGTGGAGAGAATGAGCAGTGTAGGTGCTGGAGAGTCAGAGTTGCAAAGGGTGGCGCTGGAAAAGCACAGTGGGTCAGGCAGCACCCGAGGAGCAGGAGAGTCGACTTTTCGGGCCGTCGTCAGGCCCCACTTCCCAATCTTGATGCACAAACCCTCTGCTGCCCGCCTCCTCCCGGCCCCACATTCCCGAAGCCCTGAGGTGTGGCACTCGACGTGATGTCTTTTGGATAAGAATTTTGTGTGAATGTGAAATAAAAATGCCAGGGTATTCTCTCGAAGCAAGAGCAGGTGGGAGTCATTGTAGGCCAACACTCACCCTTCAATCCCCATCTCTACATGGAATCATACAGCACGGAAATAGACCCTTCAGTCCAACCTGTCCATAATCCCAAACTAAACTAGTCCCACGTGCCCGCGCTTGGCCCATATCCCTCCAAACCTTTGCTATTCCTGTCCTTATCCAAGCATCTCTTAAACGTGGTGACTGTACCCAACATCCACCACTTACTCTGGAAGTTCATTACACACACAAACCTCTCTCTGTGAAAAACAAAACTTGCCCCTTGTGTTTTTTAAAGCTTTCTCCTCTCACCTTAAAAATATGCCCTCGAGTTGTTGAAGTCCTGTCTTCCCTAGGGAAAAGACACCTGCCTTTCACCTTATCTATACCTCTCATTTTTTTTATAAACCTCTATAAGGTCACCTCTCAGCCTCCTACGCTCCAGTGAAAACAGACCCGGCCTATCCAGCCTCTCCTTCTAACTCAAACCCTCCATTCCCAGCAACATCCTGCTTCCTCTTCTCATCGGAGTGAAGAAGGATGAGAGGTGACTTGATAGAAGTGTATAAGATGATGAGAGGCGTAGACAGGGTGGATAGCCAGAGACATTTTCCCATGGCGGAAATGACTATCACAAGGGGGCATACTGTTCAGGTGATTGGAGGAAGGTTTAGGGGAGATGTCGGAGGTAGGTTCTTTAGACAGAGAGTGGTGGGTGTGTGGAATGCACGGTTAGTGGTGGTAGAGTCAGAGACATTAGGGACCTTTAAGCGACACTTGGATGGGCACATGGATGATAGTAAAATGAAGGGTTTGATCCTAAAGTAGGATAAAAGGTTGGCACAACATTGAGGGCCGAAGGGCCTGTATTGTTCTATTTTCTAAATCTCATCTGAACCATCCCCAGCTTAATAATGTCCTTCCTTTAACAGGGCAACCAGAACTGGACAGTTTGGCTGCTGTCCAATGAGTCAGGACTAAAACAACAGATTAGCCGGTCACTGTCACTTGGCAGCTTGTCACAGCATGCTTTGTAATTTGCTGCATTACGTTCAGTCACAGGTTTTCATCGGTGATAAAGCTTGAGGTGGGAGGGGAGCATAAGCTATGCAAAGCCTGGTTAGGCTACACTCAGAGCCACTTGGGAGTCAGTTCCGAGTGCCAACCCTCAGAAACCATATTGGTGTTGGAAGGAGTGGCAGTCAGTTTGACGGGAAGGATAGCTGGCACTGAAAGGGTGAAGTTATGGAGACCAACTACACAAACCATGACTTTAGAAGGTTGAGAGGTGTTGTGTGCAAAGTTCTCACAATATTGAAGCCGACCGTTACCATGGACAGGTGGAAACTGGTTTAGGGAGTTGAAGAGGGCAGAGACTAAATGTTAGGATTTTCAGGAGTGACATGGGAACTTCATGATGGTACAAGGAATGGTGGATGTTTGACCTGTCCTCTGCTTTTCCCTGTGCTGTCAGTTCATTATGAATCTGGAATCATTTGATTTTCTGTTAACCAAAGATCTTTTTCGGAATCAGTTGCAAAAGCAGTTATGTGGATTTAGGGAATGGGTTAGCTATTTAGGCAGCATGGTGGCTCAGTGGTTAGCACTGCTATCTCACAGCATCAGGAATGTGGGTTTGACTCCACCCTCGAGCGACTGTGTGGAGTTTGCACATTCTCTCTGTGTCTACGTGGGTTTCCTCTGGGTGCTCCGGTTTCCTCCCACAGTCCAAAGATGTGCAGGTTAGGGTGGATTGGCCTTGGGAAATGCAGGGTTACAGGGATAGGGTGGGGCAGTGGGTCTGGGAAGGATGTTCTTCCAAGGCTCGGTATGGGCCGAATGGCCTGCTTCCACGCTGTAGGGGTTCTATGACAGAAGAGGTTCAAAAGAGGCTGAATGACCTCCTCCAGTTTCTATCTCTGGGAAATACAAAGGATGGGGAAGCAGTGATGGAGGAGGAAGACCTTTCCTCTCGTTCCTCCCCAAAACAAATTCTGATTGCTGTCCACCAAGCAAGGCGAATTTGGGTGTCTCTCTCTCTCTCTCTCTCTGCATTGTTTTATCCGCCTTTAGACCTGCCAAAACTAGACGAAAGCAAAGGAGACAATTTACCTCCGAGCCACCATGTTTGTTCTGATGGCATGTAGTTAACATTTTGGCAACATTGTTATTTTCTTTCGAAAGTGCGGTTTAGGGAAAAGAAAGATCGGTTTTCAGGGACTGTGTTTTGAGTGACGGTAAATGCATCTTGTCTCCAGAACAGCTTGGCTAATCAGAATTTGCCATTCTTGAGCTTTATTAGATTGTGTGGGAGGCTGAGAAGACAGCAGCAATCAGTGATGAACTGTAGAAGACTGTAATCATCTTCCGAAAGAGTCCTTCGCACAAAACAAGTGAACTTTGTAAATAGCAGCTTGCTTTGGCCATTGCTTATGCAGGCTGATAATTAAGAGTTTTCAAGGTTGATCTCTTTTTTTTGTTATTTTCTACCCACTTGTAACTCGTCTCTGTTGACATGGCAACACAGATCAGCAGCGAAGGAAGAGAACTCGTCAGTTCCGCTCATCAGAGAGAGGCAGACAGACCGGAGACAAGTGATGAATCAAGATGAGCAAGTTAAATTGTGCTGTCAAATGTAGAAGTAGGCCATTCAGCCCATCAAATCTCCTTCATCATTCAGAGAGATCATGGTTGATCTGCTAAGCCTCAACTCCACTTTCCTGCCTTTTCCCCATAGCCCTTGGTTGTGAAGAAGGGTCACAACCCAAAATGTTAACTCTGACTTCTCTCCACAGGTGCTGCCAGACCTGCTGAGCTTTTCAGTTTTTGTCCTTGATCCCCAGACTGATTAAAAATCAGTCTCTGTCAGCCTTGAATAATGACCCAGCCTGGACAGCCCTCTGTAATAGAGTTCCACAGATTCACTCCTCTGTGAGAGAAGAAAGTCCTCCCCTTCTCTGTCTCAAATGTGTGACCCTTTACTCTGAGACTGTTAATTCAAGTCCCCTAAGAATCTTGTATGTTTTATTAATTGCTACCTTCACCTGACAATTCATCTCTCTCCCCATGTCTTTCCCCATCACCCATTCTCCTTCCTTTGTGCAGTTGCCTTTCAAGAATTGCTGATTCTACCCTGTTCTCAATCAGATCATGGCAACTCGAGGCTGGAAAAGTACAAATCGCGGGATTCAGCTGCATTGCTAACTGAACTCTCATCCAAAACCTCTCTGAGTCTTTAAACTAGTCGAGCCCTTGCCACAGATTGATGTTAATGTCCTGTATCCTTTATGGGCCGGGTGCTGGCAGGTGGGACTAGATTGGGTTGGGATGTCTGGTCGGCATGGACGGGTTGGACCGAAGGGTCTGTTTCCATGCTGTACATCTCTATGACTCTACAAATCCCATCGCTAAACGATTAGCTCCCTCTCAAGCAAGTGCAATATGGCGCAACCATTCAAAGGGCACTGCTTGTCACTGGCCACTTGGATGGTTCCTTTCTTCCTGCGGGTGGAATAGAAATAAAGATTTACACACGTGTTGTTCTTCACTGTGTCCCACACCCTCACACATATGACACGGGTGCTGGGGAAAAATAAGCACTACCATTGTTAGGTGAAAAAAAAATTGAGCAACCGTTCACACAGCCTGATTAATTGCAGTTAGAGGGGGGGTTGCTGTGGTGTCACAGCTGGTTTTTATTGGTTTGCTAACCGAAATGCTGGATAAGATATACGTTTTTATTTTGCAAATGCTGAAACTTCCTATTTTGGAGCTCGAAAAAGAGGAGGACAGTGGTTGGAACAATATTTCAAATCTCTGCGGCTACTTGATGGAGAGTGATCCATTTGAATTGTGATGTGGAGGAGCTGGTGTTGGAAAGTTAAAAATCACACAACACCAGGTTATAAGTCCAACAGGTTTATTTGGAAGCACTAGCTTTCGGAGCACTGCTCCTTCACCAGGTAACTAATGAGAGGCAGTCTGAAAGCTAGTATTTTCAAATAAAGGTGGGTGTGTCATTTGAATAGTGTTTTTGCTTCAAATAAACTACATGGGTAATGAGGAGAGGTGGAGGAATGCAGAGTGTACCCTCAGGCACTACTGTCAGCTAATGAGCTGACAACAGACAGAACCTAATACAGAAGTTGCTGGAAAAGCTCAGCGGGCCTGGCCGAATCTGTGGAGAGAAACCAGAGTTAATGTTTCAGGTTGAGTGACCCTTCCTCAGAACTGGACCCGAAACGTTAACTCTGATTTCTTTCCAGAGGTGCTGCCAGACCTGCTAAGCTTTTGCAGCAATTTCTGCTTTATATTTCTGATTTACAGCATCCACAATTCTTTCGTTTTTTTTTAATTTAAGAAACAGAATCTGTTTAAAATGAGTGTCTGTGAACAAGCAGAATTTGGTATCAAAACTCCAGCAGCATCTCCCAGTAGCAACGAGATTATGTCTCCAATAAAACGCAGTGAGTGCAGGAGGTGAGCTAGACAGTACAAACACCTCACATAAAGTTGATAGTGTGCCCCTCAACTGCAGTTGACAGGAAAATGGCCAAACCATCTTCATTCTGGTCAACGTCAAATGGTGATGCCTCAATCATTGTAATAGGGACCTTGGCTTTAGCCAGGAATCATAATTACATGGCATCTCACCCTCTGAACTTGTCCGAGTCAGATTTATGTTTAAACTGGATATCTTACCTAAATGACTCCATGTTCCAGGGAGTTTCAGTTTGAAAGACCAAAACTGATATGAACTTCTAATACATTTTGTAGATTAAACTGCCAACTTCACACAACAGCCCCTTGTCATCGGTGGTTTGATAGCTTTGCAGTAAGTGATACAAATTGCTTGCAGGGGCGATATTTTTTTTTCCTTGTCAAACTTGCTGATTATTGCAGCTCTGCGTTTTGGTTTTGATTTGCAGATTGTCACAAAGTTGTATATTGCCGGCTGACTACACCTCAATACACTTCCTTCAGGATTACAGAGTTTGCAGCTGACGCAGAACAAAATTTTCTAATTTAAAGGCGAGTTGATTAAGAGGACAAAAAGAAATTCACTCCATTCCACAGTTTTTTTAGTGAACACCACCATTTGTTACTGACTTGTATCTTGCTACTGTTGAAGTGATGAAGCGACAAATCTTTAGCTGTGCATCAGTCTGGCACGCTTATGTTTTTGAATCTTTACATATCAATAACTTTCCCAAAGTACGCATTTGGCACTGACTATTGAGATTGTGCTTGGTGACCGCAATTAATTTTTGTGAAAAAGATCAGGTATCTCAAGTTTATAAAGTTACAGACAGTCCCTGGATTACGAACAAGCTCTGTGTACTTTTGTTTAAGTGGAGTACACAAGCCCAAACACAATGCAGTACCGTACAAAACGTCCTTTTGTAAGGACAGCCAAATGTTCGCAGGTCGAATCCTTAACATTAATAGAGAAAGGGATCATGTCCATAACTCTGAGCATTCGTAATTTGGGGATTACCTGTATTGTGCTGAAGTGAAGCAATTTAAATGATGTTTGACAGATGAATGTGTATATTAAAACTTGAAAAGAAACATTAATAAAAGAAAGCTGGTTCTTTGATGCCTAAGAAGTGATTTTACTTTTGCTGTGTTTTTAAAAACACTTTGTGCTTTCTTGATATTGTCAAAGAAAAAGACACACAATGAGTATAGAGGGGTGTGGGGAGTGGGCTATCCTAGTCAAGATTAGAGTGGTACTGGAAAAGCACAGCAGGCCAAGTAGCATCCGAGGGCCAGGAAAAAATCAACGTTTCAGGCAAAAGCCCTTCCTGATGATTTTTCCTGCTCCTCCTGTGCTGCCTGGTCTGCTGTGCTTTTCTAGCACCACTCTAACCTTGACTCTAATCTCCAGCATCAGTAGCCACTTCTGCCTAATGGTCTAGTAAAGGAAAAGGTGCTAAAGTACAGGCTTTGTGCCCCTAAAATAAGTTGATTTGGGCTCCTTGTGCCCACCGTAGGCTACCATTGAGAAATTAAATCAACAGTGGGTGAGATAGACCTTTGGACAGCTGCTGCTGTGTCTATGTGAGTTTTATCAGGATACAGGTCTGCTCCTGTGTACTCTGGTGACACTCTTGGCCCAGTTTCCAAGAGTTATTTTTAAAGAGTTATCAACTGGTCTCCCTCCTATGTCCTTCCTTCTGATTTATACTTTTTTTGATGTTGTTAAGAATTCACCACGTGCTTCAAGAGACAGATCCTGTCACATATAACCCAGTTTGAGCAAACATGAATGATTCCAGTCGGATTGACTCTTAGATAGTTTCGCTTCCAAAACACCTTCAATAAAGTGCCCCGTACAAAACCCTTGATAACCATTCGGCTTTTATGGATTGTGAGAATGAGACATTGTTGGCTCAGTAATTGGCTATAATTTAGGAAGCAGAGGGTCCTCGTTGATGGGAAGGAATTTTAGGTAGGAATAAAGATTGGAAAGAGTCATTCTTGAGCCTGCTCTGCCATGGAACCAGATGATGACTGATCCACCTCAAAACACGATTCCCATCTGATACATTTAATATGTAGAAATCTATCAATTCCTGCCTTGAATACATTCAAGTACTGAGCCTGTACTGCTCTCTGGGATAGAGAAGGATTCTGGTGGTGCGTTCTATCAGGGTCAGAGATGAGGGAAACAGACCCTTGGGTCCAACCACTCCATGCCGACCATGCCAAACCAAGCCAGTCCCACCTGCCTGCGCTTGGCCCATATCTCTCCAAACCTTCCTTATTCATGTGTGAACCCAAATGTCTTTCAAACATTGCAACTGCACCCACATCTACCACTTTCTCTCGATATTCGTTCCACACATGAACCACACTCTGTGTAAAAAAAAGTTGCCCCTCATGTCTTTTTAAAATCTTTCTCCTCCCACCTTAAATGTATGCCCCTTAGTCTTAAAATCCCCCCATACTAGGGAACAGCGAACTACCATTGATCCTATCCATGCCCCTCACAAACCTCCATTAGGTCACCCCTTAACTTTCTATGCTCTCGTGAAAAAAAGTCCCAGCTTCTCCCTATAACACAAACCTTCCTTACCCAGCAGCGTCCTGGTAAATCTCTTCTGAATCTGTCCAGCTTACTAATATCCTTCCTATAACTGGACGACCAGACTGGATACTGTACTCCAGATGGGGCCTCACCAACACCCTGTACAATCTCAGCATGATGTCCCAACTCCTTGCTCAGTCCTTTTGAGCATATGAAGGCAAGCATACCAAACGTCTTTAAACCACCCTGCTGACATGTGACACAAACTTCAAAGAGTTATGTACCTGAACCCCTCGGTCTCACGGTTACACAAGGTCCCACCTTTAGTTGTACAGGCCCTGACCTTGGTTGATTTACCAACATGCAATCCCTCACGTTTATGCAAATTAAACTATATGTTCCCATTGTTCCAATCGATCAAGATCTGTTTTTGTAATCTTAGATAACCTTCTCTATCCACTATCCCACCAATTTTGGTGTCATCTGCAAACTTACTAACCATCTCTCCCATACTCTCATCTCAATTGTTTACAAGTGGGCCCAGCCCCCAATCCCTGTGGAACACTGCTGGTCACAGGCCTCCAGTCTGAAAAACAACTCTCTGCTGTTTAGCCAATTTTGTATCCAATTGGCAAGCTCATGCTGAATCCCATATGATGTCATTTTACTAATTAGTTCATTAATGATTTGTTTGGATGTTGGCAATGAATTCCTATTCATAAATTCCTGGAATCGGTTCACCAATTATAGAGTCACAGTCAACCAGTCCATGCCGACCATAATCCCAAACTAAACTAGTTCCACCTGCCTACTCCCGACCCATATCCCTCCAAACCTTTCCCAACCATGTACTTTATCCAAATGTCTTTTAAACATAGTAACAATTCCCACATCCACCACTTCCTCAGGAAGTTCATTCCACACACAAACCACCCTCTGTGTAAAAACAATTTGCCCCCATGTCTTTTTTAAAATCTCTCTCCTCTCACTCTAAAAATGTAGCCCCTAGTCTTGAAATCTCCCATCCTGGGGAAAAGAAATTACCATTAACTCTATCTGTACCCCTCATTATTTTATAAATTTCTATCAGGTCACCTCTCAACCTCCTACACTTCAGTGAAGAAAGTCCCAGCCTATCCAGCCTTACTTTATAACTCAAACCTTCCATACCAGCAACATCGTGGTAAATCTCTTCTGAACCCCCTCCAGCTTGATAATGTTGACATAAGCTAGAAGTAAAGGTTAGAGTGGTGCTGGAAAAACACAGCAGGTCAGGCAGCACCCGAGGAGTAGGATAATGGATGTTTCGGGCAAAAGCGTCGATTTTCCCTGCTCCTCAGATGCTGCCTGACCTGCTGTACTTTTCCAGCACCACTCTAATCTTGACTCTAATCTCCAGCATCTGCAGTACCCACATAAGCTGAAAGTGTCCCACTCCCCATCACACACTGCCTCAAGAGTTCGAACAGTGCAATCTACTCCGTTAGGACTCGGGAGACATCAGAGCCACTGAGATCTGGGGTTGGGGAAAACAAGGACAAAAGGAGGCCATGCAGCCTTTTCAGCCTGCTCGCTATTCAGTGAAAGCTTGGCTGACTTTTAACACCATTTTCCTGTACAATCCCCGAATCAGTTTAACACGTAGATATCTATGGATCTTCAGTCTTGAATGTACTCGATGGCTGAACTTTTGTAGCACCTAGGGCAGAAAATTCTTATGATTCGCCACCACCCCCCCCAACACACACACACACACACACACACAGACAGACACACACACACACAGAAGAGGTCGTGTCTTACCTCAATCTGAAATGGCTTGCTCCTTATTCTGAGATTGTGTCCACCGGTTTTAGCCCTCCCACCAGGGAAAGATTCATCCTGTGGATCCCTGTCAGAACTTGGGATTGCTGCTGATTCTTCTAAAGTCTGGAGAATAGAGGGCCAGTCTATGAAATCGTCCCTGATAGGACCATCCCTTCAATCCCAGGAATGTGTTTGGTGAAGGAATGTGTCCATAAGATGTGGGAGATGGCTGTCAAGAAGGGTAATAGGGCTCAGGGTTAGATTGCTTTCCTGCAGTTGACATGTCATGGATGAACTTTTGTTGCCTTCTGAAATAAAGGAAGTAACTATAATTCATTGAAGGGAGCACAAATTGCAATGGACTATGGAAAATATTCCTCAGTTACAAGATGGCGGCTGCAGCAGGTTAGGAACTGTCCGGGCTCCATGACAGTATGCTCCCACTCACCTGACCGGCCCATTTCCCCTCTGTTCCTTTTGTCTCTTCACTTCCCTTTTGTATCAGAGTTCACCTTTTCTGCACCGGAGGTGGAGGAAGGTCATTGTGAGGGCAGCCGAACCGAATGTCCATTACATGAGGCCATGATGAGTGTGGTTTCACCAAAGGCTCCATTGACGGCGGTGGCTATCATGGTGGCGATATGGTGTGGTTCCCTTGTTGCCATGGCGGCAGTTATGGTGTGGTGGGTCCAGTCCAGAAATCCTTTCCATCCTCATGGGCACTTTCAGCAGTGTGTTCTGTAGACACTCCGCAAAGGTTGATACACTCAAACAGGTTGATGTTAATAAAGAGGGTGTGCTGGAAATTTTGAAAAAATGCAAGAATAGATACGTCCCCTGGGCCAGACAGGATATGCCCAAGGTTATTAGAAGCGGGGGGGGGGGGGTAGGGGAAGAGATTGCTGCCCCTTTGGTGATGATCTTTGCATCCTCACTGTCCACTGGAGTAGTACCAGATGATTGGAGGGTGGCAAATGTTATTCTCTTGTTCAAGAAAGGGAATCGGAGCAACCCTGGGAATTACAGACTAGTCAGTCTCACGTCTGTGGTGGGCAAATTATTGGAGAGGATTCTGAGAGACAGGATTTATGATTATTCAGAAAACAATAGTTTGATTAGAGATAGTCAGCATGGCTTTGTGAGGAGCAGGTCAAACATTCGTGAATTCTTTGAGGGGTGACAAAACACATTGATGAAGGTAGAGCCGTGGATCTGGTGTACATGGATTTTAGCAAGGTGTTTGATAAGGTTCCCCATGGTAGGCTCATTCAGAAAGTAAGGAGGCATGGGAGACAGGGAAATTTGACTGTCTGGATAGAGAATTGGCTGGCCCATAGAAGATAGAGGGTGGTAGTAGATGGAAAGTATTCAGCCTGGAGCTCAGTGACCAATGGTGTTCCACAAGGATCTATTCTGGGAACTCTACCTTTTGTGATTTTTATAAATGACTTGGATGAGGAAGTGGAAGGTTGGGTTAGTAAGTCTGCTGTTGACATGAAGTTTGGTGAAGTTATGGATAGTGTGGAGGGCTGTTGTAGGTTGCAACAGGACATTGTAAGGATGCAGAACTGAACTGAGAAGTGACAGACGGAGTTCAACCTGGAAAACTGTGAAGTGATTCATTTTGGAAAGTCAAATTTGCATACAGAATACAGGGTTAAAGGCAGGATTCTTGGCAGAGTGGAGGAACAAAGGGATATTGGGGACCACGTCCATAGATCCCTCAAAGTTGCCACCCAAGTTCATAGGGTTGTTAAGAAAGCATACAGTATGTTGGCTTTCACTAGCATGGAGATTGGGTTTAAGAGCCGCGAGGTTATGGTGCAGGTCTATAAAGCTCTGGTTTAACCACACTTGGAAAATTGTGTTCAGTTCTGGTCACCTCATTATAGGAAGGATGTGAAAGCTTTAGAGAGGGTGCAGATGAGATTTACCAGGACGCTGCCTGGACTGGAGGGCATGTGTTATGAAGAAGTGTTGATGAGCGAGAGCTTTTCTCGTTGGAGTGAAGAAGGATGAGAGGTGACTTGGTAGAGGTATACAAGATGATGAAAGGCATAGACAGAGTGGATAGCCAGAGACATTTTCCCAGGGTGGAAATGGCTATCAGGAAGGGACATAATGTTAAGGTGATTGGAGGAAGGTTTAGGGAGGTCGGTTCTTTACACAGAGAGTGAGGGTGCTTGGAATTCACTGCCAACAGTGGGAGTAGAGTCAGATACACGAGGGACATTTAGGCGACTCTTGGATAGACACATGGATGATAGTACAATTAACAGTATGTAGGTTAGTTTGATCTTAGAATAGGATAAAAGGATGGCACAACATCGAGGGCCGAAGGGCCTGTACTGTACTGCATTGGGTATGTTCTAAACCCAGGAGCCATGGAGGAAACAAAATATGAACTTTGTCCTAACTTTGTATCAATTATTTTCATGATTTCCATAATTAAAATGGTGCTGAATTGTGGTGATGTATACACATCTCACTGTATTTTCATAAATTACTATTCTATTCCATTTCATTCAGCACTTTTGGGGGAATTGAAATCTCTCATTCACCATTAAATGTCTAAGGCTGAGCTGAAATCACTTCTGCTGCTGATTCCACCGAAGTTAATTTAAATGACATACCTTGTAGTTCCCGGACCTCAGCATCTTCTGTGAAACCTCATGCAAAACATGCTCATCATCCAGATGTTATCTTCAAACCTCTCCTGCCCCTTTAACTGTCTCAAGGACCATTATTGATTTCCAAATTGTTTTTTGACTTCTAAACAGCACTACAAAGTCTTACAATTTATACCATAAACATTGATGATCCTTTATCCCCCTGCCTTTTTAGAATTTTTAATATAGGCCTTTTTTATTGCTGTCAGCTGTTTTTATTCTCTTGTGACAATTGTTCCCTTTTTAGCTAATAATTTTCTTAATTCTGATTTCCCCGCAGACCTGCACATGTAAGCATTTGAGCTGCATGAACCATTCCTCAATATCCTAGCAACCTAAAAGGCTTCCTTATCTTGCAGCACAGAAATACTAACTTCTATTCTGCTGCTTGTAGCTATTTTCTTTTACCCTAACAGCCTACATGCAATGCAGCATTGCCAATTCATAAGCAGAAAATCCATCCCTTTTGAAATTGATTATTAATGTTTAATTATTAGCGGGGGTAATTTAACTCATTAAACAAAATCAAAAATCTGATGACTACACAGAGACCAGACACTTGTCCCAGATGGGGATCAGGTATTGTCAAAGGATCACATAAGTGACTTTTTTTCACTGGACCGTAGGAGGTTGACGGGTGACCTTATAGAGGTTTGTAAAATCATGAGGAGTATAGATAGGGTGAATGGCAGTGTCTTTTCCCTAGGGTGGAGGATTTCAAGACTAGGGGACATGTTTTTATGGTGAAAGGAGAAAGATTTAAAAAAGATACAAGGTGCTTTTTTTTTTACGCAGAGTTTGGTTCGTGTGTGGAACGGCCAGGATGTGTGGATGTGATGGATCAGGGTACAGTCACAACATTTAAAAGACATTTGGACAAGTTCATGAATAAGAAATGTTTGAAGGGATACGGGCCAAGTGCAGGCAAGTTTAATTTGGATTAGTTTAATTTGGGATAATGAACAGGTTGGACTGAAGGGTCTGTTTCTGCGCTGTATGAGTCTAAGTGGTAACAGTTAACTTGTCCTCTCTGGACCTCCCTGTAACATTGATTTTCAACCATAACTGATTGATACAACAGACTTCTTTCCCCTTCAGAGTCCATTAAATAATTGGGATAGTCAAAATCCCCTTGTGATGACAACAACAGTTTTATGCAAATTGATATTGTAATTAGAGGGTCGGAACCCGTCGCAATTGTTTCAACCCCATGATACAGTTCTGATCAAACCTGCCTAATAGCACTGTGTTTGTACCTACAATACATGGGCTGTAGCATTCCCAGAACACCAACATCTTCTCAGCAGCTAATAAAGGTTGGGCCACCACTTCAGAAATCCCAGGAAAGAATTTCAACTCCTCCTTCTTTCGATCAATATTGCTCTGCTGAATTGCAATAATCTCCCCTTTTTTATGAATAAAATGATTGAAATTTCCTTTCGGAATTATCTTTCCCTATCTGAGTCTCATCTTTCTCCTGTTTTCCTTTCTGCCTCAGAGCGTCAGGTGCAGCTCCGTTGATCACACATTTACCGCGGAATCTCAACATTCGGGTTCTGAGTAAAACAATGAAGGCTGTGACTCCACTGATGGATGAGTCATAGAGCTGTACAGCACAGAAACAGACCCTTCGGTTCAACCAGTCCATGCTGACCAGATATCCTAAATTCACTTAGTCCCATTTGCCAGCACTTGGACCATATCCCTGTAAACCCTTCTTATTCATATACCCATCCAGATGCCTTTTAAATGCTGTAATTGTACCAGCCACCATCACTTCCCAAGGAGCTCATTCCATACACACACCACCCACTGCATGAAAACGTTTTCCCTTTTAAATCTTTCCCCTTCACCCTAAACCTATGCCCTCTAGTTCTGGACTCCCCCACCCCAGTGAAAAGACATTGTCTATTTACCCTATCCATGTCCATTGTGAATTTATAAACCTCTATAACCGCTCAGCCTCTGACGTTCTGGGAAAACAGTCCCAGCCTGTTCACCCTCTCCCTATAGCTCAAACCCTCTAACCCTGGCAACATCCTTGTAAGTCTTTTCTGAAACCTTTGAAGTTTCATAACATCTTTCCCATAGCAGGGACAGCAGAAATGAACACAATATTCCAAAGTGGCCATAGACATTTTCAGGTGAGATGTTAACCAGAGACAGTGTGCATCTGTTTGGGTTCATGTGCAAGATTCTATGGCACCAAATTGAAATAACATTAGGGGAGCAATCTCTGGCATCCTGGCAATATTCATCGCTAAATCAACTTTCTTTCACTCTGGAATTGTGGCTAATGGGTGACTACACAGTCCAATGCTCAACCCACACACCCTGCAAGAGGATGGGCAGGTAGTGTTTGCTAATGAGGATGGATGGAATGTTTAGGTTTTCACCGTGCAGAAAGAGGCTGCTCAGCCCATCCAGTCTGCACTGACCCTCAAAACAGCATCCCATACCCTGCATTTCCCAAGGCTAATCCACCCAACCTGCACATCCCTGGACACTATGGGGCAATTTCCCATGGCCAATCCAGCCTAACCTGCACATCTTTGGACTGTGGGAGGAAACTGGAGCACCCGAAGGAAATTAATGCAGATACGGGGAGAATGTGCAAACTCCACACAGACAGTCGTCCGAGGCTGGAATTGAACCAGGGTCCCTGGTGCCGAGAGGCTGTACTGCCCCACTCTTTCTTGTACATTCTTTCTACTATTTGTGCTTGGCCTCCACCTGGGGTTTCCTGGAGAATCTCGAGATGATGGACACCTTCACAGTTATTTCTTCTCCAGTTCGGGCGATCCTGGGGAAGAGATTCCTTTGGGGCGTGAGAATGTTCCAATTTCTGAGGGAGTCTTTGAGGACACCCTCGAAGTATTTCCTCTGCCCTCCTGGTAACTATTTGCTATTGGAAGTAGAGAACTTGAATATTAAAGCAGGGATGTACTTCTGAGGCTCTATAAGGCTCAGGTCAGACCACATTTGGAGTATTGTGTGCAGTTTTGGGCCCCATATCTGAGGATGGATGTATTGGCCCTGGAGTGGGTTCAGAGAAGGTTCACGAGAATCTTCCCAGTAATGAAAAGCTTAACACATGAGGAACATTTGAGGACCAATGGACTATACTTGATGAAGTTTACAAGGATGGGGAGGGTGTGGGGGGGGGGGCGGATTTAATTGAAACATACAGAATACAGAATTGCCTGGACAGAGTGGATATTGGGAAGATGTTTCCATCGGTAGGAGAGACTAGGACCCGAAGGCACAGCCTCAGAGTAAAGGGAAGACCTTTTATAATGGAGATAAGGAGAAACATCTTCAGCCAGAGAGTGGGGAATCTATGGAATTCATTGCCACAGAAGGCTGTGGAGGCCGGGTCATTGAGTATATTTAAGACTGAGATAGGTAGGTTCTTGAGTATCAAGGGGATCAAGGGTTACAGGGAGAAAGCAGGAGAATGGTGTGGAGAAACTTATCAGCCATGGGCTTATCAGACTCGATGGGCTGAATGGCCTATGTCTTATGGTCTTATGGATCTGATCTCAGTCACAACTTGGTCACCTTGGAGGCTGCAAGCCCACAATCCTATCTCGCCACCCCACCTAGCATCTCCAACCCATTTAGGGAATGAAAACAAAAAATGCTGGAGGGTCATGCAGCATCCATGGAGATTTAATGCATCCATTGCTCCTGATGTGGTCTCCTCTACATCGGAGAGACCGAGCGCAAACTCAAGGACCGGTTCAGGGCACATCTCTGGTCCGTATGCTCCAGTCAACCCCACTTTCCGGTCACCATCCATTTCAACTCCTCCTCCCACTCCCTCAACAACATGTCCATCCTGGAACACAAGATCACACGCAACCTGGAGGAAGAACATCTCAGCTTAACCCTCAGGAGCTTACAACCATACGGCCTGAACATAGAGTTCACCAGCTTCCAAATCTCCCAACCTCAACCCACACCCAACCCTCCCTTTCCACCCTGCCCCTTGACCTGACCAGTGCATCTTCCTACCTACCAATCCGCTCCACCCTTCCCACTGACCAATCACAATCACCACCTACATATCGCCATTCCACCAAGCTATCCCCCAGCCCCATCGTCCTCTCTCTATTTATTTTTCAATCCCTTCCCCTCATCTAAGACTCGAAATGTTAACTTGTTCTCTCTGCAAGGATGGAGAAAGTGAGGACTGCAGAGGATGGAGATCAGAGTTGAGAGTGTGATGCTGGAAAAGCACAACAGGTCAGGCAGCATCTGAGGAGCAGGAGAGTCAACGCTTCGGGCATAAGCCCTTCATCGGGAATGCTTCCCACTCACAATGGGCCTCATCATTCCTGATGAAGGCCTTATGTCCGGAATGTCGATTCTCCTGCTCCACGGATGCTGCCTGTCCCACTGTGATCTCCAGGACTTTCTGTTTTGAGTTCAGATTCCAGTATCTGCAGTCATTTGCTCCCACTTTGGTTTAGGGAAGATCAGATGATGGGGAAAAGAGTGAAGCGATGTAGAGAATTCTGATTAGGTTAGATTACCTACAGTATGTAAACAGGTCCTTTGGCTCAACAAGTCCACACCGACCCTCCAAAGAGTAACCCACCCAGACGCATTCCCCAAATGTACCCCTGACCTAACACTATGGGCAATTTAGCACAGCCAATTCACCTGACCTGCACATAGAGTTATAGAGATGTACAGCATGGAAACAGACCCTTCAGTCCAACCCGTCCATGCCAACCAGATATCCCAACCCAATCTAGTCCCACCTGACAGCACCCGGCCCATATCCCTCCAAATTCTTCCTATTCATATACCCATCCAAATGCCTCTTAAATGTTGCAACTGTACCAGCCTCCACCACTTCCTCTGGCAGCTCATTCCATACACATACCACCCTCTGCATGAAAAAGTTTCCCCTTAGGTCTCTTTTATATCTTTCCCCTCTCACCCTAAACCTATGCCCTCTAGTTCTGGACTCCCTGACCCCAAGGAAAAGACTTTGTCTATTATTCCTATCCCTTGGACTGTGTGAGGAAACCAAAGCACCTGAAGGAAACCCACGCAGACCTGGGGAGAATGTGTAAACTCCACACAGACAGTTGCCCGAGGCTGGAATCAAACCCAGGTCCCTGCCGCTGTGAGGCAGCAGTGTTAACCACTGAGCCACCCTGCCAAGTAAAGTCTCTCCATATACTATAGACTGTAACACACGGAAAGGAAATCTGAACGCTGACTGAGTTTTATCTGACCAGTTAAGAATGGATACTGTGCCAATGACCTGTCAATTCTAACAGAAAATATTGCAAGTGCTGGCTGTTAGAGACTTGTAACTACAAGTGGCTAGTTAAAAATGGACAATAGCTCTTCAGAAAATGTTGAGAAATCAGCTAACAGGGTCGATTAAATTTGCCTCCATTTCCTGTTAGTTTAAGTCTCTCACGCTGTCAAATCATCACTAGTTCCCTGAAAAAACTCCATTGTGCAGAAAATCTTCTCCAGTTGAGCGCAGGCAATAAAATAAAAGATAAGACAAACACTTCACCGGCAATTCGGCCTGCTTGTTGGAGGTTTGCTGCCAAGTGAATTCTCTGGAGAATTTGAACAGTCCCTGGCATTCCTGCATCACAGTGCCAATCTGAAGGAAGTGTCACACACTGCCACCGAAGTCTTCCTTCTGTGTGGTGACTCTAGGGGGTGAAATGAGCAGTCAGTGAGGCTTCAGGAGGGGTAGACGAGGAGGTGGTAGGGGTGTTGTTGCCACACCAAAACCTAGAGCGATGCTGGAGATTCAAGTGGTTACAATCAGTCTGGTTAAAATGGGGCCTCAGCCAAGCAGCTCCTCAGGGGAAAGGTAAATATTTTAACTTACTTATTTCCCCTAATCAACCTACTCAGAGGCATTATTACACACGTCTGGAGCAGGTGGGACTTCAGCCCAGGCTGCCTGGTCCAGGGATAGGGACACGATTACTGTGCCACAAGAAGGTCCTCAGAAGTTACCTTACTTTTTATTCCCATCTCCTCCAAGCCTGCTTTTCTAATGAATCTGCCGGGAGATGTTATTCCACACCTCTGGAGCAGGTGGGACTCGAACCACAGGCCTCTCAGTCCAAGGGCATGGACGCTATTGCTGCACCACTAGAGGGCACTTTGAATCAGGTCCTCTGCCACATATTTGGCCCACCATTTCAACATAGAGTAATTCGGTCCAACCCGTCCATGCCGACCAGATATCCCAATCCAATCTAGTCCCACCTGCCAGCACCCGGCCCATATCCCTCCAAACCCTTCCTATTCATATACCCATCCAAATGCCTTTTAAGTGTTGCACTTGTACCAGCCTCCACCACTTCCTCTGGCAACTCATTCCATACACATACCTAACTCTGTGTGAAAAAGTTGTCCCATAGGTCTCTTTTATATCTTTCCCCTTTCACCCTAAACCTATGCCCTCGAGTTCTGGACTCAACGACCCCAGGGAAAAGACTTTGTCTATTTACCCTATTCATGCCCCTCATGACTTTGTAGACCTCTATAATGTCACCCCACAACCTCTGACGCTCCAGGGAAAACAGCCCCAGCCTGTTCAGCCTCTCCCTCTAGCTCAAATCCTCCAACCCTGGCAACATCTTTGTAAATCTTTTCTGAAACCTTTTGAGTTTCACAACATCTTTCTGATAGGAATGAGACCAGAATTGCATGCAATATTCCAACAGTGGCCTAACCAATGTCCTGTATAGCCGCAATATGACCTCCCAACTTCTGTACTCAATACTCTGATCAATAAAGGAAAGCATACCAAAAGCCACCTTCACTATCCTATCTACCTGCGACTCCACTTTCAAGGAGCTATGAACCTGCACTCCAAGTTCTCTTTGTTCAGCAACACTCCCTAAGACCTTATCATTAAGTGTATAAGTCCTGCTCAGATTTGCTTTCCCAAAATGCAGCACCTCGCATTTATCTGAATTAAACTCCATCTGCCACTTCTCAGCCCATTGGCCCATCTGGTCCAGATCCTGTTGTAATCTGAGGTAACCCTCTTCGCTGTCTACTTCACCTCCAATTTTGGTGTCATCTGCAAACTTACTAACTTTACCTCTGATGCTCACATCCAAAGCATTTATGTAAATGACAAAAAGTAGTGGACCCAGCACCGATCCTTGTGGCACTCCACTGGTCACAGGCCTCCAGTCTGAAAAACAATCCTCCACCACCACCCTCTGTCTTCTACCTTTGAGCCAGTTCAGTATCCAAATGGCTAGTTCTTCCTGTATTCCATGAGATCTAACCTTGCTAATCAGTCTCCCATGGGGAACCTTGTCGAACGCCTTACTGAAGTCCATACAGATCACATCTACCACTCTGCCCTCATCAATCCTCATTGTTACTTCTTCAAAAAACTCAATCAAGTTTGTGAGACATGATTTCCTGTGCACAAAGCCATGTTGACTATCCCTAATCAGTCCTTGCCTTTCCAAATACATATACATCCTGTCCCTCAGGATTCCCTCCAACAACTTGCCCACCACTGACTTCAGGCTCACTGGTCTATAGTTCCCTGGCTTGTCCTTACCACCCTTCTTAAACAGTGGCACCACGTTTGCCAACCCCAGTCTTCTGGCACCTCACCTGTGACTATCGATGATACAAGTATCTCAGCAAAAGGCCCAGCAATCACTTCTCAAGCTTCCCACAGAGTTCTCGGGTACATCTGATTAGGTCCTGGGGATTTAAATTAGTTCTGGGTTTTACAAGATGAAGGGAAATCCAAAACCATTGGAATGGAGAAGCATAACTCATGTTTCACAGAATCATCGAATCCCTACAGCGTTGAAACAGGCCATTTGGCCCAACAAGTCCACACCGACCTTCCAAAGAGTAACCTACCCAGACCCATTCCCCTACCCTATTACCCTACATTACCCTGGCTGATGACGAGCTCATTCTCGAAACGCCAACTCTCCTGCTCCTCAGATGCTGCCTGACCTGCTGTGCTTTCCCAGTGCCACACATTTTGACTCTGATCTCCAGCATGTGCAGTCCTCACTTTCCCCTGGTTCATGCGCCTAACCCACACATCCCTGAATGCTATGGGCAATTTAGCTGTTTGAAGGACAAGTGTGTGCCCAGCAACCTTAACACTCTGAGACACAGAACTTTTCCCTTCAAAGACAGAGGACAATGAAAGAGATAAACTTGCCAAAGTCCTGCTGGACCATGGGACTACTCTCTCATTGGAGAGAGAGATGGCTGGTGATGGTTTAACCTGAGGGTCCCCACTCCTTCATGATAACCGATATAGGAATTGGAACCCATCCAACATAGGCGTCACTGTCCATCACCAACCAGATGTCCAACCAACTGACCCAGTCATAAAAGTGTATGTGGTGACATCAGTGCTTGGAACCATGCATGCCCCAATCAGTGCACATACAGTTATCGGTGTCAGTGAACACTCCCATAACAAAAACGCTACATGGTGGATGAGCAGGCCGGGAGCTGTGGTTTCACAGTGTCAGTTAGAAATACAATTACAAGTATGTAGACACCAGCAAAGATTTCTGGAACACACAGCCATCCCCACATCATACACAGTGATTATTGATCATGGTGCTACATGGTGAAAGATCAGAAGCCAGTTCAGCTCAATGTACAGCACAGCCACTATATAGGGACAGAGGGATGGTGGCGATGATGACTGTACATCAGTGATGTCGAGTGACAGCAACCAGCAGCAAGTTGTCAGATAAATGCAACACAGAGCAACAAGTACCTCTCCAGATTGTCATACAATCTTCACAGAACTACACTGAAATGTGGAATGCCAATTTTATAACTGTTTTACTTGTGCTTTATGCTCATTGGATTGACAACTCAAGTCTATGTACATATCTGTTTGGGATAATCTTTTATACCTTAAAAAAAAGGGAAGACACTGTATGATGTATCACAGTTGGTATACCTTTAAGAAACACAGTATGTTGATACACATTTAAAAGTCGCAGTATATGTCAGTATACCTTTAAGAAACACAGTATGCCTACATACTTTTAAGAGACACAGTACGTCACTATACCTTTAAGAGGCACAGTATGTTGGTATCCTTTTAAGAGACAGATTCATGATATCGCCACTGTGACAGAGTATGTGACCTAAGGGCAGAAAGGTCTCAGACTCCAACCTAACTGGGATTATTTGAAGCATGATGTTAATGGAAGTGAGCCTACCTTTATAATCAAAGAGATTGATGGTAGCCTGGAATGGATGTGCATGTAAATGTAACGTTTGGGTGTAGTGGTGAGCTATAGTGATCTGCTGGATTCTTCAATACCATGTTCTCCATACCCCTCTTATGAGCGATAACGTTAAGGTAATGTAATTAAACTTATGAAAGACAATTGGAGAGATCTAATCATGGAGGTTTCTGTGAATCTCCCATTTCCCACACCCCCTCCTTCAGAAATGGGAAGTGCCACATCTGGGGCAAGATTAAGAGACTTCCAGCCTTATCCACCAATTTCACCACAACAGAGGGCCCTGTCAGGATGAAAATATAGGCGTCAGTGTTGAGTCTCAGAGGTTGCAGAGCACTGAACTGAAAGGTGAGGTGATGTCCCTCAGTGAGGAACGTTGAGCTTCATTGGAGCCATTGAGCACCTCCCCCAGCCTCCATTCTTGTCCCAGTTGAAGCCCTGCCTCTAATCTTGTAGGTAAATCAACACCCTTTCCCGGTCGGGAGTCGACACTCTTCACCCAGCTGGTATGAGGACAGCCAATGGTTATTTTGTGCCTCATCCCAGTTGGGGAGACGTTACCACACCTACCTGTGGAGCAGGTTGGACTTGAGACCTCCTGGCTCAGAGGTAAAGATACCACCACTGCTCCACAAGACCCCTCTTTGGGCCAGTGGTCAAGGGCCTTTAGGTTGCAAATAATTTACCTCTTTTATGGCTCTTATTTGGTGTTGGGTGAAGAAAGTCAATTTGCCTGAGGTAGTGAGGAAGGGGATGTGGAGTATCACTCGGGCCATTCCGTCCAATTATTTGACCTTCCTACCCCCATGCCCTCCAGCCCCGGTGGAGGGGGATGTTGCAGCTCTGATTTTCTCTGCGCCTGCTCTCCCACAAAAGAGGGTAGCCATGACTACAGCCATCAGCATTTCCTGTTTTGACATCTCCGGCCTCCATCTGACTCTGCTTCCTGCTTATGGATCAATCCAGTGAAAGGTCCTTGGTAACTGCGCAGCCTCTTTGAGAGTGATTAAAGGGTGGACACTGAGTGACAGAAGCACAGTTAATTCTTTTTGCACGGTTAATTCTCAAAATCCGAGGTGAGGTAAAGGGACTTTGCTGGGTTTTTTCTATAGCTCCATCCCCTCCTTTGTTGTTTAAATGCGATGGATGCCCTGGTGAAACTACAACAAGCACCACTTAATCACTTAAACCTAACTATATTTCTGATGTTAGCTTCCACCTTCTATTGAATTACACGCTAAATGTCCTGTCCAAAATCTAACTGTCGAACAGTGTACTGTGCACGCATTTACATCTGGCACTCAGTTTGTGCATCTTTCAAACTGTGATTCAAGTAAATGCTAATTGATTCCTGTCCTGCCTCTAATCGCAAGGTGCCTAATATTGAAAAAAAGTTCATTACTGTGGATTGAAAGGCTAGTGGATATAGATCATCGGTCGCTGCAATTGGTTAACATTTGTCTCGAAGACAGGCTTATTTGGGAGAGGAAATGAGCAACATTTTCGACTGTGCTTCTGGTGAGACCCTTTAATTACATCCTGGAGTAATACAGTTAATCCCAGTCACAGCCAGCCTGACTACTGAATGACCAGTGAGATCGTAGGCTCCCCAAACAGATTCCGCGCTAGATACGGAGGAACCTCGATTATCCGAACGACACAGGCGGGCAGTATTTTGTTCAGATAATCGAATGCCGGATAACACAGTTTACCAAAGCTTCGGGACCTTGCAAATTTGTTTGGATAATCTGAAATTCGGATAATTAACTTTCAGATAATCGACCTTCCTCTGTATAAGGTTTGACACGGACATTTGCAATAGTTTGCTGTTCATTAAATGAACAAACAAAATCAAATGCTTTTCATTTTGTCGCACAATCCTAACACTGGACGCTCATTTCCAACCTTGGAGCTGCCGGTGTTGGACTGGAGTGGACAAGGTTTATTTAAAATCACACAAGCTTTCAGAGCAATGCCCCTTCATCAGATTCACTGCAAACTTGATGTTCCTGCTTTTTTCTTTAAATGTTTTTTTCCACAGGATGTCCCTAGCTGCCCTTGAGAAAGTGGTAGAGAGCCGTCTATGGTCTACTTGTTGTAGATGCACCCAGAATGCCCTTAGGGAGGGATTTTCAGGATTTTGACCCAGCGACACTAAAGGATCGGTGACATATTTCCAAGTCAGGATGGTGAGTGGCTTGGAAAGGAACTCTCAGGTGGTGGTATTTCCATGTATCTGCTGCCCTTGGCCTTCCAGATGGTTTGGAAGGTTCCTCAGCGTGTTGCTGGTTGCATTGTTACGGCCATGACAAATAAGGTTATGCCTACACGAAAAATCCTTCCTTTTCACTTGGTGCACTGACTTGGGAAACCTCACATGAAGAGAGTCCAGGGCCCATCTTTAACTTAGTCCACCCAACTGGCACCTGATGGAATTGGAGGTGAAATATCGATTTCATACTCCAGCCAACTGTCAAGGAGGTAAATGATATGTTGGCCTTCATAGCAAGAGGATTTCAGTAGAGGAGCAATTGTACAGAGTCTTGGTGAGCATTGTGTGCAGTTTTATCTGAGGAAGGGTGTTCTGGCAATGGAGGCTGTGCAATCAAGGTTTACCAAACTGAATCCTGGGATGAAAATGTGTTGCTGGAACAGCACAGCAGGTCAGGCAGCATCCAAGGAACAGGAGAATCGACGTTTCGGGCATAAGCCCTTCTTCAGGAATGATCCTTGGATGCTGCCTGACCTACTGCGCTTTTCCAGCAACACATTTTCAGCTCTGATCTCCAGCATCTGCAGCCCTCACTTTCTCCTGAATCCTGGGATGGCAAAGGTGATGTATAAGGAGATATTGAATCAGTTAGGAATATATTCCCTGGCATTTAGAAGAATAGAGGGTGATCTCATACAAACGCATTAAATTTGAACAGGACTGGACAGGGTAAACACAGGAAGGATGTTCCCGATGACTAGGGAGTCCAGAACAAGGGGGTCACTTTCTAAGGATATAGGGTAAGCTGTTTAGGACTGAGATGAGGAGAAATGTCTTCACCCAGAGAGTGGGAGCCTGTGGAATCCTCTGCCACAAAAAACAATCGTAGCCAAAACATTGAATACTTTCAAGAAGGAGTTGGATAGAGTTCTTAGGGCTAAGGGGATCAAAGGGTCTGGAGAGAAAATGGGAACAGGTGACTGAGTTGGATGAACGGCCCTGGTCAGATTGAATGGTGGAGCAGGCTCGAAGGGCCGAATGGTCTCCTCCTGTTCCTATTTTCTATGTTTCTATTTCTTAGATGTAAATCTACATTTAACCTGTTGATGGACAGTCCTGGTCAGTTGCTTTCACAGGTCAACATTGGCAACAACTCAACTGCTCCTCATAACAAGCCCTTCATTCCCAGAATCTTTCTTGTAAACCTTTCCAGGCCCCTTCCTATGCCAGCACACCCTTCCTTAGATACGGGGCACAAAACTGCTCACAATATTCCATTACCACTTCTCTAGCCACATTTTCCAGCAGTCCAATGTCCACTCTTGCATTTCTCTTGCACCCTTTTATATCTAAAAAAAACTCTTGCAATCTTCTTCTGTATTATTAGCTTGCTTACCTTCATCTTCTCCCTCCTTATTACTTTTTCTTTTAGTTATCCTCTGCTAGTTTTTAAAGGCTTCTCAATCCTTTGACTTCCCATTAATCTTCACCACATTGTATGCTTTTTCTCTTGTTTTGATGCTGTACCTGACGTCTCTTTTCAGCCATGGTTGCCTCATCCTCCCCTGATTATGTTTCCTCTTCCTTGGGATGAATTTCTGCTGGGCCTCCCGAATTACTCTCAGAAATATTGCTCCACCATCTTCCTTGCTAGGCTTCCCTTCCAATCAACTCTGGTCAGCTGCTCCTTCATGTCTTTGTAGTTACTCTTACCCAATTGTAATATCGTTACATCTGATTCAAGTTTCTCCATTTCAAACTAGAAGGTGAATTCTGTCATAATATGAGCACTGGCCCTGAGGGGTTCCTTCACCTTAAACGTCCTGTGTTGAATTGTTCCACTTCCTGATAACATTTTAGAGCAGTTTTGCCAATAGTTTTTAAGAGTGAGTTTTGGTTTATAATAAAACTCATGAGTCTTTCAGCCAGATCTTCTTGGGACTATAACAAATCTGACAAAGCTTCATCAGCAATTCCTACAATAAAGGGTTTCTTATGGTTCTGATTTTGAATCACCTTTGTCACACCTCTCCACAAACTTACATAGACCATTAATGAAGTAATCTGTGGATTTCCTTGGATGCTGTACTCCTCTGTCAAATCTTGCACTCTTTCTCACATCTCACAAAGGGTAGTGCAATGGAAATCAAACAACTCTGGTGTGTTCCCAGAGCCATCACAAGTGTGAAAAGATTTAGCCAAACTGTCAATTTACCCAACTGGTGAACTCAGGTTCAAAGAAAATACTCACCAGCTCTCTGTACTGAACAAGAAAATAATTTATTCAAAGTAAGTTGTTGTCTTTAGCCAATGACAATGAGGAATAATGTTGCTAACTTATAACTCTCTATAAAGATTCGTGCACCTTGTGTCTCTCACTGTGTCTCACACCTGCGCACACACCATGGGTGCTGGGGATAAAATAAGCACTACCGCACTTAGGTGGTAGTGTGGGGGTTAAAATAAAAATATATATATATATAAATAAAACCAGAAAAAAAGAAAAAGAAGAGAAAGAAAAAAAATAAATAAAAAAAGAAAAAAAACTTATACCTCTCTAATTTAACTCCACACCATCTCACCCTTCATAAGTCTTACAGACACTCAAAGACAGGCAAGACATGATTATTAAGAATAGAAAAATGAAAAGAAAAATCAAGGATGCACAGTTCAATAGCACCAGGCTAGACCATAGGGTTCAATGAGTTGCTTTCTTTCTCTCCCATTTGATGATTTTGATGTCTTCCCCAATGATACACCAGTGCTGTCTTTCATTGACTGTTTGAGAATTTACTCCTTTTGGAGAGTCTGAGGATGATTTTCCCTTTTCCTTTCAACAAGGTGATTTGCAGAGAAACATAAGTGGAGGCTGGAACTGGAGACTTTCTAATAGCTCCGCACAAGAGATGGAGACACAGGGAGACAATTATTTTCTTTGATGCTTTCTCTTAGTAACCTGGATGTTTCTCTGCTGCATTGATCCTGCACAAGCCATGGCCACCAGGTCAGGAGCTATGCTCACCATGGCCACCAGGTCAGGAGCTATGGTCACAATCACCAGGTCAGGAGCCATGGTCATCATGGCCACCAGGTCAGGAGCCATGGGAACCATGGCCACCAGGTCAGGAGTCACCAGGTCAGGGACCATGATCACTAGGTCAGGAGCCCCCATGGTCACTAGGTCAAGAGGCAGTCAAAATCTTGTTGAGCAGGTGTCCCCCTAGTTCAGAACCTAACAGCACATTTACACTGTGTTCATTTATACTCACTGTTCCAGCAGAAAGCGACATTGTCCGCAACTCTCATTGCACTCCGGTAAACAGGATTTTCAAAACTACAGCCAACCCTTTACACTCATTGGTTGAAAGCAGTATCCTTTGTTTTAAGTCTACGATTCAAAGTAAAGAAAATAAAAAGATTTAAGTTCCATGATTTTATTAGTCCTGAGGTTTAAACAATTGTTAAAAGCTTGCAGTGCCTCTGTAACTTTGACTAATATTTCATTTACCCCTTGCTGAGTATACCATCTTGGTGTGCTGAGTGAAATCATTCCATTATCTCTGACACACCAGATAATGAAAAGAAGGATGTGAATTTATGTACCACCTTTCTCTCAGACATCCCAAAGCACTTTACAGCCACATAGTATGCTCACTTGCTGTAGTGTCATGGGACAGGCGAGCTAACTACACATACACACAGCACAAAGATCGTGAAACAGGGATTCATTATTAGACTGGCAATATATCTTTGTAACCATTATGGAAAAGTGTACCTTAGAGGAATGTTGCTGATCCACCAGGACGTTGTTAAGGAGGTTAACTCTTAACCAGCTGGGTAATAAGCTCTGGAGGACGAGCGCCTAATGCTAACCTCCTGTGACTGTGTAACGCTGATTATCTTGCCTCTCAGACACGAAGAGGATCATTTACTCCCCGTTGCCTCACGATCTCAGCCGTTTGGCCCAGGTGGCCCACCTGGGTCTCCTGAAGCTGTTGGCCCTCACCCCTACCATTTCCCAGCTTTCTAACCAGCTTCAGTGGCTTTGGTCTGTGTCCCTGCCTCCTTGATGCTGACCCACTAATCTGGAACTCAGCTCCAACCCCTGGCTGCAGCCCCTTCTCTCTGTTTATCTCCATCACTCCCTGAGAGTCCTCCGGCTCAGCGGTGCTGTCAGTCAGTCTGGCGAGGGCTCCTGCTGTTGCATGCTCTAATTCCCCTTTCTGTTTCTCTACACAGAACCAGGGAAGGCATAGGCCTAGTGGTATTGTCATTGGACTGATAATCCAGAAACCCAGGTTCAAATCCCACCACAGATTTAAAAAATCTGGAATTAGAACCTAATGATGACCATGAATCCATTGTTCATTGTCTGGAAAAAAAGCATCTGGTTCACTAATGTCCTTTAGGGAAGGAAAGTGCCATCCTTACCCTGGTCTGGCCTGCATGTGACTCCAGATCCACAGCAATGTGGTTGACTATTAACTGCCCTCTGGGCAATAAATGCTAGTTTGGTCAGCATGCCCCTCATCCTGTGAACCTTTAATAAAAATCAGAGGCTTCCTACTCAAGCCCAGGCCACTTTCTCCTCCTTTTTGGCCTTTCCCTGTGGCCTCCAACTCCAGCCTCCAGAGGAACTGATAGGGTTTCCCCCACCATCGCCACCTGCTCTTGGAGGACCTGCAACAGTAGGAAGTGCAGCAGCCAATTTGCCCACAGGCAGCTATGAGCTAAAGGCCAGGTCATCTGATTTTACTGGTGTTGGTTGAGGGATATGCATTAACCGAGCTATAGGGGAGAACTCCTCTCTCTCCTTTCCCACAATAATGTCTTGAGTTTTGTTTTACACTCAGTTGAGAGAGCAGGTGGGACTTCTATCTCAATGTCTCTGCTAACAGGCAGCTCCAGTTCCCCAGGCAGTATGGCACTCCCTCGGCACTGCATTAGAATCCCATTTGTGCTTGAGCTGAAGTGAAACTTGCACTCACAACCACCTGACTTGGAGATAAAACTATTCTTCCAGCACTGAAGAAAGCGAAAGTGTGAACTTAATTTAATTAGGTGTTGGTTTTAGATTTTCAGAATGAGGAACATGGGTTGCTTCCCTCTATAAGTCTGAGCACTGGCCCGGAAACCAAGTGTCTCACCCTCAGTCTTTTACTGACTGTTACCATCTGCATTTACCTTTATAACCGTTTTATGTTATTAGAGAAGCAATGAATTCAACATGTCATTCCAATTAACCATGAAAAACCTGGAGACATAGATAATGAAACGAATAGTCATTTGCTCTAATTGGCTCAATGTGATGGACCAAGATACAGACAGCAAAATGCCGCGCAGAATATACAACCCAGATCACTCACTCATACTCTGGTGTGTTAATTAATCAATCTCTCAATTCTGCTTCAGAGTCCCCGGGAAAACATTCTCCCAATGAGGATATCAGGCATTGGGCCATCGATACCCTTGTTGCTGAGACAGGCTTACTGCCTGATAACTTGTTTGGCAATGATTGGCCTCTCGAGACTATTCCTGAAATAACTGCAGTTACACGAAGCAGGCAATTAGGCTTTTAGAGCTGATTACACACTTGTGCAGCAATAACCAGTGCTCACCAGGGTGTCAAAGCAAGCGAGCTGCTAAAGAACCTGAGCAGACAATTACATTTTAAGATATGTCAGGGAAGCTCTGCAGAGCATTAGACACTCAGTTCATCTAATGAACAGAACTGTTATTCAGCTTGTAATGGCAAGCCACCCTCATTCCGAACAGAGCAAGACCTTTGTTCAGACAGGTTGATCTCCTTCCAGTTCCCGATTTAAACAAAAAGGGACTACATCCTTTGATTTCTCGCCGCTATGTTATTAAAAGTAACACCTTGGTTATTGTTAAAAATCACATCACACCAGGTTCTAGTCCAACAGGTTTATTTGGAAGCACTAACTTTCGGAGCGCCGCTCCTTCATCAGGTAGCTAGTGGGGCAGGATCATAAGACACAGATTTTCTAGCAAAAGATCACAGTGTCATGCAACTGAAATGATATATTGAACAAACCTAGATTGCTGTTAAGTCTTTCATCTTTTCGAATGGGTTGCAGGTTTCAGTTCATTAATACGTAAATCCCAGAACGTCTTTCAAGTCACATTCTCGAGATAACTTAAGGTTTTATAAAAAATGGTGACATCTCACTTCAGACAATGTATTAAAGGTGTGAGGTTAGAGTCTGTATCCCAATCTTGAGTTGAACTGGGTGGCACAGTGGCTCAGTGGTTAGCACTGCTGCCTCACAGTGCCAGGGACCTGAGTTTGATTCTAGCCTTGGGCGACTGTCTGTGTGGAGTTTATACTTTCTCCCCGTTTCTGCATGGGTTTCTGCTGGGTGCTCTGGTTTCCTCCCACAATCCAAAGATATGCAGGCAAGATGAATTGGCCATGCTAAATTGCCCATAGTGTCCGGGGTGTGGGTCTGGGTGGGTTACTCTTCAAAGGATCGGTGTGGATTTGTTGGGCCGATACTGTAGGGAATCTAATGTTTCCATACTGTAGGGAATCTAATCTAATCAAATTTCCAAAGTAGGAATTTATAAAATATTCCATGGATTGACTGTCAACAGATTGTGCATTTTTTGAGCAAAATAGGATGAGCCTGCAAATATAATTCGGCAAATGCAAATTCAGCTCATAGACTTACATATGTGTGTATGCGTGTGAGTGTGAGAGAAAGTGTGCTTGTGTGTGTGCATGCTTGGTAAAGTGCATGTGAGTGTGATGGAGCATAAGCCTGTGAGGGTGAGTGTGGCGGGTGTATGTGAGAGAGTATGTGTATGAGAGACAGTGTATGTAAGAATGTGTGTATGTGTACATGCCTGTGTGTGTGACAGAGAGAGTGTATAGTGTCATGGGGTCACATGTAGTGTGACATGAACCCAAGGTCCCAGTTGAGGCCATCCCCACAGGTTCCGAACTTGGCTCTCAGCCTCTGCTGGGAGATGCACAGTTACAGGGATAGAGTAGGGGGATTGATCTGGGTGGGATGCTCTGCAGAGTGTCTATGTGGACTCGATGGGCTGGATGGCCTGATTCCACACTCTAGGGATTGTATGAGACGAGCCCATTTGCACTGATTCTAAATCACAATCACTTTCAGAACCAGGTCTTTGAGGTGGCTGTCTCACACTTTAGGGGAGCTCATCAATAATCAAGTGATTTGGAGGAGCCGGTGTTGGACTGGGATGGACAAAGTTAAAAATCACACAACACCAGGTTATCATCCAACAGGTTTAATTGGAAGCACTAGCTTTCGGAGTGCATGAGGATTGCCTCAACTAAAACTATGGGTTTATGTCACACTACAGGTGACCCCACTACACTATACTCTCTCTCTCTCTCACACACACACACACACGCGCACTCTTACATACTCTCACAATCATGCAGACCCTCTCATACACACACACACATACGCATCCCAAACTCACACCCATGCACGCACCCTCTCACAGGCATAGTCCATCACACCCACACCCATACACACACTTTACCAAGCATGCACACACGCAAGCACATACTCTCTCATGCGCACTCACACTCTCACGCACACACTCATGCACACACATAAGTCTGTGGGGTGAATTTGCATTTGCAGAATTATATTTGCAGATACATCCTATTTTGCTAAAGAAAGTGCACTACCCATGTAACATTTTTAAAATTCCTACTTTAGAAATACAACCAGTCTGACTCAAGATTGGGATAGAGACAGACTCTAACCTCACAGCTTTAATGCATTATCTGAGCTGAGATGTCACTTTTTTTTAATAAGAACTTAAGATATCTCAAGAATGTGATTTAAAAGAAGTTCTGGGATTTACATATTAATGAACCAAAACCTGTAACCCGTTCTAAAAGATGAAAGACTTAACAGCAATCTAGGTTTGTTCAATATATCATTTCAGTTGCATGGCACTGTGATCTTTTGCTATAAATTCTGTGTCTTACAATCCCGTCCCACTAGCTACCTGATGAAGGAGCGTCGCTCTGAAAGCTTGTGATTCCAATTAAACCTGTTGCACTAGAACCTGGTGTTGTGTGATTTTTAACTTTGTCCACCTCTGGCACCTCCACATCACTTGATTATTGATGAGCTTCCCTAAAGTGTGAGACAGCCAGCTCAAAGACCCAGTTCTGAAAGTGATTGTGATTCAGAATCAGTGCAAGTGTGCTCTTCTCATACAATTCCTACAGTGGTGAAGCAGGACATTCGGCCCATCGAATCCACATTGACCCTCCAAAGAGTTTGAGGCCATCCTCATGGGTCCCACCTAAATCCATCCCCCTACCCTATCCCTATAGTTGTGCATATCCCATAGCTAACCCATCTAGCCTGTACATCTCTGGACAGTATGAACAAATTAGCCTGGCCAATCCACCCTAACCTGCACACCTTTGGATTGTGGGAGAAAACTGGAGCATCCAGAGGAAACCCATGCAAACACAGGGAGAACGTGCATACTCCACACATTTGCCCAAGGCTGGAATTGAACCCAGGACCCTGGCACTGTGAGGCAGCAGTAACTAACCACTGAGCCACCATGCCACCCATTTTTTATAAAATTATTTTGCGGGATGTTGACATACCTGGGAAGGCCAACATTTGTGGTTCTGTCTCTGATTGCCCTTGGACGCAATTGGTATATAGGTGAAAGTGAGGACTGCAGATGCTGGAGATTAAAGTCGAGAGTGTTGTGCTGGAAAAGCACAGCAGGTCAGGCAACATCCGAGGAGCAGGAGAATTGATGTTTCAGGCAAAAGAAGGGCTTCTGCCCGAAACATCAATTCTCCTGCTCCTCAGATGTTGCCTGGCCTGCTGTGCTTTTCCAGCACCACACTCGCAACTATAATCGGTGTATCCCTATTAACCAAATACATTTAGATGAGTTCAAAATAGTTGAACCAGCAGAATTTCATATGCCTTGCTATTTGTTTCTCAAAAGCAATTAGTGAAGTTAATCCCTACGTTTGAGTTGAAAATGTCCAAAAATTATTTTTTGTTTTAAGAGGAGCAAAGTGCGCATTAAATATCTCCCTGCTTCTGCAGTAATTTACTCAGTGTGTACTTTTTGTGAAGAGGGCTTAAGGCAAAGGAAGGAAATCTTTATTAGAACAGTGAGTCAGTGACTGGACCTTATCAACTGCATAATTTCCCCTATTCTCTGATGCCATGGCATCAAATTTCAGGCGGTGTAGGACTTGAATCCATTTGCTTTTCCTCCAAAATCTGACAGTTACAAGAATTATTGAACTCTCAAATATCTGAGGTACATTTTATGACCCATTGGTTACTCAGACATCAAAATTACGCAAGAGGTTGCTTTATAGTGGACTACTTAACACCTACACTAAAATGTTAGAGAGGTGCGATGGTGTGTTTGGCGTACAAGCTGTATTTTCCCAGTCACTGCATGCTGTGGGAAATTAGGAAAATATGACAAGAGTGGGAAAATGAGACTTGGGAAACAAAGATTTTGAACCCCCAGTTTGAACAGCGACTGGTGGAGTTTCCTGTGGTCTTCTCTCTCACAGGTCATTTACCCTTCCCCCCTCAGGGATGGTCACAGCCACATTTTTTAACCCACTGCATACTTTTGATTGCCAACGTGTTGAACAGTAAACCCACCTCCCCACCCCCAGCCGATGGTCTTCAGCGTCCATCTTTCCACCTCAGTGAGCCCATAAACAGAAAGCTCCCACTCACCCCCACCCCCACTTTCCTGGTAGCTCTTCTTCACATCGGTGAGACCCAACATACAGTAGGTGTCCGTTTTGCCGAGAGTCTTCACGAGGCCCGAAACAGCTAGTCTGACCTCCTGGTCACCGGCCATTTCAACTCCCCCTCCCACTCCCCCTCTGACTTGTCCATCCTCAGCTTCCTCCATTGCCACAATGAACCAAACCGCAAACTGGAGGATTTAAACGTCATTTTCCACTTGGGCTGCCTACAGCCCAGAGGACTCAACATTGAGTTCTCCCGTTTCAAATAACCTTCCTACCCATCCCACCAGCTCCCTTTACAGCCCCTCTCCCCTCCCTTCCCATTCCACCTACCAACCCTTCCACTCCACTTACCAACTCTTCTTCCTTCCAGCCACAACCGGATTCATCCCTTCCGTCGACCAACCAAAATGTGCCCACCATCTGTGTCCACCTATCACTACCTCATCATTCCGCTAATCTCCCCACCCTGCCTCCGCCAACCCCTTTACCTGCAGCTCCCCCCACACGCACCCCCAGTCCAAAGGAAGGGTTACACCTGAAACATCGACTTCTCCACCTCCTGATGCTGCCTGGCTCACTGTGTTCTTCCAGCCTCCTGCTTGTCTACTTTGATTTCTGGCATCTGCAGTTTTTTTTCTGATTCTTCAAACGTGTGGCTTGTGCAGCCATGTCAGAAAGCAGTTAAGAGTCAATCACGTTACTATGGGTCTGGAGTCACCTGTAGGCCAGACCAAGTAACATTGGCAGATTTCCTTCCCTTAAAGTTGGTTCAACAAATTTCAAATTTTTGGTTTCTCTCAGGGCCAGTGCATGTAGAATCTTTAAACAGTTTTAAGGCAGAGGGAGATAGAGTCTTGATGACCAAGGTGATGGAAAATTAGGGGCAGCATGGTGGCTCAGTGGTTAGCACTGCTGTCTCACAGCGCTGGGGATGTGGGTTCGATTTCACTTCCGGGTGACTGTCTGCGTGGAATTTGTACATTCTCCCCGTGTCTGCGTGGGTTTCCTCCCACTGTCCAAAGATGTGCAGTTTAGGGTGGATCGGCCATGAGCAATGTAGGGTGGTAGGGTAGGATAGGATAGGGTTGGGTCTGGGTGGGATGCTCTTCAGATGTTCAGTGCAGACTCCAATGGCCTCGTTCTGCACTGGAGGGATCCTATGATTATTGGGACATATCTGGGAATAATCTCATTTGACTTTGTGTGTAGCAACCATAGCAAATACAACTTGCATTTATATAGTGACTTACAGTAGAAGAACACTGTGCTAAGTTGTAATTTGGACTTCAATCGCCTTGTGGATCTACAGGACACAGAACAAAGCAGTGAACAATAGAAATAGCACAACATGCAATATTAATTACATTTAAGTATCTCCTTGCCGAGGTCCCTGCTGTGCTAAACTCTGTGTTCATGCTAGATCATTCCTTTGCAGTTTTTTTTGTGTTAACAAAACTCCCTGCTTTCATTGTGCACAGCTTCAGAATCTCCAACTTTGACCCAGCTAGTTTAACAAATATTCCCCCGAAAACTACTGGGATTGAAGACATGGGATTAATCTCATTTGGGTGGGGGGGGGCAGTTTTAGTGCATCCTGAATGTAGTAAACACACATGGGGTGGTATGGTGGCTCAGTGGTTAGCACTGCCACCTCACAGTATGGGACCCAAGTTTGATTCCAACTACAGGCGACTGTCTGTGTGGAGGCTGCACATTCTCCTTGTGTCTGTGTGAGTTTCCTCCAGGTGCTCTGGTTTCCTCCCACAGTCTAGAGATGTGCAGGTCAGGGTGGATTGGCCATGGGAAATTGCCCCTAGTGCTCAGGGATGTGTAGGTTAGTTGTGTTAATCAAGGGTAAATGTAAAGTAATAGGGTAGAGGAATGGGTCTGGGTGGGTTACTCTCCAGAGGGTCGGTGTGGAGTTGTTGGACCGAAGGGCCTGTTTCCATACTGTCGGGATTCTATGTAACATCTAACTCTTTCTTAAAAATATTCAGTGTTTTGGCCTTGACTGTTTTCTGTGGCAGAGAATTCCGCAGGCTCTCCATGCTCTCTGGGGGAAGACATTCCTACTCCATCTCTGTTCTAAGTGCCCTTCCCCTTTTTCCTTAAATTGTGGCCCTAGGTTCGGGACTCCATGATCATCAGGGGCATCCTTTCTGTGTTTGTCCTGTTGGATTTGGTGGAACAAGGATTGGGCAAGGCCTAATCCAACATTGCACCCAATCCTGGTAATTTAACGTTGATCCCATCGGGCTCAGCGTAGATTCAGCCAGATCCCTTTGGGATTCCCTCTCAGCAGACTGGATTAAAATCCACCCGATTCTCCCCATGAACAGGAAGGAGTGAAGAAGGGTTCAAACAAATCCCACGGCATCTGAATCGAGTGCTGAAACACTTCCTTGAACACGCATTTGGAACAAAACATCAATGACATTTGTACCAAAGTCCTCCCCACTTCCCATGGAGTCGTGTTGACAGCTCTGGGATGCGGGGACTGGCTTTTTTTATTTTTAAAACAAGCCAACAGCAAAATAAAAACCTTCAGAAAAAGAAATCTTTTCATTGTCGCAGAAATCATTAACAAAGGGGGTAGTTATGGCTTAAGTAGTTCATGGAGTATAGTTAGAGACAGGCGGAATTGTTTGGCAATTAACACACTGGAAGATTTCCCAGGGCCACCAGTACTCCCAGGGTTAACTCCTGCCAGATGTGTTAATGAGCAGCTTTAGTAATTAGAGAGTATTGTACATTATCCACTTGTTTTACACAGGCTGCATTTGCTGTCAATGCAACTACAGTAATGTATGCATCACACCTGCAATCACATGTCGCTGCCAATAACACTACACTTGGCTAGTCCCAGGGATGGAGGGGCGGAGAGGTTGAGCAGGGTGGACTTGTGCTCAATGGACTTTTGAAGAATGAGAGGTGACCTTATTGAAACACATAAAATTCTTAGGGAGCTTGATAGTATAGATGCGGAAAGGTTGTATCACCTTGTGGAGGAGTCTAAGACCATAGGTACGATCTCAGAATTAGGGGTCCCACATTTAAGACAGCGATGAGAAGGAATATGAGGAGGGGAGTGATTCCGTGGAATTATCCACCGCAGAGGGCTGCCGAGGCTGGGTCATTCAGTATACTCAAGGCTGAGACAGACAGACTTTTAATCGGAATCAAGGATTATGGGGCGAGGCAGGAAAGTGGGGTTCAGGGTTATCAGATCAGTGAAAGATGGAGCAGTGCTGATGGGCTGAGTGGCCTACATCTGCCCCTCCATGTTATGTAGGAAGTTTGCTGCATCGAAGAATAGAATAATCTGTGATACTGAGAGACACGAAATACTTTAACAACACGCAGATGTGTTTTTTAAAACGTTTCTCTCCAACGCAGAGGGTCTGAAATGTTGTGTGCTCTCACTCGGTCAGACCTTGTGAAGAGAACTCATTGCTTACAGCTTCATTGGGCAATCCCTTCTTCACTCCTTCCTCCCTTCCTCCCTCACACACTCTCCCCATGACTTTTCCCTTCACCCCCCACAGTCCTTCCTGCCTCCTCACACTCCCCATGCCTTCTCCCTCCCTCCCTCCTTACTGCCCACCTAGCACATTGATTTAGGAGATGTTATTATAAAGGCAAAATACCACAAGTGCTGGAAGGCTGAGAACATTCAAATTCCAACAGTGTGGAAAGAGGCCATTGGGCCCATTGAGTTCACACAATCCCTGCTGAAGAGCATCTTAGCCAGATCCATCCCTATAGCCCCACATTTCCCATGGCCAATCCACCCTAACCTGCACATCTTTGGACTGTGGGAGGAAACCAGAGCACCCCGAGGAAACCCACGTAGACACGGAGAGAATGTGCAAACTCCACACAGACAGTCACCTGAGGCGGGAATTGAACCAAGTCTCTGGCACTGTGAGGCAGCAGTGCTCACCACTGAGCCACCGTGCCAAATTAGAGAAACTCAGCAAGTCTGGCAGCATCAGTGGAGAGGTAAACAGAGTTAATGTCTGGAATTCAATATCTTCTGAAGAGTTATCAGACCTTGACTTCCTTTCTAAAGAGGGGCCAGAATTGTAAGCAATATTCCAGCTGCGGCCTAGCCAGAGTTGGTTAAGGTTAATCATTTAACAACTGGTTGAGGCCAAAACATTGCATGTTTTCAAGAGGATTTAGATATAGTTCTTAGGGCTAAAGGGATCAAACAGTATGGGGGGAGAAAGTGGGGAGTGATCTAACATGATCATATTGAATACAGGAGCAGGCTCAAAGGGCTGAACGGCCTGTATCTGCTCCTACTTTCTATGTTTCTCTGTATCATAACTTCCCTCCTATGTCGCTTTTTACATAACACACGCATGCACCGTTTCCAAACATGCCCTTTCTGACATGCCCTGTCACTTTCAAAGACTGATGAACTGCATCCCCTTCGCCTTCTGTTCCCAGAGTGTAGTTTCGACTGTTTAAAGTGTTTCTGTAATTCATTTTTTAAGCAGCCACCCCTCTCCCACCAGCACCCCCAGTCCCCCAAGCCTACACATTTTAGCAAGCAATCAATTTAACAATGTTACACTAACACCAATCTCCCCAGCAATACCACTTCTTCCAGCGAGATGCATTAAAAGTTTAATTATGTTCGGGCTGCTCGTGTGACTTTGATTAAGTAGGGTAGCCAGGCAGCACCATTCCGAGAGAAAATAGCACATTAAAGGAGGTGAAGGATGTGAGATATTCTTTTCTCTCTTCACCTTTGACAATTAATGAAAAATATACAAGTCTCCCTTTGGACTTTCCCGGAGGATATGGTCGGGGAATGGAATTTTGAATTTTTGGTCGTGAATTTTCTACTGACTGAATGAGCAGCCAGTCGCAAGTCGAATCCAAGTTCTGACTGCAGAGCTCGCTGGTTTTGAGCATGTAAATGCCAAACAAAGAGACCTCAAACACAGGTTCATTGATCCTTGAAAGTGGAGTCACAGGTAGACAGGATAGTGAAGAAAGCATTTAGTATGCTTTCCTTTATTGGTCAGTGCACTGAGTATTGGCATTGGGAATGCCATGTTGTGGCTGTATAGGTAATTGCTTAAGCTGCTTTTGAAACACTGCTTGCAATTCTGGTCTCCCTACTTGAAAGGGTTCAGAAAAGATTTACAAGGATGTTGCCAGGGTTGGAGGGTTTGAGCTACAGGGAGAGGCTGAACAGGCTGGGTAAGATTTAAAAATGACACAAAGGGCAACTTTCTCACACAAGAGGATGGCAAATACACGTAATTTGTTAACACAAATTCACTGTAACGTGATTGACAATTTGGGGTCACTGTTTCTAAAGTGCGAACTTTTCAAACGTGTTGGCTGTAACGCGATTACATTGCCAACACTTTAATCACAATGTTTCTATAATGCGGAGTTGCACAAGAACACAGCCATTGTGTTACCGAAGAACTCCCTGCATTTGGAATAAGCTGCCAGAGGAAGTGGTGTAAGCGAATACAATTACAATATTTAAAGGGCATCTCGATGGGTATATGAATAGAAAGGGTTTAGAGGGATATGCACCAAATGAGGAAGCGATTGCCTAGTGATATTATTGCTCGCCTGTTAATCCAGAGACCCAGGTAATGTTCTGGGGAACCCGGGTTCGAGTCCCGCCACGGCAAATGGTAGAATTTGAATTCAATTAAAAAAAGCTGGAATTAAGAGTCTAAAGATGACCATGAGACCATTGTTGGAAAAACCCCTCTGGGTCACTAACGTCCTTTAGGGAAGGAAACTGCCATCCTTACCCTGGTCTGGCCTACATGTGACTCCAGATCCACAGCAACATAGTTAACTCTTAACTGCCCTCTGGATGAATAGGATGGGCAATAAATGCTGATCTAACCAGTGACACCCTTTTCTTGTGAATAAATAAAACAAAAAGACAAGATTAATTGAGGATATCTGGTCAGCGTGGACAAGGTGGGACCAATGGTCTTTTTCTGATCTGTATGACCATTGTGATGATCTAGATTATGTCACCAGGATGTACAATGACTGTGGATTCACAGCCTGCGCTCATACAGAAGCTGGGCTCATTTCAGCAAGTGTAAGGCATTTGCCATCTTAAGACAGCAGTACTGAGGCTTTTACAGCCCAGCACATACCCTGGGCTCAGCATGACACTTACAAAACAGGAACACGTCCACTGGCTGTATTTTCCCTCTGCTACACCATGAGACATCTCCGACACCTTCTGAAAGCACACTAGCACAACAATACACTCAGCTACCTCCAATCAGCACCCTGCAATTGGCAGGTAATCTCGCTGTTCCTTTAGCATTGACCTGGGATGGAACAGTGAGATTCCCATGTGGAATGATAATGGATTTGGCCGACATTATCATTTGATTGGATCCGTGTCCAATACTTCCTCTGGCAGCTCATTCTATATGCAGGTAGTTCTTCGGTAACACGATGGGTGTGTTTTTGTCGATTTATTGTCCATCCCTACATGCTCCTTGAGATGGAAGGTGGTTGCTTACCTTTCTGAACCACTGGGTAATATTTTGGGGTCTACTTTAATTTTAGTCAGCAAGGGAATTAAGGGTTATGGGGATAAAAAGCATGAAAGTGGGATTGAGAATCATCATGTTCTCACTGTATAGATGGGCTGAATGGTCTACTTCAGCTCCTATATGTTATGGCCTTGTAATTCAAATGCAATTATACACTGAAATGTCTACTAGCACCGGTTAGTTACAAGACACATTCCAGAGACAAGTGTACTTTCAGAAAGTTTGCAGAATTTATGATGTTAATCGTATTGAGTTCAAAATAAATGATAATCAAGAGAAGCCCAGTTTTCAGTCAATCCACTTCAGGACACCAGCTGACATTATCACTGGGCAAATGTCTCTTGTTCTGCTCTGTTGTCTTGATGTGACCTTTCTGTATCAGACCATGAAGAATGGCCATTCATTAACCCTCACTGGCTCCTATAACCTGTGCGTGATCAGAAGCATTCTGAACTCTAGTTGGTTTTCCCAGCACTGGGCAGCACATGACCGATTCTGAACTGGCAAACTCATGTGTGGCCAATTCTTAATTGGTTCATTCAACAGCAATGACCATCTAGTTGGTCTCACTTAGAACTTGCATTAAGCTCCTCACAAACCATCTCTGTCTGATGGAAGAGTGGGGCTATGGTAACTTTATCTTGAAAGAGTAATTTATTCATCTGCTTGAGCAGATGATGTCACCTGCTAGTAATTTAATATCATCCCTGAGGTCCCAACTGATAAACTTAATTATTCTCCAAAATCTATTTGTGCCCTTTAACTGCAACAGCCATGTGAAACCATAGGAACTGTTGATATATGAAACAGATTAAAATAACTTTACAAAACTTAAATACATACTTTAAGTTACAAAAGAAAGCCACTTTAGAATATAGCTGTGTCTTTGAGTATAAGCATTTTACCTCAAAGCATTCTCTCATTTGTTAGCCTAAGCTTGAGCCATAACAAATAGCTTTTAACAATAGTCAACATTTCTAGGATTGCTACTGAAAATATAAGCACTACAACACTTAGGCAGTAGTGTTGGGGTAGAAGATATACAAGGAAAAAAAAGAGAGAAAAAAAGGAAAAAAAACCCAGGAGATTTAGTCTCCTCGGTTTAGGGCACTGACTCTGTGCTGACTGGTGCTACAGTAAGTGTTTCTGATCCTGTTGATTTCTGTTTTTTTTTTGGAGAAGAGTTTTCTCTTTCTAAAATCAAACAGATAAAGAAAAAATAGGATCCCTACAGCGTGGAAACAGGCCCTTCAGCACCACAAGTCCACACCAACCCTCCGAAGAGTAACCCACCCAGACCCATTCGCCTACCTTATTACTCTACATTTACCCCTGACTAATGCACCTATCCTACACATCCGTGAACACTAGGTCAACTTAGCACGGCCAATTCACAATTTAGCATGTGTCTAACCTGCACATCTTTGGATTGTGGGAGGAAACCAGAGCACCCAGAGGAAACCCACGCAGAGAATGTGCAAACTCCACACAGACAGTCGCCCAAGGCTGGAATTGAACCCAGATGTCTAGATCAGAATGGTGCTGGAAAAGCACAGCAGTTCAGGCAGCATCCGAGGAGCAGTAAAATCGACATTTCGGGCAAAAGCCCTTCATCAGGAATACAGGATCCCTGGTGCTATGAAGCAACAGTGCTAACCACTGAACCACAGTGCTGCCCTAAGTTAGTATGGTTCTAATTACAGATTTGTAGAACTCAAGTTTTCCATTCTGCCATGCCCCTGAGGGTTCTACATTACTAGCACTGTGACATTATCACTGCACCACCTGCCCATGTTGTTGCCACGTTTCACCAGCTTAGCCTTGCCCCTGACAGCACAAGCAATAATCCAACCAGTCACTGAAGATGGCGAAAGGACTTGAGTTTCCTGAGGCACGATTCAACCTGATGAAATGGACAGATTTCAGACTATCAGCCATACAGTGGATGCACTTCACATGGGATGAAACCATGAACGATGACAACTCCTTACGTATTTATTTTATCAAATAATCACCGTACACTTGTCTTCAGCGGATTGTTTAGGAACAGGGGGAGGCTGTTCAGCCCCTCAATATGTAAAAGTGCCCAGTAAAGGCACACCAGATTTACATCCTGATAAAGAGTCATCTAGACTGGAAACAGTTACAAATCACACAACACCAGGTTATAGTCCAACAGGTTTGTTTGGAAGCACTAGCTTTTGGAGTGCTGCTCCTTCATCAGGTAACTGTTACTTCCAATAGTGGTCCTTCCAAATAAACCTGTTGGACTATAGCCGAGTGTTGTGTGATTTTTAACTTTGTCCACCCCAGTCCAATACCGGCTCCTCCACATCATAGAGTGGAAATGTTAGCTTGCTGTCGCTCCATGCATGTTCTCTGGCCTCGAGCCTTTGTTGTTTTCTCTACATCCTAACCCGACCGAACTGCCACATCTCAGAGCATAAGAGCTTGGAGCAGGAGTCGGCCGTCTGGCCCTTCGAGCCTGCTCCACCATTCAACAAGATCATGGCTGATCTTTTTGTGGACTTCGGTTCCATTTACCCGCCCGCTCACCATAACCCTTAATTCCTTTACTTTCCAAAAATCCATCTTCCAAAAACATTCAATGGGGTAACCTCAACTGCTTCCCTGGGCGGGGAATTCCACAGATTCACAACCCTCTGGGTGAAGAAGTTCCTCCTCAGCTCAGCCCTAAACCTGCTCCCCCTAATTTTGAGGCAATGTCCCCTAGTTCTCATTCACACAATACAGTCCCCATTAAGTGGCATATTGATATAATGCCTATCAAGAACATCTTTAAAAGAAATGTTATTCCTTACTAACATCTGTGTAAAATGCAACAAAGTAAACCATCACAAGTTCCCATGATTGCCTCCAGCGATGATCTTGAGGATGCCACGGGGTATAGTAAGTGAGAATAAATGAATTGCTTTATCAAACAGATTGGCCAGCCTTAACTGTGGCAGGGGTTTCTGATTAATAAAACTTGGAGTGAACTGAAGTTGGCAGAGGTTGGCATGCCCACTGACAGATTGGGTAAACTCCAGCCCTATCTTCTCTGTGGCCAGAGCATCCAATCCCCTTTCTCCTGAGCGTACAAGCTGCAAGCCTTTTTAAATCTGGTGCCAAGATAGCCTGAGATGTTTTGGCTGTTCCTCAATGCACACCATCTCCTTGGTAATGCATCACTGGCATCTGCTGGAACAGTTTGCCTGCATGCCTCGTACCAGATTTCATGTCATTGTCTGTCCGGTCTTCAGCTGTTGCAGAATGATGGAACGAAATCAGAAAGCAATGTCACAGGCTGTGAGCTCATTGTCGCTCAAAAGCCAAACTTTTGCACTTGGCCATTCCTTTCAAATATCAAGAAACAATGGAATTGGCTCAGAATATCTTTAACTGTTGGGCACCATGTTTAAAACAAATCAAATCAAACAAAGTCCAGCAGTTAACTGTCAACCCAGCAGTTAACTGTCAATCATCAGCAATAGCTTCATTCTCCATGACGATGCCCGTAACAATCAGAGCTCACTTACCAATCTCCTCGCATGCTGTAGAAGTGTTAGTTTTCCCCTTGAATTGATAATTTCTCAAATGTTAATTCTGATCTCTCTCTCCTTCAGTGGCTGTAGTACTACACTCTGCGAGAAAGTGAGGACTGCAAACGCTGGAGGTCAGAGTCAAAGAATGTGGTGCTGGAAAAGCACAGCAAGTCAGGCAGCATCCGAGGAGCAGGAGAGTTGACGTTTTGAGCATAAGCTCATCATCAGGAATCCTGATGAAAAGCTTATGCCGATATTACACTCTGCACTCTGTTCTGCGACCCAGATATACTTTGTATGGTACAATCTACCTGTATAGCACACAAAACAACACTTTCCACTGTACCTCGGTACATGGGACAATGATAAATCAATAATCAATCAAAGTTTGAGAGAAGATTTGTAGTTCGGGTGCTTGTTGTTATGGTTCTGTTCGCCGAGCTGGGAATTTGTGTTGCAGATGTTTCGTCCCCTGTCTAGGTGACATCCTCAGTGCTTGGGAGCCTCCTGTGAAGCGCTTCTGTGATCTTTCCTCCGGCATTTATAGTGATTTGTATCTGCCGCTTCCGGTTGTCAGGTCCAGCTGTCTGCTGCAGTGGCCGGTATATTGGGTCCAGATCGATGTGCTTGTTGATTGAATCAGTGGATGAGTGCCATTCCTCTAGGAATTCCCTGGCTGTTCTCTGTTTGGCTTGTCCTATAATAGTAGTGTTGTCCCAGTCGAACTCATGTTGCTTGTCATCTGAGTGTGTGGCTACTAAGGATAGCTGGTCATGTCGTTTCGTGGCTGGTTGGTGTTCATGGATGTGGATCGTTAGCTGTCTTCCTGTTTGTCTTATGTAGTGTTTTGTGCAGTCCTTGCATGGGATTTTGTACACTACATTGGTTTTGCTCATGCTGGGTATCGGGTCCTTCGTCCTGATGAGTTGTTGTCTGAGAGTGGCTGTTGATTTGTGTGCTGTTATGAGTCCTAGTGGTCGCAGTAGTCTGGCTGTCAGTTCAGAAATGTTTTTGATGTATGGTAGTGTGGCTAGTCCTTTGGGTTGTGGCATATCCTCATTCCGTTGTCTTTCCCTTAAGGCATCTGTTGATGAAATTGTGGGGGTATCCGTTTTTGGCGAATATGTTGTATAGGTGTTCTTCTTCCTCTTTTTGCAGTTCTGGTGTACTGCAGTGTGTTGTGGCCCTTTTGAACAGATGCCTAAGGGAAAGACAACGGAATGAGGACATGCCACAACCCAAAGGACTAGCCACACTACCATACATCAAAAACATTTCTGAACTGACAGCCAGACTACTGCGACCACTAGGACTCATAACAGCACACAAACCAACAGCCACTCAGACAACAACTCATCAGGACGAAGGACCCAATACCCAGCATGAGCAAAACCAATGTAGTGTACAAAATCCCATGCAAGGACTGCACAAAACACTACATAGGACAAACAGGAAGACAGCTAATGATCCGCATCCATGAACACCAACTAGCCACAAAACGACATGACCAGCTATCCTTAGTAACCACACACTCAGATGACAAGCAACATGAGTTCGACTGGGACAACACTACTATTATAGGACAAGCCAAACAGAGAACAGCCAGGGAATTCCTAGAGGCATGGCACTCATCTACTGATTCAATCAATAAGCACATCGATCTGGACCCAATATACCGGCCACTGCAATGGACAGCTGGAACTGACAACCGAAAGCAGCAGATTCAAACCACTACAAATGCCGGAAGAAACATCACAGAAGCGCTTCACAGGAGGCTCCCAAGCAGTGAGGATGTCATCTAGACAGGGACGAAACCTCTGCAACACAAATTCCCAGCTCGGCGAACAGAACCACAACAATAATCAATCAATTAATCAATCTTGTGAATTGACCTGAAAAATGAAAACTTTCAACAAAATGTGTCTCTTTCCAGCAATACACAAGTTCTGTATTACTAAACGACATCATGAATGTCTGATAGTAGACTTTGCTGCTGATCCATTGAGAAGTTTATTTTCCATGCTCAAGGGTAATCAAGGTGGGTCATCAACTCAGGTTATGCCGAAGATACACACAGCTGCAAATGAATAAAGGAAAGGACACATTTCACTTCATTAATGCAAATTAAACAGAATGAAGTACAGAGAAATAGCAAAAGATTATGGAAATATCAAGAACATTCACGTTAAATACTGGATGAACAAAATGAGTACATTGATGTAAGGACATCGCAAATCCAAGTTCAATATCACTCAGTGTGCTGACAACACAGAACAATATACTTACATGGTGACATCATTATAAATTCTTCTTCACTCAACAAGCCATTTATTTTATTATCTTTGGATCAAGGAATGAGCAGTCTATGTGGAGATTACTGTTGAGGTTTTTAGATTAGATTAGATTAGATTACTTACAGTGTGGAAACAGGCCCTTCGGCCCAACAAGTCCACACCGCCCCGCCGAAACGCAACCCACCCATACCCCTACATTTACCCCTTACCTAACCCTACGGGCAATTTAGCATGGCCAATTCACCTGACCTGCACATCTTTGGACTGTGGGAGGAAACCAGAGCACCCGGAGGAAACCCACGCAGACACGGGGAGAACGTGCAAACTCCACACAGTCAGTCGCCTGAGGCGGGAATTGAACCCGGGTCTCTGGCGCTGTGAGGCAGCAGTGCTAACCACTGTGCCACCGTGCCGCCCACGGTGGCACAGGTTTAGCCATTTCGCATCAACAGCAAAGGGGACAGGAAGAATAAACTGACCATTTGATAGCACCTTCCACACTTCCAGAATGTCCCAAGGCACTTTTGACACTGCAATGCTTTTGAATTGTAGAAGAGAAGCAACCGTAGAATGCAGAATCATGGAATCATACCGTACAGAATTAATTTGCACAGAGCATGTCCCACAAGCAATAATGTGAGAATGTTCAGACAATTTAAATTGAAGGTTTTGGTGGATTTTTAGGACACAAGGATTAGCTTCCCCATCCTTCTTTGAAATAGCATCGCAAATTCTGACCTATTCACCTGCTGGAGCAGAGGGGTCCTGCGTTTCACACCACACCTGCAAGATATCACCTCCAACAGTGCAGCAGACCCTCAGTGCTGCGACCAGATGGTCAGCATAGTTCCTAAGCTCAACTCCCTGGAGTGGGGCTTGAACCCACAACGTTCTAACTCAAAACATCCATTGTGGCACCGACTGAAGCATCGTCTAAGATCACAGAGCATGAAAAATGCAGGACGCTTACAGAATGAGTAGATAAAATATAGAAGTTTACAAAATCATGACCGCTGTAGATAAGATGAATGCCTTTTCTCTAGGGAGGGGAGTTCAAGATTAGGGGGCAAGTTTTTATGGTGAGAAGAGAAAGATTTAAAAGGACACGAGGGGCAACATTTTTACACAGAGGGTGGTTCGCGTGTGGAATGAACTTCCAGAGAAAGTGGTGGTTGTGGGTACAGTTACAATAGTTAAAAGACATTTGGATAAGGACATGAACAGGAAAGCGCAGGCAGGTGAGATTAGTTTCGTTTGGGATTATAATCGGCATGGACTATTTGGACCGAAGGGTCTGTTTCTATGCTGTATGACTCTATGACTTTATAACTATACAAAGCAAGAATATCCCAGACCTGATTCAAGATGTAAATTGATTTAACAGAACTGAGCAGAGGTGGAGATTGGGGTTATGCGATTAAATTGTTTACACTGGGTTACAGAGTGAAATAACACATACAATTTGTAGGAAAAACAAATTTGATGGGAGGTGGGCATCGCTGGCAGGGTTAGCATCTGTTGTCTATGTATTCTTCGAGTGAGTGATGTAGTGGGGCGTTTTACAGGGAGGGAGGTTTATACATGACCCATGTCCAAGGAGGTGCAGGCTAGGTGGGTGAGCCGTGCTTACATGTCCAAAATTGAAACCAACACACTGAAGATCACAGTGGGTCAGGCAGCATTCCTGGAGACAGATAGCAAGCTAACATTTCAATTCCAGATGAGTCTTCATCTTTTCTCTCCGTGGATGCTGCCTGACTCGCTGTGATCTCCAGTATTTGTTGTTTTCAGCTCAGATTCCAGCCTCTGCAGTCATTTGCTCCTACATTGTGTTAAATGTCCTGGGACATGCAGGCTGGGTGGGTTAGCTATGGTAAAATACAGGGTTACTGGGAGAGTGTGGGAAACTCTGCAGAAGGTCAGTGCAGACTCAATGGGCTGAATGGCCTCTTTCCACACTGTAGGCATTCTACGATTTTATATTGTTTTGGGTCTGAAGTCACCTGCAGCCCAGACCAGATAAGAATAGCAGATTTCCTTTCTAAATTAATAAGATTTTTAAAAAAACAATAGTTACAGAGATGTACAGCATGGAAACAGACCCTTAGGTCCAACTCGTCTATGCCAACCAGATATCCTGAATTATCTAGTTCCATTTGCCAGCATTTGGCCCATATCCCTCTAAACCCTTCCTATTCATATACCCATCCAGATGCCTTTTAAATCTTGTAATTGTAGCAGCCTCCACCACTTCCTCTGGCAGCTCATTCCGTACACACACTACCCTCTGCGTGAGAAAGATGCCCCTTAAGTCCCTTTTAAATCTTTCCCCTCTCACCCTAAACCTATGCCCTCTAGTTCTGGAACCCCCCAACCCAAGGAAAAATTCTTATCTATTTATCTTATCCATGTCCCTCGTGATTTTATAAACCTCTATAAGGTCACCCCTTAGCCTCCGACAGCTCCAGCCTGTTCAGCCTCTCCCTGTAAATCAAACCCTCCAACCCTGGCAACATCCTTGTAAATCTTTACTAAACTCTTTCAAGTTTCACAACATCCTTCTGATAGGAAGGAGATCAGAATTGCACACAATATTTCAAAAGTGGCCTAACCAATGTCCTGTACAGCTGCAACATGACCTCCCAACTCCTGTACTCAATGCTCTCAAACGCCATCTTCACTATCTGATCTATCTGAGATTCCATTTTCAAGGAACAATGAACCTGCACTCCAAGGTCTCTTTGTTCAGCAACACTCCCCAGGACCTTACCATTAACTGTATAAGTCCTGCCCTGACTTGCCTTTCCAAAATGCAGTACCTCACATTTATTTAAATTAAACTCCATCTACCACTCCTCAGCTCATTGGCCGATCTGATCAAAATCCTGTTGTACTCTGAGGTAACCTTCCTCGCTGTCCACCAAACATCCAATTTTGGTGTCATCTTCAAACTTACCAACTATACCTCCTATGTTCATATCCAAATCATTTATATTAGCTGAAAATTAGTGGACCCAACGCCAATCCTTGTGGCACTCCACTGGTCACAGGGCTCCAGTCTGAAAAGTTACCCTTCACCACCACCCTCTGTCTTCTACCTTTGGTTCCAAATGGCTAGTTCTCCCTGTATTCTGTGTGATCTAACCTTGCTAACCAGTCTACAATGCAAACCTTACCGAAGTCCATATAGATCATATCCACCTCTCTGCCCTCATCAATCCTCTTTGTTACTCCTTCAAACAACTCAATCAAGTTATAGAATCCTTACAGTGTGGAAACAGGCCATTCGGCCCAACAAGTCCACACCGACCCTCTGAACTGTAACCCCACTCAGACCCATTCCCCTACCCTGTTACTCTACATTTACCCCTGACTGATGCACCTAATCTACACATCCCTGTGGATAATTTAGCATGGCCAATTCACCCTAACCTGCACACCTTAGGACTATGGGAGGAAACCCACACAGATGGGGAGAACGTGCAAACACCTACAGAGAGTCACCCAAGACTAGAATCGAACCCAGGTCCGGTTGGCATTGTGAGGCAGCAGTGCTAACCACTGGGCCACCGTGTTGCCCAGAAGTTAACAGGACTTGATTTCCCACACACAAAACTATCCCAAATCAGTCCTTGCCCTTCCAAATACATGTAAATCCTGTCCCTCAGGATTCCCTCCAACAACTTGCCCACCAGCGATGTCAGGCTCACCAGCGATGTCAGGCTCACCAGTCTACAGTTCCCTAGCTTTCCTTACCAGCTTTCTTAAATACTGGCACCACATTAACCAAACTCCAGTCTTCCAACACCTCACCTGGTGGGCGGCACGGTGGCACAGTGGTTAGCACTGCTGCCTCACAGCGCCAGAGATCTGGGTTCAATTCCCACCTGTGTGGAGTTTGCACATTCTCCCCGTGTCTGTGTGGGCTTCCTCCGGGTGCTCTGGTTTCCTCCCACAGTCCAAAAATGTGCAGGTTGGGTGAATTGGCCACGCTAAATTGCCCGTAGTGTTAGGTGTAGAGGAATGGGTCTGGGCGAGTTGCGCTTCGGTGGGTCGGTGTGGACTTGTTGGGCCGACCGGCCTGTTTCCACACTGTAAGTAATCTAATCTAAACCTGTGACGATCGATGATCCAAATACTTCAGCAAGGAGCCCAGCAATCACTTCCCATCTTCCCACAGAGTTCTAGGCTACACCTGATCAGCTCCCAGGATTTATCCACAGTTAGGCATTTTAAGACATCCAGCACCTCCTCCACTGTAATACGGACATTTTTGGAGTGGCCAGCATTTCAGGGGAGTAGGAAATGGGGGGCCCAAAGAAATGTGATCACACACCCTCTAATCAGGAGGGAGATCCAATGTGATCATGAGGCATCATTGAATTGAATTAGCTTTATTGTCACATGTACTCACGTGAATACAGTGAAAAGTCTACAAGTCACCACTGACTGCACCATCTTAGGTACGAAAGTATCAAGGTATAGATTCTGAGGAAAAAGAATTGGAAACCAAATGGTCTAGCATTACTGAAATTCTGAAGTACAAAATCTTAGTAATAAACTGGAAAAATAAACTTTCCAGAATAACAGTGATTTCACCATAATATAACAAGAAACAAATAAATTTATAAAAGAGAATTTAAGACGTTGCCCATTCAGTCCGCTTTACGGTTCTGGGCTTGATAGGATCAGATAGGTCATTCAATGATCATTCTAACAGATCACATCTCGTGGGAACTGTAAACGGTCAAATTAAAGCCAGTAATTGGAATCGCAGACATTAGGCAAGGTCGACAGATTTTTGTTCCCGAGTGACCCAGCACACAGCTCTTTATTTCTTTGTACAAAGATGCCGTTCTCACACAAGACAACCAAAAACAGCACCAGGAAGAATTTCTTTAAAAAACAGAAGTGCGGGAGTACGTGATATCCCTCTGACAATAAATCCCCTACATTACAATACTATTGCCAAAGTCAGAGAACATCAAGTAGATTGTTTCTAGCAGGATTTGGAAGGTTACAGATGTCCCACCTGAATTTAAGGTCTCTTTGGAATTGGAGCTATAAATATTAGATACTCCCACCACCAAACTGAATAAACAAGCAGTTAAAATAAAAGTAGCCATTAGAAATAACATTCTAAATCTGTCAGAAGAGGATCAGAGAGATACTGCTAAGCTATGGGAAATGCTGGGGGATCAGCTTCTTGTGAAAGTGAATTTTAGAATTTACTGTCTCGAGCTGATGTCTGACAGGCACCAGTCACAGAAATCAATTGATCGGTTCATCAGTGAGTGAGGACACGGGCTGTGAATCAGAGGCTGAGTTGATAATGGAGCTGGTTACAGCTTCAACACCCATCAAGCTTTTCCAGATATAGATCTCTTAGTGCAAAAGAAAGGTCATAACATTAATACAGTTCCCTAGGATGGCAGAAAATATAAAGCTATTTGTCGCTATAGAATAACATTTGCAAGCAACCAATGGCTCAGATCTAAGTTCTGCAGTCCTGCCACATCCAGTCGTGAATGCTGGTGGGCTATCAAATTACTCACTGGAGGAGGAAGCTCCACAAATATCCCCATCCTCAGTGATGGACGAGTCCAGCACATCAGGGCAAATTTTCAGAGCAAAGCAGTTGCAGTAACCTGGAGCCAGGAATACTAAGTGTAGATCCATCTCAACTCCCTACATCACAGATGCAAATTGTCAGCTAATTCAACTCACTCCACGTGATATCAACAAATGGCTGAATACACTGCACATATAAAAGCCACAGGTCCAGATGACATTCTGGGAATAATACTGAAGACGTGTGCTCCAGATCTTGCTGCTCCCCCAACCAAGTTGCACCAGTACAGTTACAACACTGGTATCTCCCCGACAATGTGGCAAATATGTCCTCTACATAAAAAAGCAGGACAAATCCAACACAGACAATTACTGCCCCCATCAGTCTACTCTCGATCATCAGTAAAGTGATGGAAGGTGTCGTCCACAGTGCTATCCAGCAGCACCTGCTCAGCAATAACCTGCTCAGTGATGCCCAGTTTGGGTTCCCCCAGGGCTACTCAGCTCCTGACCTCATTACAGCCTTGGGTCAAACATGGACAAACGGGCTGAATTGCAGAGGGGAAGGAGAGAGTGACAGCCCTTAACATCAAGGCAACATTTGACTGATTGTAGCATAAATAAACCTTAGCAAATGAGTATCAGTAGGAACTGGGGGGAAACTCATTGCTGGCTGGAGTCGTACCTGACACAAAGGACAATGGCTGTGGTTGTTGGAGCTCAAACATCCCAGCTCCAGGACATCTCTGCGGGAGGGTCTCAGGGTAGTGTCCTTGGCTCAAACATCTTCAGCTGCTTCATCAATGACCTACCTTCCAGCATAAGGTCCGAAGTGGGAATATTCGCCGACGATTGCACAATGTTCAGCACCATTCGCGACTCCTCAGATACTGAAGCAGTCCGTGTCCAAATGCAGCAAGAGCTTTTCAAGAAGAATAATTTGATAAACATTTTCACATTTTAATTTTTTTTGTCAATTTTGAATTTTTCTTTGCAAAAATAAAGGTTATTTCTCTATTTGTTACCTTAAGGAAGCTGCCAGAACCGTTTCTGATATCCTGCTAATATATTAGTGGAAATGCCATCTCTGTTAAATTCAGTCCCTGAAGTAAGCACATGGAGGGGTGGGGCAGGGAAAGGAGTCAATCCACTTCTCATACCTTGGGTGCAATTAATCTCCTCTCGCATGAGGGAGTGAGAAAGACACATCTACAACTTCAAAACAGAAAGCAGGTGAGGAAAACAGTTCTGAGAAGGTCCTAGTCTGGATCCGATCAGAGGAGATTCGAGATTATAGCCTTGGACTTCAGGAAGCTTGACACTATCCAGGACAATACAGAAGGGCAGACCAGTAAAACCTCGAAATGACACATAGTGGTTCGACTCATCTTATTCACTTTAAAATTACACGTTATTAATTTTTGCTTTTTGTTTTTTTCCCCCTCTGCGAAAGCAGAAATTGGTCCACACCATAGCTGTGTGTCCAATATACAAGACGCATTGCAGCAACTTATCCAGGCTCCTCCAACAAGTCTTCCAGACCTGTGACCTCTACCACCTCGAAGGGAAAGGGAAGCAGATGCCTGGAACACCACCACCTCCAGGTCTCCATCCAAGTCATACACCATCCGCACTTGGAAATAAATCACTACTCCTTCACTGTCACTGGATCAAATATCAGAACCCCCTCCTGACCAACTTGGTGGGCATATCAGTTGTGGTAAGTAATGAGTATTGATCTGTATTTGATTCTGCTAGACCATCCACTGATCTATTCAGTTGTGCTTGATTACTTAAGGCTGTGATTGGTGCTACAGAGTTATAGAGTCATACAGCATGGAAACAAACCTTTGGGTCCAACCAGCCCAGGCTGATCATAATCACAAATTAAACTAGTCCAACAGCCTGCTCCTGGCTCATATCCCTCCAAACAATTTCTTGATTGTGTACTTATCCAAATGCCTTCTAAACTTTGTAACTGTACCTGTATCCTCTGGAAGTCCATTCCACACACGAATAATTCTTTGTGTAAAAGAGGTTCCCTCATATCTTTTCTAAATCTTTCTCCTCTCACCTTAAAAATATTCCACCTAGTCTTGAAATTCCCCCATTCTAGGGGAAAAATGCCTGTCATTAACCCTATCTATACCCCTCATGATCTTATAAACGTCTATCAAGCCAACCTGCTAGGATCCAGCGAAAAAGTCCGAGCCAATCCTTACGACTCAGACTCTACAGTCCTGGCAACATCCTGGTAAATCTTTTCTGAACCCTTGCCAGTTTAATAATATCCTTCCTGTAAACAGGGCGACCAGAACTGTACACAGCAGTCCAGAAGAGGCCTCACCAACATCCTGTACAACCTCAACATAATGTCCCAAATCCTGCACTCAAAGGTCTGAGCAATTAATTACATTAATAAGTAAATTAATTCACTAACTAATTACAATTCATAGACAAGTAACTGACTCTGCATAGAGAGTGAAGATTTGAGAAACCGTTTGGGGTGTGCTAAAATTTGTGTAAGTTCCAAGATGTTTTAAGCTCTGCGCATAAACTGTTTGGACTTAGAACCAGAGACGTCTCGACAATTGCTATGAGATAAATTAATCACCCAATGACAGGATTAGCTCTGACATTACATTTACTGCAGTGTTTCCAAATGACAGCTAATCATCACCTTGTCAAGAGTGACAAAGGTTGGATAATAATATGCTGACTCTGGCAACAATACCTACAACTTGCAAAGGAATAAAAATCAAGTGCTATAAATTATTGGAGGTCCCTTTATTGGCTGTTCTCATCAGGGAAGATAAGAAGTGATCAAGGTGTAGAAGATGGACAGCAAGCAAACACACAACGATTGAAGCATTTTGAACCTGAAGGCTCTGAATTTAAGGTGATCAGCAGAAAAAGCAAAGGTGACAAGTGGACCTTTTTTTCCCATGTTGCAAGTGGGTGCAGAGGGATGCGAGTGGTGAGAATCTGGAAAGTAAGGCCTGAGAGTGTAGTGGCAGCAGATTCAATTGAGACCTCCAAGAGAGAATCAAGTAAAGGTAAGCTTACCCGAGTCCGACACTCTTGGTAAGGAGAGACAGCTAATGGCGGCTTTCAGCTGAAGGGAGAGTTTGAGAATGAGGAACCTCTCTGGTAATCTCAGCCAGTGTAGGAATTGAACCCACAAGTGATTGACATTACTCTGCATTGAACTAACGGACACCCAGGTCGATCAATATTGGAATAGAAATGTTTTATGGAACTGAAGAGAAAAGTCAAGCAAATAAATTTCTGGGAGTTGGTCTTGCAGAGAGCTACCTGATGAAGGGCTTTTGCCCGAAACGTCAATTTTCCTGCTCCTCGGATGCTGCCTGACCTGCTGTGCTTTTCCAGCACCACTCTGATCTAAACTCTGGTTTCCAGCATCTGCAGTCCTCACTTTTGCCTTGCAGAGAGCTAGTAGAGACATGATGAGTCAAATGGCCTCCTGTGCTGCAATCCTTTATGGTCCTATGATTCAGTGGGGTAGGATTTTTACAGTCAGAGTACAAGCACAAACACATCCATTCCATTTTTAAATTGCTGAGTCCTCAGCCAAAATGTTTCTTGTAATTCTTAAATTCACCATGTAATCTTGAGATCCACACCTAGAAGGAGACAATTTGTTTCTTGTGATGCAGTTTGCACTTTAACAAGCTGTTCGCTCTAATTGTCCGCACATTAGATAAACATCTCCCTTTCTGTTACGAGTAACAGAAGAACATTTGCTTGCGAAGGTTGTTGATGTCAATGTACAGAAGGCCAGCTGTTACTTGGGGATTTTTGTTTTGTTTTAATTATATCTCAAAGAACAACTCCTGCCAGGTTGCCCTTTAGCTGCCTGCTTCACTGCACAGATGAACCTTGGCAGAGGTTACAAGTGGAAATGCCCATGCTTCCAGCCACCAGGCGTCAGGTTGTGACAGTCGTGGAGGACAAACTGAACGCTTGTACTCCCACCTGGGTCCCAAAGTGGCTCAGTGGTTAGTGCTGCTGCCTCACAGCACCAGGGACCTGGGTTTGATTCCGCCCTTGGGTGACTGTCTGTATGAAGTTTGCATATTCTCTCTGTGTCTGCATGGGCTTCCTCCCACAGTCCAAAGATGTACAGGTTAGCTACATTGTTCAGACTTCTGTAACATTCCACCCACTGAGATTGAGGAAAATCTAACAAGAATATCCAGCTGGTTCTTTAACCTTCCAGTTAAACATCTCATTTAAAAAAGTTGTCTGCCATTTTCCACCATATTTAAGATTAGATTAGATTCCCTACAGTGTGGAAACAGGCCCTTCGGCCCAACCAGTCCACACCGACCCTCCAAAGAGTAACCCACCCAGACCCATTTCCCTCTGACTAATGCACCTAACACTACGGGCAATTTAGCATGGCCAAGTCACCTGACCTGCACATCTTTGGACTGTGGGAGGAAACCGGAGCACCCGGAGGAAACCCACGCAGAAACGGGGAGAATGTGCAAACTCCACACAGACAGTCGCCCAACATGTGGACTCAGCTCCACTTACCCACCCGCTCTCATAACCCTTAATACCTTTACTGTTCAAAAGTCTATCTTTGCCTTAAAAACATTCAACAAGGTAGTCTCAACTGCTTCCCTGGGCAGGGAATTCCACAGATTCACAACTCTCTGGGTGAAGAAGTTCTCCTCAGCTCAGTCCGAAATCTTCTCCCCCTTACTTTGAGATTATGCCCCAGTTCTAGTTTCACCCACCAGTGGAAACAACCTTCTTGCTTCTATCTTATTTACTCCCTTCATAATTTTATATATTTCTGTATGTCCCCCCCTCATTCTTCTAAATTCCAATGAGTATAGTCCCAGTCTACTCAGTCTCTCCTCATAAGCCAACCCTCTCAACTCTGGAATCAAACTAGTGAACCTCCTTTGCACCCCCTCCAGGGTCAGTACATCCTTTCTCAAGTGAGGAGGCCAACAGTGGACATAGTACACCTGGAAATTAATAACTTTTAAATTTGACTTGTCAAACTGCCCTATTCTCAACCACTTTAACTTGATTTATATTAACACTCCCAGTTACCCATCCAGAAGGCAAACACAGTGCAGTTATAAATCACCCTTTCCTGCCAATTATTAAAGCATGCAGGATATCAAAGTGATGAGCAGGACGTTGTTTATTTACCAAGAAACACTTAAGTTTAAAAATGATCTGTCAATTATTGGTCAATAGGTTTAATTCATGAATTATAGAAGGCTAGATCTGCTGTGTGCAGCGCTAAGGCAGCATTAATAACTCACTAACTTGAAATTTATACTTGAAATTGGAGACTGAGATTAATATAACCTGGTGAAATTAATATATAATTGGACTCCTCAGAGACTAGGGAAATTCACAACACAGACAGTTGGTTGACTGGAAGTTGATATGCTTACAGTTAGTTAAATTTGCAGAATCTTTAGAAGAAGGGCTTCCTGAAGAAGGGCTTATGCCCGAAACGTCGATTCTCCTGTTCCCTGGATGCTGCCTGACCTGCTGCGATTTTCCAGCAACACATTTTCAGCTCTGATCTCCAGCATCTGCAGTCCTCACTTTCTCCTCAAAGAATTTTTAGAAGGTCATTCAGAGGGTGCTCTGCTGTAGATAGTACTAGGACCAGTCACAAATCACTCCTGAGACTATAATAGGTGAGACTATAATGACACTAAAGTCAGTGGAGTGGTGGACAGTGGAGAAGAATGTTACAGGTTGCAGGGGGACTTGGATAAACTTCAGAATTGGGCTGAGAGGTGGCAAATGGAGTTCAATGCAGCTAAATGTGAGGTGATGCACTTTGGGAAGAGTAGCAGGAAGGCAGAGTACTGGGTCAATGGAAAGATTCTTGGTAGTGTGGATGTGCAGAGGGATCTTGGAGTCCATGTACATAGATCCCTGAAAGTTGCCACCCAGGTTGATAGTGCTGTTAAGAAGGCATACGCTATGTTAGGTTTCACTGGTAGAGGGATTGACTTCCGGAGCCACAATATCATGCTGCAACTATACAAAACGCTGGTGCGGCCACACTTGGAATATTGTGTACAGTTCTGGTCGCCCCATTACAGGAAGGATGTGGAAGCATTGGAAAAGGTGCAGAGGAGATTTACCAGGGTGTTGCCTGGTCTGGAGGGAAGGTCTCATGAGGAAAGGCTGAGAGACTTGGGTCTGTTCTCATGAGAGAGAAGAAGGCTAAGAGGGGATTTGATAGAGACATACAAGATGATCAGAGGATTAGATAGGGTAGACAGTGGAAGTATTTTTCCTAGGATGATGACGTTAGCGTGTATGAGGGGGCATAACTACAAATTGAGGGGTGATAGATTTAAGACAGATGTCAGAGACAGGTTCTTTACTCAGAGAGTGGTAAGGGTGTGGAATGCCCTGCCTGCCAATGTAGCTAACTCAGCCACATTAGGGAGATTTAAACAATCCTTGGATAAGCACATGAATGATGATGGGATAGCATGGGGGAGTGGGCTTAAGATTAGTTCACAGGTCAGCGCAACATCGAGGGCCGAAGGGCTTGTCCAGCACTGTATTGTCCTATGGTCTATGTTCTAGGTGGTTAGCACTGCTGCCTCACAGCACCAGGGACCTGGGTTCGAATCCAGCCTTGGGTGAATCTATGAAGGTTGCATATTCTCCTCGTGTCTATGTGAGTTTCCTCCAGGTGCTCTGGTTCCCTCTCACAGTCCAAAGGTTTGCAAGTTAGGGTGGCTTGGCCATACTAAATTGCGCTGTAGTGTTCAGGGATGTGCAGGCTAAGTGGACTAGCCACAGGAAATATGATGCTCTCCAGAGATTTGGTGTGGATTCGATGGGCTGAATGGCCTGCTTCCACACTGTAGGGATTCTATGAATGGGCGATATGTTACATTTACACAATTGAATAGCTGAAAACTGGTTACCATCTCTGTGTAGTGAGATGGTGGAGGATAAGAAAGCTGAACATATGCCATATTTGGAAGTTCCTGAGCACATAAGCAAGAAGAATAAGGATAACAACAAGGTGCCTTTATATAGCACCCTTAATGTAAGGCTGTTTTACAGGAGCTATAAAACAAATACAATGCCGAAAGACATGGAGATGTGATAACTGTGGGCTGACCCTTCTGATATTTTGACTAAATGGCAACTTTGGGAAATTTCCTGGAGAGTTCCATGCTGATTTTTCCTCAAGCATTCATCCCCTGCAAACCTTGTTCATTCTATCTCCGGGGAGTTTCCTTGCTGCTCTGCCTATTGTATCCAGAGGTCGCCGTAGCTGGGTTTTTCCCACCGTGCCTCTATGGGCAGCAGAGTTAAATGCCACCAAGCATGCCAGGTCAAACACTGCAACCCAGGAACTCGCATTTAAAGTCTGATTCGAGAAAGACAAAGTTAAAAATCACACAACACCGGGTTATAGTCCAACAGGTTTATTTGGAAGCACTAGCTTTTGGAGCGCTGCTCCTTCATTCAGGTAGCCAGTGCTTCCAAATAAACCTGTTGGACTTTAACCTGGTGTTGTGTGATTTTTAACTTTGTCCGCCCCAGTCCAACACCGGCTCCTCCACATCAAATGGAAAAGCAAAGAAATGTGGTACCTGGGGTGACGTAGTGTGGCTGGTGCTGGAATAGTGGAGATGGAAACCTTCCCTCTTTCTTCTGCCACACTTTCTTCTGAAAAGCACAGCAGGTCAGGCAGCATCCGAGGAGCAGGAAAATCTACATTTTGGGCAAAAGCCCTTCATCAGGAATGAGGCAAGGAGCCTCCAGGGTGGAGAGATAAATGGGAGGGGGGGGGGGTGGGGCTGGGAAAAAGGTAGCAAAGAGCACAATAGGTGGATGGAGGTGATAGGTCAGAGAGGAGGGTTGCGTGCATAGGTGGGAAGGGAGATTGGCAGGTAGGACAGGTCATGAGGGCGGTGCTGAGTTGGAAGGTTGGAACTGGGATAAGGTGGGGGAAGGGGAAATGAGGAAACTGGTGAAGTCCACATTGATGCCCTGGGTTTGAAGTGTTCCGAGGCGGAAGATGAGGTGTTCTTCCTCCAGGCATCGATGGTGATGGAGTGGCGGTGGATGAGGCCCAGGACCTCCATGTCCTCGGCAGAGTGGGAGGGGAGTTGAAATGTTGGGCCACGGGGCGGTGGGGTTGATTGGTGCGGGTGTCCCGGAGATGTTCCTTGAAGCGCTCTGCTAGGAGGTGTCCAGTCTCCCCACTGTAGAGGAGACCGCATCGGGAGCAACGGATACAATAAATGATATTGGTGGATATGCAGATGAAACTTTGATGGATGTGGAAGGCTCCTTTAGGGCCTTGGATGGAGGTGAGGGAGGAGGTGTGGGCACAGGTTTTGCAACTCCTGCTGTGGCAGGGGGAGATGCCAGGACGGGAGGGTGGGTTGTAGGGGGCGTGGACCTGACCAGGTAGTCACGGAGAGAACAGTCTTTGCAGAAAGTGGATGGGGGTGGGGAGGGAAATATATTCCTGGTGGTGGGTTCCTGACCATCACCAAATCAAATCAAATAACTGGGAAATCTATATAAGGAAAAATTGAGAGAGCTGAACAGGAATTGGGATGTTTGTTGGGATATGGATGACAGAGTTTCGGATGCCCTCACAATTACAAAGTTTTAGGAAGGGTTTGATCAGCACACAGAGAGGAGGTGCAGTGGTTAACGGACTGATGCAGAGCCAACAACCTATCTCTGAACATGGAGAAATGAAAGAGATGGTTGTTGACTTCAGGGGGGCATGGAGCGACCATTCTCCACTGAACATGTGGAGATTGTAAAGAGCACCAAATTTCTTGGTGTTCACCTGGTGGAGAATCTCACCTGGACCCTCAATATCAGCTCCATAGACAAGAAAGTCAAAAGTGAAGACTGCAGATGCTGGAAATCAGATTCTAGATTAGTGTGGTGCTGGAAAAGCACAGCAGGTCAGGCAGCATCCGAGGAGCAAGAGAATTGATGCTTCAGGCAAAAGTCCTGACGACGTGCTTTTGCCCGAAACATCGATTTTCCTGCTCTTCGGATGCTGCCTGACCAGCTGTGCTTTTCCAGCACTGCTCTAATCTACCATAGACAATAAACCCAGCAGTATCTCTACATTCTGTGCAGGTTGAGGAAAGCCCACCTCCCACCTCCCCATCCTCACCACATTCTACAGAGAAGCGCAGCAGGTCAGGCAGCATCCAGGGAACAGGAGAATCGATGTTTCGGGCATAAGCCCTTCTTCAGGAATGGGGAAAGTTTGTCCAGCAGGCTAAGATAAAAGGTAGGGAGGAGGGACTTGGGGGAGGGGCGTCGGAAATGTGATAGGTGGAAAGAGGTCAAGGTGAGGGTGATAGATCAGACTGGGGTGGGGGCGGAGAGGTCGGGAAGAAGATCTCAGGTTAGGAAGGCGGTGCTGAATTTGATGGATTTGACTGAGACAGGGTGGGGGGAGGGGAAATGAGGAAACTGGTGAAATCCGAGTTCATCCCTTGTGGTTGGAGGGTTCCTAGCTGGAAGATGAGGCGCTCTTCCTCCAATCGTCGTTTACATCGTCAGACCACAACAAAACGACGGTTGGAGGAAGAGCGCCTCTCGACCTCGACCTCTCCGCCCCCACCCCAGTCTGACCTATCACCCTCACCTTGACCTCTTTCCACTTATCACATTTCCGACGCCCCTCCCCCAAGTCCCTCCTCCCTACCTTTTATCTTAGCCTGCTGGACAAACTTTCCCCATTCCTGAAGAAGGGCTTATGCCCGAAACGTCGATTCTCCTGTTCCCTGGATGCTGCCTGACCTGCTGCGCTTTTCCAGCAACACATTTCCAGCTCTGATTTCCAGCATCTGCAGACCCCACTTTCTCCACATTCTACAGAGACATCATTGAGAGTACCCTCAGCTGCAGCATCCCTGCCTGGTTCGGGAATTGCACCATCCCAGATCGTAAGACTCTACAACAGATAATGAGACAGCTGAGAGGATCATTGGGGTCTCTCTCCCTCCATTACAGACATTTACACCACAAGCTGCATCCAAAAGGCTAAGAGCATTGTGGAAGACCCTAAACCCCCCCCCCCCGCAACTCAAACTCTTCTCCCTCCTGCCATCTGGCAGAAGATACCGGAGTATTCGGTCTCTCAGGGCTAGACTGTGCAACAGTTTCTTCCCACAAGCCATCAGGCTCCTTAACGCAGTATGATCAGATTCTTTCCCATCTAAATTCTTTGTATGACTGTGCAAAAGGAATACTGCTCTGTATGACTGCCCTCTCATGTAGTCTGTGCTGTCCATGTAGCCCCCTCGGTCCTGAAGGAACACTGTCTCGTTTTTACTGTGACAGTTGTATATGGTAGAAATGACAAATAAAGCTATGCTTTCTCTTGACTCTTGACTCTTGACCTAGGAAGTTATAACAAAGTAAACTGTACCATTCTACAGCACTAAATTCTCTGCGTTACCTGTGAACCACGTTCAGTCTAAACTGCACAAGTTGGCGGTAACATAGCAAACTGGAATACAGTATACTGTCCGGTGCAGTGACGGGACTGTGGATAAGACAGGAACCCATGTGGGCAAATATTGCTGGCAAGTGATTAAATATACATGGTACATTTGGATTCTCAGTGTGGAGATGATCAAAGGCTTCTAACCATTTCCAGCACAATTACTGCTGACGATCCTCTTATAGGTCTCCAACAAATTTCCACTGAAGATCCTCTTACAGGTCTCCAAATTTCCGCAAGGCCATTTGTAGAGTCTGCTTGTTTCATAAATGAGTTCTCCTGAGATTTCATGCCTCTGAGCTTTATTTTAACATCAGAGCCTTATGGGAGTAGAGTATCTGACACTAGGTTTGGACCAAGTTCCAGAAAACTCATTATTTTCAATGTCCCACTGTGGGTGTGATGCTCTTCGCTCTGTTAGAATGTCCTTACTGAGGCATCCTCTTGATGTGAAGGAAGGTTGCAAGCACATACTTCCAATTAATTCTGATGAGAAGGTTTTTTTTAGTTAAAATCCGTCAAAATACTTTCTTTTATTTCCCCAATGGTCTGCCCCAGGATGTCATCTGCGTTTGGCTGAAGGGGGAACAGAGGGATGCTCAAAGTAATGGGATTCCTGGGAGCCAGCAAAGCTGCATTTCGAGAGGGCTGTATTTGGGAATGTGTATGTTGGCCGCAGCTCCTTAACACATTCATCAATCCTTCCCATTTGCTATGGAGCAGGAATGAGCACACAAGATAAGAGATAGAGGGAGACTGTGGAGTGTTGCAGTACAGATAGATCCAAGGGTCCTGACACACAAGCCAAAATAAGTCAGCCAGAAGTCAGGAAGGTCAATGAAACATAGGCCCTTATTGCAAAGAAGATGGAGAATACGTTGTCTTCCTACAACTATACAGGAACTGAGTGAGACCATACCTGGATCCTGAGTGCAATGCAAGGGTTCACCCACTTACAGAAGTCTGACTTACGAAAGCTTGTACAGGTAGTTCTTCTATAACATGATGGTTGCGTACTTGTGTGTTTTAGAAACAGCGTTTAAAATGTTGCGATGTAATCAACTTACAGTCAGCACGCGTTTAAAAGTTCACACTTTAGAGACAGTGTTCCCAACATGTCAATCATGTTATAGCGAATTTGTGTTAACGAAATGTGCATTATAGCAGAACGATCTGTACTTATAAACGTGATCCTACACAATAATTTTAAAGATAAGACATACAAACATTTCCTCTTACTTACAAACCTTTACATTTTACTGTATTGGGTTCGGACTTGTGTTGAAACCAACTTACAAACAGACTCTGTTCACAACCTGGGGACTGTCTGGATTGGCTTACTTACTTAAGGAAGGTTAGACTTTATCAAAACTCTGCAGTGTGGAAAAAGGCCATTTGGCCCATCAAGCCTGCATTGACCCCCAAAGAGCTCTCAGACCCAGACCCCTGTTCTATCCTTGTAATTACCATGGTTAACCCAACTAACCTGCACATAGAGTCATAGAGTCATGCAGCATGGAATCAGACACTTTGGTCCAACGCATCCAAGTTTCCTAGACTAAACTAGTCCCATTTGCCTGCACTTGGCCCAAATCCTTCTAAATCTTTCTCATTCATGTATCTATCCAAATGTCTTTTATGTTGCCCTCTGGGCAATTAGGGATGGGCAATAAATGCTACCTAACCAGCGATGCCCTCATCCCATGAATAAATAAAGAAAAAAAAGTTGTAACTCTACGTGCATCTACCACTTCCTCTGGCGGTTTATTCCACACACGAACCACCCTCTGTGTGAAAAAGTTGTCCCTCCGGCCCCTTTTACATCTTTCTCCTCTCACCATAAAATTATGTCCTCTAACAGGCCTCCAGTCTGCAAAACAACCCTCCACGACCAACCCTCTAACTCCTACCAACAACCCAATATTGTAACAAAGAACAAAGAACCTTACAGCACAGGAATTGACCCTTCGACCCTCTAAGCCTGCGCCTATCCAGATCCTCTATCTAAACCTGCCGCCTACTTTCTAAGGATCTGTATCCCGGCCCATTCATCTATCTGTCTCGATACATTTGAAATAACGTTATCGTTCCCACCTCTACCACCTCTGCTGGCAATGTGTTCCAGGCCCCCACCACCCTCTATGTGAAGACCTGTCCAAGCATACCTCCCTTAAACCTTTTCTCTCTCACTTTGAACTCATGGCCCCTAGTAATTGAGTTCCACACTCTGCGAAAAAGCTTCTTGCTGTCCACCCTGTCTATACCTCTCATGATTGTGTAGGCCTCAATCAGGTCCCCCTTCAACCTTCTTCCTTCCAATTAAAATAATCCTAATCTACTCAACCTCTCCTCATAGCTAGCATCCTCCATACCAGGCAACATCCTGATGATCCTCCTCTGCACCCTCTCCAAAGCATCCACATCCTTTTGGTAATGTGGCGACCAGAACTGTACGCAGTATTCCAAAAGTGGCCAAACCAAAGTCTTATTCAACTGTAACATGACCCACCAACTCTTGTACTCAATACCCTGTCCAATGAAGGAAAGCATGCAATATGCCTTCTTGACCACTCTACTGATCTGCGTTGCCACCTTCAGGGAACAATGGATCTGAACACCCAGATCTCTCTCTACATCAATTTTCTTCAGGACTTTTCCATTTACTGTACAGCTTACTCTTGATTTGGATCTTCCAAAATGCATCGCCTCACATTTGTCCGAATTGAACTCCATCTGTCGTTTCTCTGCCAACTCTCCAAGCTATCTACATTCTGCTACATTCTCCAATAGTCCCCTTCACTATCTGCTACTCCACCTAATACAACAGGCAATTTAGATTAGATTAGATTCCCTACAGTACGGAAACAGGCCCTTCGGCCCAACCAGTCCACACTGACCCATTTCCCTCTGAATGATGCAACTAGCAATATGGGCAATTTAGCATGGCCAATTCACCCTTACCTGCACATCTTTGTGACTGTGGGAGGAAACCGGAGCACCCGGAGGAAACCCACACAGACACGGGGAGAACATGCAAATTCCACACAGACTGTCACCATGCCATCCTATTCCAGCTTGGAAATACTCCAGAGATTATCGATTCAGCTGATCTCTGGAATAGACGTTGTGCAGCCTGGGCCTATTCTCACTGGAGTTTCGGAAGAGGAGAGGTGATCTTATTGAAACTTTAAGGTTCTGGGTGGGGGAGGGGGGGAGGGGGGGGGCTTGACAGGGTAGAGTCTGAGAACATGTTCCCACTAGGATCGGAATCTAGAAAAAGACGACTCGGTTTAAAATGAAAAGATCCCTGGTTGAAAGTAGAAACGTGGACTGATTTCTTCTCTCAAAGCCTTTCGGATTCTCTTTGACAGTGAGCAGTGATTACATTCATGGTTTGGTTCAAAACCTTTGATAGATAAGTATGTTGGGGCAGGCGAGCAAGTGTAATTATAGGGGCTACCAGGGTTTTATTGACTGGTGAAGCAGGCCTGAGGGGTTCAATAGCCTCACCCTGCACTTCTCATGATCTTGTGAATGTAGGAATAGTGATAAAGCATTTAAACACAGCTTGCTGGTAATTGATTTGAATGCAGAAGTCTAGCATAAGAGACTTGGTGTTTTTCACCAGAGTCTAGACTGATTGATTGATTGGTTGTTGTCACGTGTTCCCAAATACAGTGAAAAGTGTTGTTTTGTGTTCTATACAGGCAGATCATACCACACAGGGTAGCAGAGCAGAGCGCAGAATAGAGTATTACAGTCACAGAGAAGGTGCAGGGAGAGAGAGAGAGAGAGATCAGCATTAACGTTTGAGAGGTCCATTCAAACATTTGATAACAGGCAGGGAAGAAGCTGTTCTTGAATCTGTTTGTACGTGTTTTCAAACTTTTATATCTTCTGCTGATGGAAGAGGGTGGAAGAGAGTATAACCAGGGTGGAGGGGTCTTTGATAATGTTGGTTGCTTTCCTGAGACAGCAGGGAGTGTAGATGGAGTCAATGGATGGGAGGCTGGTTTGTGTGATGGACTAGGCTGTGTTCACAGCTCTCTGTAATTTCTTATGGTCTTGGGAAGGACAGTTCCCATACCAAGCTGTGATGCATTCAGATAGGATGCTTTCTGTGGTGCATCTATAAAAATTGGTAAGAGTCTTTGTGGACATGTCAACTTTCCTTAGCTTCCTGAGGAAGTTAGAGACATTGTTGTGCTTTCTTGAACATTGTTTCAATGTGGGTGGACCAGGACAGATTGTTGGTGAGCATCACTCCCAGGGACTTGATGCTCTTGACAATTTCCACCTCAGTCCCATTGATACAGACGGGTGTGTCCTCCACTCCCCTTCCTGAAGTCAATGACCAGCTCCTTTGCTTTGCTGATGTTGATGGAGAGATGGTTGTCTTTACACCATGCTGATAAACACTCAATCTCTTCCTGTCTCATCGTTGTCTGAGATACAACCTACAACAGTGGTGTTATCAGCACCACCATCAGGGGTAGCTGAGCATATCTTGTGAAATTTTGGAAGAGAAACCTGGGTAAGGGGGTGGGGGGGGGGGGGGGGGGGGGCGGGGGGCGGGGAGCGGGGAGGGGGGGTGGGGGTTGGTGGGAATGATTGGAACGTTGCTCCCAAAATGTGTGGAAATCATGTGGATACGGGTCACAGTTCAAATTTCTGCTAAATTGTATTCCATAATCGCATATGTAAAATGCTCCAGGAACCAACTCAATGGGGGCAGCCTGACAGACTGCAATGGTATATTTTCTACCAGTTTAGAGTATTCCTCTATGTGGTTAAGAGCGAAAGCTGTACTAGCTTGGTTAGCACAACGGAAAACAGATATAACACTAAAGATGGGCATTTCCCTTCAGCGTAGCCAGTTTTCCACTTGTGAGTCATCAAATTTAAAACCACCGAAAGTGACATTTTGAAAAAAAACCACCCTGAGCTGCTATGAAGCTGGTTGCTGTACCTGCCTATGAGGACTTAGTGGTATTGCTACTGGTTTAGTATTCCCAGATAATATTCTGGGGACTGGGTTTTGAGCTCACTAAAATAATCTGGAATTAAGGGTTTGATGATGACCACAGCATCATGTGGTTTGCAAATTTCTATCTTTACCTGGTCTGGTCTCCATGTGACTCCAGACCCTCAACCAATATGGTTGACTCTTAACTGTCCTCTGGTAGAATAGGGATGATCAAGGGGCGGCGCTCTGAAAGCTTGTGGTTTCAAATAAACCTGCTAGACTATAAGCTAGTGTTGTGTGACTTCTGAAATAGGGATAAGTAATTAATGTTGGCTGTACCCAGTGTTACCCACATCACGTGAATGAGTAGTGGAAAAAGTAGCCCTTTAAACATGAATGGAGCATTGCCCTTTATTTCAGTGAGGTTGGAGTATAAGAATGGGGAAGTCTTAATGCACTGTATGAGCTATTGGTGAGACTGGAGTACTTCAAGCAGTTTGGTCCCCTTATTTAAGGAAAGACATTATTTCATTGGAGGCAATTCAGTGGAGGGTCACTAGGATGATCCCTGGGATGGAGGGATTGTCTTATGAGCAAAGGCTAAACAGGTTGGGTCTCTACTCCCTGGAGGTGACCTCATTGAAACTTATCGGATGCATAAGGGGCTTGATAGGGTCAATGCTTGGAGGCTGTTTCCCCTCATGGGAGAGTCTGGGACCAGAGGGTATAGTCTCAGAATAAAAGGCCACCGATTTCAGACTGAGACGGGGAATTATTTCTTCTCTCAGGGGGTTGTGAGTCTTTGGAACTCCTTGCCACAAAGAGCTGTGGAGGCAGAATCCTTGTGTATATTTAAGGCTGTGATAGATAGATTCTTGATCAGTCAGTGAAATTAAGGGTTATGGTGAAAGGGCAGGAAAGTGGATCAAAGCAGGCTCAAGAGGCTGAATGGCCTGATCCTTCTCCAATTCCTTACGGTCTATGGTCTGACACTCAGCATTCTCTGAGTAACCTGGATTTTCTTTTGTGACTTGAATGAAATTGTGGAGAATTATGTTTGAAGATCTTTCTCCAACCCAGTGGAATTGGTGACATCTTACATTGTCCACTTTGGGCACGGCCAGTTCTGCAGGGAAAGGTCTAACACAGATGCTTGAAATATTGAAACAGAATGCACAGACACAGGCCGTTTGAGTGAAAACAAATCATAACCATGAATTGCTTATAGATATACTAGAGTTACTAAGTGCAACTTATGCTTTTCAAAAGGAAGACATATAAGCCAAAAATGTGTAATTAGTGGCTGTCTAAAATCTCTGTGAGAATTACTCTGAGTTTCAAGAGGATTTTTGGAATGTCACATGTGAACAGAACTTTAGATAACAACACTTCAGGGGGAGAGATGTCATTCGTAATGATTACCTGATGAGGGAGCAGCACTCCAAAAGCTGGTACTTATAATTAAATCTGTTGGACTATAACCTGGTGTTGTGTGATTTTTAATTTTGTCCACCCCAGTCCAATACTGGCATCTCCACATTAATGAAGAGATGGAAACTTTACAGACCATCAGGAGTGGAAAAGCCTTATCTAAGAATAAGGAGTCAATGGCCTTATGGAATGTATGTGTGGACACCACACCATGGTATCTAACTGTGCTCGGATCAGTAACAGCCTTAGGTACCTTCGATGACCAACATGTTCTGGAGTGGGACTTGTTCCCAGAGCCTCTGGCCTAACGGTAAGGAGGCTACTTGTGTGCCACAATGTCTCCTCTTCCCCTTGCACTAATACATGTGGTCTTCCATCTTACTGGAATCTTCTGTATGGGGACCAAGGAAAGAAACAACTTCTTGAAGTACCTGCTTAAGAATATGGGCTTGGCTTCCGGGAGCAGGGAGCAGATGGAACCAGGGAAAATGGCAAAGATGAAGATCAGTCTGTAACAGTAACAACTGCAGAATGGATGGACGGTGACAATTGGAAAGCAGCTATCATCAGGGTCCCAGTGACTTACAAGCCCTGTTGTCAATCTGCAAAGTTCTATTACCTTTAAGTTTCAGTGTTAAGTATATTTTAGCATTGATTACTGTCAGAGAAAATGGGATGGAATTGGATTTTCTTTTGCTAATTGGCTTCACCCAAGGTTAATATGTTGCCATGTAAATCAATCACATGCTAAAGAAGCCTCTCTCGAGCCACATTAAAAGCAATCAGGGTAGGCTTTTGACAGAGACAATGCCGTGATAAAATCTGACCTTTTCATACTGTCAGATTGCGTCTGTGGTGGATGATGAGAGCTTTGTCCAAGACAGAAGACTATCTGTCATCTACTCTGCAACGTACCAATTAACAAATGGGGTATTTTCCCAGGCAGTGTTCTGTAGTTTATACAGCTGTAATATCTCCTGTGCGAACTGCAATGGTATCGTCACTGGTGGCAGATAGCCAGCTACAGGCGTATGACAATTAAATTCAAGGGTTGCATGGCATTTAGACAAAGCAAAGGAAAACTGTTACAGAAACTGTTGTTTCCCAGTCAATCGATTTCCACAATATTACAATTGCTTACTCTAGGCTCACACTCCAGCACAGCACTCAGGTAAGTGCTACACTGTCTGAGGGCCCAGCTTTTGGACAGACTGTTAAACACTCTTATGCATCAGTTATAAAAGTAGTGGAGAAACTGCTGAGAGGAATGGAAGAATCATCCAATCTGCTGGTGAATTTCTCGATGAATGATGCTGATGGCATGCGGGGATTAACACCAATTAACGGCAGGAGGTGGGGGAAGGAGGGAGATGTTCTTGTGATGAATAAATCCAATCAGCAGATACACCTCCATCTCGATACCATTGGCCAACACCACCCCCTACCTCATCCATGTTTTGGTTATCTCTATTCCATTTCTGCCTGTCCTCCAACACTGTACCCACCATAATCTTGATGTCATTCAGAACTCCACTACCCTGTCTTCACCTGCAACAAGTCCATCACTGTCCGCCATTGTGTCAATCAGTTAAATAATGCCTCAATTTTAAAATTCTTATTTTTGTTTGCAAACCTGTCCAAGACCATGCCTCTCCTCCAGCCTTACGAACCTCATCTAAGTCTGTCTCCCCCAGGTTTAATCACTCCACTGTAACACCTGAGCTAGATGGGTGCAAGGCCCGAGGACACCTTTCCTAAATCCCTCCACCTTTCCATCTCGCTTTCTGACATTAAGATGTTCCTTAACCAAGCTCCAACATCTCGTTATGAGGCTTGGTGTCAAATTCCGCTTTCTCTTCCTTTTTTTAAGTGCACATCTGATCACATTAGCATCAAAAGAGATTACAACCTCGAGCCACAAGTTGTCCAGGCTGTCACAGTTCATAAACGAAGTGTGATAATGCAGAGCTTGGCAGGACAACATTGTTCCTTCAAAAAGGATATATTTCAGCACCGCCACTCTCAAAACAGAACCAATGCATAATCGCATCTCAACCATTATTAACAATCATTGATCAGTTATTTATCTTTCTTTCTATCCTCAATACAAATCTTCCAAAGGATTAATAGTACATTGAATTCTTATTGTTTTAAGGTTTTGGACCATAGGGTTCTCATTGTTACTTTCAATGATACTGTGTTTGTTTGCTATAAATTCTGTGTCCTATGATCCTGCCCCACAGCTACCTGATGAAGGAGCAGTGCTCTGAAAGCTAGTAATTCCAAATAAACCAGCTGGATGAGAACATGGTGTTGTGTGATTTTTAACTTAGTCCACCCAGTCCAACACTAGCACCTCCACATCATTGCTACCTTCAGTGCAGCAATGAGATTTGAATCACCTATCGTTGACACCTCCAAGATTGCTAAAGTTATAGAATCTCTACATTTTGGAAACAGGTCCTTTGGCCCAAAAAGTCCACACTGACCCTCCAAAGATTATCCCATCCAAACCAACTCCCCAACCCTATCCTACTCTCTATAATTACCTCTGAGTAATGCACCTAATCTACACATCCCTGAACACTATGGGCAGTTTAGCATGGCCAATCCACCTAACCTGCACATCTTTGGATTGTAGGAGGAAACCCACGCAGACACGGGCGAAACATGCAAACTCCACACAGACAGTCACTCGAGGCTGGAATTGAACCCAGGTCCCCAGTGCTGGGAGGCAGCAGTGCTAACCACTGAACCACCGTGACACCTCATGTCACCAGGTTATAGTCCACCTCCATATGATCCTCCTATCAAGTGAGAAAACAAATGAACATGTACCAAACATCTCACTGACGTCAATTCTTCCATTCAGGATCACATGGAATCGACTCTGGGATTCTCAATCTGCAGGATTTCTGAAGTTGATCCTACTTTCCCAATTTAAGGATGGCCCCCAATCTCAGAGAGGACAGAGGGAATCTCTTAAGGGCATCCTGAGGGCCCCACTGAATAAGGGCACAATTGATGCCAGTTTGCGTGTTAACTTGCCACTAACTATGCCATGCAGTGACCCCTCATTACAACATAAACCTGACCGCGTAAACTCTGTCGCGGAGACCGAAGGAAAGCAAAAGGAGAAAGCACGTGGAAATCCACTTCAAAAGGAATCCCCAGTGCCTTTGGACAGCCCTGGCCCTCCCTGCCCAGAGACCTGTGGCTCCAGAATTGGCCTCCAAGTCTCCTGAGGACACACACATATGTATTGTGAAGATCTGGCAAGTGTCATCCTCTGTTCAAGGGGCTGGTATCAATGACGATCTTGTTGTTACTGACCCACATATAGGATCATCAGGACAAGGTAGGCTATCCAACCCCTCAACCCTTTTACCACGATAATGTCTGATTTGAAACTTAACTTCTTAGTCACTTTGATGAACAAGAACCTATCAATTTCAGATTTAAAACAAATGGTGAATAGACTCAGTTGAGCGCATATCTCCACCACTCTGAATTAGTTTCAGGATGGTGCAGGTGTGGTAGATGTTCATCACAGTCTGTCCACTCCAGGCCAGTGCCATCGTTTTTTCTATGTACATTTTGTCTTTTCCTCTTTCTCTTCTTCCTTTCTTCTTCGTCTTTGGGACTGAGCATTGTCGGCGGGGTGTTGGCTGGATCATTGGTGGTGTGGATCGGGACTCTTGGTGGTGGTAGGCCTGGACCCTGGACTGTGGTGTTGGCGGTACCCAGAATCTGGACTCCTGGTGGTGGTGGTAGGCCCTGAGCTTGGACTCCTATTGGTGGTAAGCCCAGAGCCTGGACTCCTGATGGTGGTGGTGCCCAGAGCCTGGACTCCTGGTAGTGGTGGTAGGCCTGGAGCCTGAACCCCTGGTGGTGATAGGCCCAGAGCCTGGATTCCTGATGATGGCGGTGCTCAGAGCGTGGACTCCTGATGGTGGTATGCCCAGAGCCTGGAGTCTTGGCAGCAGTGGCAGCGCCCTGAGTGGGAAGCCAGTAGACAGTAGGCCCAGAGCCTGGAGTCTTGGCAGCAGTAGCAGTGCCCGGAGCTAGGATTCTATCAGCAGTAGGCCCGGAGCCTGGAGTCTTAGTGGTGGCAGCAGCAGAGCTGGAGTCTCCTGGGGCATCAGTGTCATCATTACTGTCCCCAGAACGGGACACATTGAGGCCCAGAACATCTTGCAGAGACCTTTCAGAAGCTCTGGAGAAGAGCTTAAGACCCCAATTTGAGCAGAAGATGAACTCTTATTTAAGTAATTTTTTTGTATCTTTGTTGTAACTCAGACAAAGCACATTTCACTATATCTTCAAGGTCTATGTGACGATAAATCATTCATTCACTCAAGATTATTGCCCTTATCGAAGCACTCTTGCTCGACTGATATTCTGTAAGCAAGAAGTCTCAGAAAAAAATCTTTTTAAGACACAGGAGGTTCCAGGCCAGGCCATGTCTATCAATCTGCTCAGAAAACTCTGCTCACATCTTAACAGCTCTGCAAACAATCCACAACAGCAAAGTCACACCAGCACATTCTAAATCAAGCAACAATATTCCAAATAAAACAAACTTACAATATTCTTTCTAAGAAAAAATGTCAATCCACCCTATCTCCCAATGTCTTTGAAAGAATTCTGGATCCCAATTAATATCTTTACCAGTTCTTCCTAGGGCCACACTCTATTTCTGTACTCGGCTTTGATGAAATCTGTCATATTGTTTCCAGACAGGCTAATAAATGAGGGAAACATATTATTGCAATCGACCTCAGTGAAGGTGGCAATTAACAATTGATTGAGGATACAGTGAACAGAATACTCCCCAGAATATCCTGTTCCATTGCTACCTGACAAAGGAGCAGCTAGTACTTCCAAATAAACCTGTTGGACTATAACCTGTTTTTTATTAGATTACATTACAATGTGGAAACAGGCCCTTCGGCCCAACAAGTCCACACCGACCCGCCGAAGCGCAACCCACCCATACCCCTACATTTACCCCTTACCTAACACTACGGGCAATTTAGCATGGCCAATTCACCTGACCTGCACATCTTTGGACTGTGGGAGGAAACCGGAGCACCCGGAGGAAACCCACGCAGATGCGGGGAGAACATGCAAACTCCACACAGTCAGTCGCCTGAGGCGGGAATTGAACCCGGGTCTCTGGCGCTGTGAGGCAACAGTGCTAACCACTGTGCCACCATGCCGCCCACACTGGTGTTGCGTGATTTTTAACTTTGTCCACCTCAGTCCGAAACCGGCTCCTCCACATCAGAATACTGATGGCATTGCTTATTCTGGGCTTTGTTTGTCACTGGTTCATTGGCCACACAGTTGTCTTTTCTAGTGGTGGAATGATAATAAAGTTATTTCCACTTGGTGGTTTTAACTGTACCTTGCACCCGCACGCACACACACAAACATGGGTGCTGAGCAATATGGGCACTCCTGCTGTATGGCAGCAGTGTGGGGGTGGGGGGAGACAAGAAAAAAAAACTGATTCAGTGAAAAGAAACAGAATACTGCTTGCGGTTTTAATGCCCTAATCTGAGGAATGATTCATGGGCATTGGAGACAATTCAGAGAAACTTGTTGACCCTCAGGCATGTCGGGTCTTTCCTATGAGGAGAGGTTGAGTAGATTGGGTCTGTGCTCATTGGAGTTTGGAAGAATTAGAGGTGACCTTATTGAAACATACAAGAGGGATGGATGTGGAGAGATCATTTCCCCTTATGGGAGACTCTAGGACCAGAGAGCATCAGCTCAAAGTAAAGGATTGTCCATTTAAAGTTAAAAATCACACAACGCCAGGTTATAGTCCAACAGGTTTATTTGAAAGCACTAGCTTTCGGAACGCTGCTCCTTCATCAGGAAGTTGTGGAGCAGGATCATAAGACACAGAATTTATTTCAAAAGATCACAGTGTCATGCCTAGACTGCTGTTAAGATTTTCAGTTTTTAGAATGGGTTGCAGGTTTCGGTTCATTACTATATAAATCCCAGAACTTCTTTTAAGTCACATTCTCAAGATAGCTTAAGGTTTATAAAAAATGGAGACATTTCAGCTCAGACAATATATTAAAGGTGTGAGGTTAGAGTCTGTCTGTATCCCAATCTTGAGTCAGACTGGTTCTATTTCCAAAGTATAAAATATTACATGGATTGACTGCCTGCAGATTGTGCATTTTTTGAGCAAAATAGAATGTACCTGTAAGTATAATTCTGCAGATGCAAATTCACCCCATAGACTTATATGTGTGTGTACGTGCATATGAGGGAGAGAGAGAGTGTGTGAGTCTGTGCATGTGAATGTGTGCATATAAGTGCATGTGAGACAGTGTGTTTGCACGTGTGCGTGCTTGATAGAGTTTGTATGCGAGTGTGATGGAGTATAAGCCTGTGAGAGGGTTGTGCATGGGTGTGTATGTGTGCGTATATGTGAGAGGGCGTGTGTATGTGTGCGTATATGTGAGAGGGCTTGTGCATGAGAAAGGGTCTACGTAAGTGTGTGAATAAGTAAAATTTTGTGTGCGTGTGTGCGCACTCATTTGTGTGCGCCTGTCTGTGTGTGTGTGTAGTGCAGTGGGGTCATCTGTGGTGTGGCATGAACAGGTTGAGGCCATCACCATGGGTACCGAACTTGGCTATCAGCCTCAGTTCAGCCACTCTGCGTTGTTGCATTCCCCGAAGTCTGCCTTGGAGGATGGTCACCCGAAGATCTGAAACCAAACGTCCCTGACTGCTGAAGTGTTCCCTGACTGGGGAAATTCTTAACAATCTCCATTTAAGACATAGCTGAGAAGGAATTTCTTCTCTCAGAGAGGACTGAATCTGTGGAATTATTTACTGTGGAGGGCGCTTGTGGCTGGAAGTAAAAAATTCAAGACTGAGGTAAAAAAGATTTTTAATCAGGAAGAGAATCAAGGACTAAGGGGAAAAGGCAGGAAAGTGGAGTTGAGGATTATCAGACCAGCCCTGATCTCAGTGAATGGGGGAGTAGGCTTGATGTCTGATTAACCTATCTATCTGTCTCTCGATTTCTCTGTTCCTTCATCTTATGACCTTACTTATGGAAGATGGCTCCAAAGCTATATTATTCTTTGCATTTAGAAGTGTTTAATTGCACTCTTGAAAGTTCTAGTCTGTGTGTGTCAATATAAAGCTGTGCAGCCTAATAATTACATCAATGGGACCCTTAATAACATCCTATTTCCTATGTGTACTGTATTGCACATTGACACAAAACACAGCTGAAGTGGCCTGAGCAAACCCCTCAGTGATGTAAATTTACCTCATGCAATATGAACGGAAAGCATGAGCTCCCCATTCATTAGCGAGTAAGTCTCCAAAGCCAGATCAACCACTTCAAAGAGAATAAATGGCCTGCGCTCCAGTTGTTTGCGAAATGACTCTTTTTTTTCTCAGTTTAAGCTGAATGCTGACAGATTATCTCATTTCAGTGTCACTGCAGAGAACGGTTCAAATCATGCTCCAAAAACGAAAGTGACAGGTTACTTGAAGCTGAGCAAAACCCAAATTAGAAAAATCACAGACTTTTTTAAGTTCCCAATATTCGCAGCTATGTCATAGATCAGAGCAAATCTACACCACAATTGCATTTCTTTTCGTCTACGACTGTAAATCGAACTCCATACCTTTCACATACATTTCTTGTCTCAGACAAACCTTATGGTAATGCTGACATTTTGTTGCATAACATTACTCAACTTAATTTTAATTGGCTTCACGCCAACACTGAGGGTTTGATTTTAGTTTGAACAATGCCCATGCAGCATATTCCTTCAAGAATGCACTTTGATTCAAGAATGATCAAAGTTTTCAAGATATTAAGGGGAACAGCTAGGGTAGATAAAGAGAAACTTCTTCAGCAGGTTAGAAAGTTGTGGATAGAGGGCAATGCCTAAAACTGAGAGATGGAGCTCGAAGTTGTGATCAGTACAGAAAAGATAGAAATGTGACACTCCCTTCTGCAAATAGCAACTAACTTTAGGTCACTTTTTAATTCTGTTATGATCCCAATTGATAGTAATCCTGGACACATCAGATTCTGGAGTAAAACCTGCTTTGATGGATCATACGTTTTACTTTTAGTTTGGTTTCTCTGATAATCATTTACTGAACATAATCACATGAGGCTGTCAATGTACTTTTGACAAAAGAATATATGTTCATTGCACATAAAAATCCAAGCTATCTATATGACAACTTAGAAAAATCTTATCATAAACCACAAAAAGAAAAATTCAATCTTTTTCCCAGCAACATGCTCTGCAGACCCTCATGGAATCCCTACAGTGTAGAAATAGGCTTTCAGCCCATCCCATCCCTGTAACCCTGCATTTCCCATGGCCAATCCACCGAGCCTGCACCTCTTTGTACTGTGAAAGGAAACCAGAGCACCCGGACGGAGCCCGTACAGACACGGGGAGAGTGTGCAAACTCCACAAAGGCCTGAGGGTGGAATTGAACCTGGGTGCTGTGAGGCAGCAGTGCTAACCACTGAGCCACTGTGCCCCCCAAATGAGGCCCTATGATTCTTAATTTCACTTTAAAATTTCTGACTCAGTTAGTGAGGTTATTCGTTTGGTGACTTCCTGCACATTTATCAGGTGCGATTGCCTTTGTCTGTCCCAGAGAGACACAGAGCTCTGACAGCCTGGAGACAGCCTGTCAAACTGCCTGTCTGCTGGCGTGGCTCTTTCTCATTCCCTGACCAAGTTAATGCACCTTCTTTCTTCAGGTTGAAAGGCCCCAGCGTGTGAACATTTTAACGGTACTTTCCCCACATGGTTTATCCAGTCATTTCGCATAAATCACAAGCTTTCCGGGAAACGCTATTTTGTACTCACTAATGGAGAACTGAAACAAAAAAACTCTTTAACTTTAGCATCCAAGTCTTCAAATAATGTTAATAATATATTATCAACGTTCACCACCATTGTAGATACCCTCTAGTCAATGGTATCCAGGGTTGTGGGGCAAAGGTAGCGTTATGGAGCTAGGTTACAGAGCAACCATGATCTCATTGACTGGCAGAATCTCACTGAATGTCAAGACTATCTTGAGGGACTGAATGGCCTCCTTCAGTTCCAATGATGCTCCTATGCTCCAGCAGTGTGGCCTATTTCTGCAAACGCTTTGCAATGGTTGACAGACTTGATCATTGTTTTTAAAGCAGGGTTTGGAAGAGATTTACCTGGAATGGAGGGTTTCAGTTATAAAAATAGGCTGGACAGGCTGGGGATCTTACTTCACCAGAGTGTAGGAGGTTGAGAGGTGACCTTATCGAGTCATAGAGTCATACAGCACAGAAACAGACCCTTCGGTCCAACCAGTCCATACCGACCATAATCCCAAACTAAACTAGTCCCACCTGCCTGCTCCTGGCCCATCCAAACCTTTCCTATCCATGTCCTTATTCACATGTCTTTTAAATGTTGTAACTGTATCCACATCCACCACTTTCTCCGGAAGTTCATTCCACACTCAAACCACCGTCTGTGTAAAACATTTGCCTCTTGTGCCTTTTTTATTTGTCTCTCCTCTCCCCTTAAAACTGTGCACCCTAGTCTTGAAATCCCCAATCCTCGGGAAAACACAACTACCATTAACCCTATCTAGAGGTTTAAAAAATCTTGAGGGATACAGATAAGGGGAATGAGAAGGGTCTTTTCCCTGGGGTGAGGGATTTCAAAATGTGGGGGGGCATATTTTTAAGGTGAGAGGAGAAAGATTTAAAACAGACATGAGGAGTGACCTGTTTACACAGAGAGTGCTTCGTGTGCGGAATGAACTTCCTGAGGAAGTGGTGGATGTTGGGTACAGTTACAATGTTTAAAAGACATTTGGATAAGTACATGAATAGGAAAGGTTTGGAGGGATATGGGCCAGGAGCAGGCAGGTGGGACTAGTTTAGTTTGGGATTATGGTTGGTGTGGAGCAAAGGGTTTCCGTTCTGTATGACTCTGTGACTGTATCAGAGGTAAATCCTTTTGAGGGAAACCATGGAACTTCGATTTCGCTGACAGAGGATTTTTTTTTTGTTTTAATCCTCTTTCCCTTTCTCATTATGTCTGGGGGAATCATCAGTATCTCTGAGGGATGGTCCTCCAAGGGGGTGAGTACTCATTAGTTTCCCCAAAAGCTGACATAACAATATTATTAAGGCAGTAATAACAAGCTGCGAAGAAGAAATATAAGGCAGAATCCAGATGCCGGTTGGTCAAATGCTTGGTAGATGTAGTGAAAGGTGATGTGGATACACAATAAAAAGCTTATGAATAATGGATAGATCCAGAAGTAGATTTTGCTGTGAATATTGTAATTGGGTAAATCAAGTATAAGTGATGTCTTTTTCTGCCTGAGACTGATACAGTTCACATCGGCTGTCGCAGTTTCCCAAATAAAACACTCAAATGTGACAACAGGATCAGAAGGAGGCCACTCAGCCCTTCCAGCTAGTTCTGTAACTCAGCTAGTTTACAGCTTAGTTGTATCTTAACTCCATCCATCCTCCCTGGTTCCACATCCCTTCAGACTGCTTCCTGATAGAAGGTCCATCACTGTCTGCTTTGACATTTATAATAGACCCATCTGCTCCCCTAGCTCTCTCCCCCTCCAATCCCCCAACAGTTTTATTCAGCAGAGTTCCAGATCCCCTCGATGTTATGCTTCCTGGCATCAGCCCAGTTCAGACTTTATTGCTATGTTTGTTTGTTATGGACTGCCAAACTACCACTCCCTCTGTCCATCCTCCTCAATTTGCTCAGATTAACTTTTATTCTCCTGTACTCTAGGGTCTACAATCTGGCCTCCTCATTTGGCAACGTCAGCCCCCACTCTTTCAGCCCTCACTCCCTGGACCCTGGGTGGTGTGATGTGTGACTCAACTGCCAGGAATTGCCAGGGTTGGAGGGGTTGAGCTAGAGGGAGAGGCTGAACAGGCTGGGGCTGTTTATCATGGAGAGTCTGAGGCTGAGGGGTGACATTATAGAGGTTTATAAAGTCAGGAAGGGCATGGATTGGGTAAATAGACAAAGACTTTTTCCGAGGATGGGGGAGTCCAGAACTAGAGGGTATAGATTTAAGGTGAGAAGGGAAAGAGTTAAAAAGGGACCCGGGTGGGGGAGGGGGGGCTTTTTCACACAGAGGGTGGTACATGTATGGAATGAGCTGCCAGAGGAAGTGGTGGAGGCTGGTACAATTACAACACTTAAAAGTCAGCTGGATGGGTATATGAATAGGAATGGTTTGGAGGGATATCGACCAAATGCTGGTGAATGGGACTAGATTAATTTAGAATATCTGGTCAGCATGGACAAGTTGGGCTGAGGAGTCTGTTTCCTCCACTCCGTTCACACATCCCACCTTCACAATCATGGCCCACTCTATATGCAATGGGTTCCCCTGCCCTCTCAATAAATACCTCCCAGAATCAGCTTGGCTTCCCATATCTGCATTCAAAAACCCTCTCTTTGACCTTACCCCCATATGAAAAAAAGCCTGGAATAAAAGGCTAGTCTAATGGTACGATCAATCATTGTAAAGATCCAACTGATTAGCGAGTTTTAAAGAAGAGTTGTAGCTCAGGTTGAGGATCTGGATGTCGGTTTGCTCGCTGAGCTGGAAGGTTCGCTTTCAGACATTTCGTTACCATACGAGGTAACATCGTCAGTGAGCCTCCGCATGAAGCACTGCTGATGTTTCCTGTTTTCTATTTATATGTTTGGGTTTATGTGGGTTGGTGATGTCATTTCCTATGGTGATGTCATTTCCTGTTCTTTTTCTCAGGGTGTGGTAAATGGGATCCATTTACACCCACCAACACACTAAAGCAGCAGCTAATGAACTTGAAAGACTCTATACAGACAACAAGCAAAACTAATATCATTTACAAAATACCGTGCAAGGGCTGTAACAAACACCACACTGGACAAACAGGCAGAAAACTAGCCACCAGGATACATGAACATCAACTAGCCACAAAACGACATGACCCTCTCTCACTAGTATCTTTACATAGAGATAAGGAAGGACACCACTTCGACTGGGACAACACATCCTGCCTAGGACAAGCCAAACAGATACACGCACGAGAATTCCTCGAAGCATGGCTTTCCAACTGGAACTCTATCAACAAGCGCATTGACTTGGACCCCAATTATCACCCCCTGAGAAAAAGAACAGGAAATGATATCACCATAGGAAATGACATCAGCAGCCCAAAGAAACCCAAACATACAAATAGAAAGCAGGAAACATCAGCAGTGCTTCGTCTAGAGGCTCACTGGAGATGTTACCTAGTATGGTGACGAAACGTCTGAAAATAAACCTTCCAGCTCAGCGAGCAAACCTACATCCATATCCAACTGATTCACTAATGGCCTTTAGGGAAGCTAATCTACTGTCCTTATCCTGTCTGACCTACATAGAAACATAGAAAATAAATAGGCCATTCAGCCCTTCAAGCCTACTTCCACCATTCAATATGATTGTGACTGATCATCCAACTCAATCCCCTGTTCCTGCTTTCTCCTTATGCATGTGACTCCAGACCCACAGCAATATGTTTGACTCTTAACTGCCCTCTGGGCAATTAGGGATGGGCAATAGATGCTGGGCCCAGCCTACATTGTGCACGTCCCATGAGTGAATGTTATAAACAGTGCCGCCCCCTCGCTCTGAATCGGTCAGGCGATGCTGTTTCACACAGGAACCATTCCGAGAATGTGAACAGCTGATGTGATTTGTTTTCACCACTTGGCATTTTACCGGGAAGCAAATGCATTGATGCTCCAAATACACACTTCAAGCACAAAGAGGATTTTTTTTTTGATGCCTTACTGCCTTCCTTTCCTCTCAAAGGCCATCCTCTGATCAGTGCAAACACACAGACTGAGCCAATCCTTTCATCTGTCCCGGCTTTGTGACATTATTAAAATGCAGACTATTCCAAAATAAAGCTATTAACTCAAGCCAAACACAACACCAATTATTTTTCTGCTGTGAGCCAATCCCCCAGTAAGTAAATCACCTGATTTGCCTCATTTTCCCTGCTCCTGCGGGGAGCTGTTTATTATTTTGAAGTTCTCCTCCTGTTGTCATCATTCCCTTCTGAGCGTGTAGCTTGATCATGCATTTTCTGCTTCAGTCATTACTAATCAATAGCCCTTTTTGTCCTTTCCAGCCCAGTTTCTTTTATTCTTAAAAGGACAAGTGACCACTGGATTTAGCCCTCGGTCTTGTGTGAAACCCAAGACTCACAGACCCAACAAAGTAATTATATCTGTTCAAAAATTAACTCAAAGCCAGAATCCCACTAATTAAGGGCAGTATCATCTGTGCAATTATAGGTGATTCAGATTATGGGGATTCTGCAGAACCAGAGGGAGCTGAGAGATTGCTGTAACCTTCAATAGGGACAGCATTGTGGCTCAGTGGTTAGCACTGCTGCCTCACAATGGTAGGGACCCAGGTTCAATTCCAACCTTGGGTGACTGTGTGAAGTTTGCACGTTTGCCCTGTGTCTGTGTGGGTTTCCTCCCATAGTGCAAAGATGTGCAGTTTAAGTGGATTGGCCACGTTAAATTGCCCACAGTGTGTTGGGTGGATTACTATGGGAAATGCAGGGTGAAGGGATAGATGGAAATGGGCTGCTCTTTGGAAGGTCAGTGTGGACTTGATGGGCCAAATTGCTGCTCCACACTGTAGGGATCCTATAAAGGTGAGACTTTGTTGTAAAAGGAAGGAATTGCATCTGCATAGCACCTTTCCTTACCTCAATCTGCCTGAAAGTGCTTTCCAGCCAACAAGCTATTTTGAAAGTATGTTTGCTGTTGTTTTCTAGGAAGCACAGGAAACCCCCCACAAACAGCAAAGTGATAACGACCAGAGATTTTCTGATGTTGACTGAGGGGTAAATACCAATCAGAACATGGGGGAGAGCTCACTCGCTCATTCTTTCTCTTCCTCTTTAAGAGAGAGAGAGACATGTTAACAACCCATCTGAAAGAATGTGCTTCTGGCAGTGCAGCACTCCCTCAGCACTGCATTGCACTATCAACCCAGAACACAGTGCTCAATGCTCCAGAGTGGGACTTGAACCCACAACCTGGTCATGCAGGCCCCAGAGTGGAATCACTCAGTAGCTGGAGCTCTCTCAGTTCTGTGTAATTAAGACTCACATGATTACAGCTCCAAGCATCTAACACTGATTTCAAGGTATTTTCTAACCACACATCTCTGGAATAGTGGGACGTGAACTTAGGTCTCTTGACTCAGAGATAGGGACATTATTGTTGCACCAAAATCAGCTTCCAACTCTCTTCAGCTGTGTTATTTGGATTGCCTATTGGAACAAAGAACAAAGAAGAACAAAGAATCTTACAGCACAGGAACAGGCCCTTCGGCCCTCCAAGCCTGCGCTGATCCAGATTCTCTATCTAAACCTGTTGCCTATTTTTTAAGGATCTGTATCTCTCTGCTCCCTGCCCATTCATGTATCTGTCTAGATACATCTTAAATGGGGCTATCGTGCCTTTCCCTACCACCTCCGCTGGCAACCTGGTCCAGGTACCCACCACCCTCTGCATAAAGAACTTTACATGCATATCTCCCTTAAACTTTTCCCCTCTCACCTTGAAGTCATGACCCCGAGTAATTGTGTCCCCCTCTCTGGGAAAAAGCTTCTTGCTATCCACCCTGTAGGGTGGACCTCTCATGATTTTGTAGACTTCAATCAGGTCCCCCCTCAACCTCTATCTTTCTAATGAAAATAATCCTAATCTACTCAACCTGTCCTTATAGCTAGCACCCTCCATACCAGACAACATCCTGATGATCCTCCTCTGCACCTCTCCTAAGCATCCACATCCTTTTGGTAATGTGGCAACCGGAACTGTACGCAGTATTCCAAATGTGGCCGAACCAAAGTCCTATACAACTGTAACATTACCTGCCAACTCTTGTACTCAATACCCTATCTGAAGAAGGAAAACATGTCTTCTTGACCACTCTATTGATCTGCGTAACCACCTTCAGGGTACAATGGACCTGAACACCCAGATCTCTCTGTACATCAATTTTCCCAAGACTTTTCCATTTACTGTGTAGTTTGCTCTTGAATTGGATCTTCCAAAATGCATCGCCTCACATTTACCCAGATTGAACTCCATCTGCTATTTCTCCACCCAACTCTCTAGTCTATCTATATTCTGCTGCATTCTCTGACAGTTCCCTTTACTATCTGCTACTCCACCAATCTTAGTGTCATCTGCAAACTTGCTATTGAGACCACCTATACCTTCTTCCAAATCATTTATGTATATCACAAACAATAGTGGTCCCAGAATGGATCCCTATGGAACACTATTGGTCACAGGTCTCCATTTTGAGAAACTCCCTTCCACTACTATTCTCTGTCTCTTGTTGCCCAGCCAGTTCTCTATCCATCTAGCTAGGACACCCTGGACCCCATGCAACTTCATTCTCTCCATCAACCTACCATGTTGAATCTTATCAAACACCTTACTGGAGTCCATATATATGACATCTACAGCACTTCCCTCATCAATCAACTTTGTCACTTCCTCAAAGAATTCTATTTAGATGGTAAGACATGATCTTCCCTGCACAAAACCATGTTGCCTATCACTGATAAGCCCATTTTCTACCAAATGTAAGTAGATCCTATCCCTCAGCATGTTCTCCAGCAGCTTCCATACCACTGACGTCAGGCTTACTGGCCTATAATTACCTGGACTATCCCTGCTACCCTTCTTAAACATTAGCAATTTGCCAGTCCCCCGTGTTCAAGGATGCTGCAAAGAAATCTGTTAAAGCCCCAGCTATTTCCCCTCTCACTTCCCTCAGTAACCTGGGATAGATGCCATCCGGACATGGGGACTTGTCCACCTTAATGCCTTTTAGAATACCCAACATTTCCTCCCTCCTTATGCCGACTTGACCTAGAGTAATCAAATATCTATCCCTAAACTCATTATCCGTCATGTCCCTCTTCTCGGTGAATACTGACACCAAATACTCATTAAGAATCTTACCCATTTTCTCTGAGTCTACGCATAACTTTCCTCCTTTGTCCTTATATAGGCCAACCCTTTGTCTAGTTATCCTCTTGCTCTTTATATATGAGTAACAGGCTTTGGAATTTTTCTTAACCCTATTTGCGAAAGATATTTCATGACCCGTTTCAGCCCTCTTAATTCCTCATTTCAGATTGGTCCTACTTTTCCGATATTCTTCCAAAGCTTCATCTGTTTTCTGTCACCTAAACCTTACGATAGCTTCCCTTTCCCTCTTGGTGATCTCATAATTTCACTTGTCATCCATGGTTCCCTAATCTTGCCATTTCTATCCCTCATTTTCACAGCGACATGTCTGGCCTGCACTCTAATAAAACTCTCTTTAAAAGCCTCCCACATATCAAATATGGAGTTATCTCCAAACAGCTGCTCCCAATCCACATTCCCCAACTCCTGCGAATTTTGCTACAGTTGGCCTTCCCCCAATTTAGCACTCTTCCTTTAGGACCACTCTCATCTTTGTCCATGAGTATTGCAAAACCTACGGAATTGTGATCACTATTCCCAAAATAATCCGCTACTGAAACTTCACCCACCTGGCCGGGCTTATTTCCCAAAACTAGGTCCCAGTATGGCCCCTTCCTGAGTTGGACTACTTATATACTGCTCTAGAAAACCCTCCTGGTTGCTCCTTACAAATTCTGCTCCATCTGAACCTCAAACACTATGTGAATCCCAGTCAATGTTGGGTAAATTAAAATCGCTTATCACCACCACACTGTTGCTCCTACATCTTTCCATGGTCTGTTCACATATTTGTACCTCTATCTCACACTCGCTGTTGGGAGGCCTGTAGTGCAGCCCCAATATTGTTACCGCGCCCTTCCTATTTCTGAGTTCTGACCATATTGCCTCACTGCTGGAGTCCTGCATAGTGCTCTCCTTTAGCACAGCTGTGATATCCTCTCTGACCAGTAATGCAACTCCTCCAGCCCTTTAACCTCCCTCTCTATCCCGCCTGAAGCATCGATATTCTGGGGTATTTAATTGCCAATCTTGCCCTTCCCTCAACCAAGTGTCAGTAATAGCAATAACAATAGCAATATCAGAAGGTCAAGGATTTGTGTCCAGGTACTGCATGAATCCAGAAGTGAATTAACTCACTGACAGGCGACAAATGAAAGATCGGTTTGCAGGTTATACAGCATCTTACATGGTACGGCAGATTTAGGGAAGTAAAGAACGATTTTGGAACAAACAAAGGTTAATCGTTTCATAATTGAAAATGTAAAGGTGAAAGAAAGGTCAGTAAGGCTGACGAAAAGTTTTCTGTTGTTTGTAACGTGACCTTGCCACAAAACGTATAGAAAATGAAGACAAGGTTGAGAACGAGAGACAAACAGAATCACAAAAATACTGACTCAACAAAGAAAGTAGGTTTAATAGAACAAACTGTCCCAGATCCATTCGAAAATAATAGCCATTTATGAATTTAAACTGACTGCAATGCTCTTTGAACCTGGAAACTAGCATTGCTGATTTCATTTTACATTGCAAAGCAGAGGAAAGATTTGAGCCATTTTGATTCCTGTTTGTTGATCAGTTTCTGGGTGTGATTGATAATGTTAATAAAGCGTGCTACATTAGCAGGCTGGTCCTCTATCATTAGGATCCATTGCTTAAGCAAATAATGATTTCAACGACAAAGCTGGAAGAAAGTATTATTCCTTGTGTCACACATAATCCTGGGGCTGTGACAATATTCATCTTTTCTCATGAATTAAAGGTTTTAATTACTTCGCTCCAGGGACCATTTCGAATTTGCCGACTCCCTCCCCCTCTGCATTTCATCCTTCATTATTCTCTTTGACACTCTGCGGATATCTGTAACGTGTTGCTGAATGCTAAGTTGCCACATAGTGTTCAGGGATGTGCAGGCTAGGTGGTTTGGCCATGGGAAATGCAAGTGTGGGGGTGAGATGGGTCTAGGTGGGATGCTTTCCAGAGGGTCGGTGTGGACCCTATGGGCCGAATGGCCTGCTTCCACACCGCAGGGATTCCGTGACAATCAAACCTTGATTTGATTTATTGTCGTCACATGTACTAAATACAGTGAAAAGGTTTATTTTGATAGCAGTGAGGGCAAGTTACAACAAGCAAGGATGTTTAGATCATAGGGTGCTTAGAAGTCAAAATTATAAGTCTGTAAGTTAGTTCGCTGAGCTGGAAGGTTTATTTTCAGACGTTTTGTCACCATGACTAGGTAACATCATCAGTGAGCATGTCCGATGAAGCGCTGGTGGTATGTCCCACTACTCTATTTATAGGTTTTGGTTTCTTAAGGTGGGTGATAGGATACACGAACACCAACTGACCATCGAAAGACATGACCCACTCTCACTAGTTTCTATATATATAAAGACAAACAAGGACACCACTTTGACTGGGACAACACACACATCCTGGGACAGGCAAAACAAGGGACATGCATGAGAATTCCTGGAGGCCTGGCCATTCTAACCAGAACTCCATCAATAAACACATCAATTTAGATCCTATCGACTTTCCTTTAAAAAAAGCAGAATCGGAAATGATATCACCCACCTTAAGAAACCAAGACCTATCAGTAGAGAGGCGGAACATACCACCAGCGCTTCACCAGAGACTCTCACTGATGATGTTACCTAATCATGGTGACGAAACGTCTGAAAACAAATCTTCCAGCTCAGCGAGCTAACTTACAGACGTATCATCAACCTGAGCTGCAAATCTTCTCAAAAAATCGCGAGACAAAATTATTCCTATTCTGTTCTGAGCATATACCTCCTCTAACTTATTCACATTTTAACGTACCAGAGGTCAATGAAAAGAAGATTTATGAGGATGTTGCCAGGATAGTAGGCCTGAGTTCCAGGGAGAGGTTAGCCAGGATAGACCTGTATTCCTTGGAATGTAGGAGAATGATGGAGAACCTTACTGAGGCTTATAAAATCATGAGGTACATAGATAACGCATGTAATTTTTATTTCACTAATGGGAATTGAAAACTAGACAGCATAGGTTAAAGGTGAGAGGGGAAAGATTTAAGAAGGACCTGAGCGGCAACCTCTTCACACAGAGAGTGGTGCATATATGGGAGGGGCTGCCACAGAAAATGGTTGAGGCAGGTGCAATAGCAACATTTAAAAACATTGGTACATGGATGGGAGAGGTTAGAACATAGAACATAGAACAATACAGCACAGAACAGGCCCTTCGGCCCACGATGTTGTGCCGAACATTTGTCCTAGTTTAAGCACCCATCCGTGTACCTATCCAATTGCCGCTTAAAGGTCACCAATGATTCTGACTCTGCCACTCCCACAGGCAGCGCATTCCATGCCCCCACCACTCTCTGGGTAAAGAACCCACCCCTGACATCCCCCCTATACCTTCCACCCTTCACCTTAAATTTATGTCCCCTAGTAACACTCTGTTGTACCCGGGGAAAAAGTTTCTGACTGTCTACTCTATCTATTCCTCTGATCATCTTATAAACCTCTATCAAGTCACCCCTCATCCTTCGCCGTTCCAACGAGAAAAGGCCTAGCACTCTCAACCTATCCTCCTACGACCTATTCTCCATTCCAGGCAACATCCTGGTAAATCTTCTCTGCACCCTCTCCAAAGCTTCCACATCTTTCCTAAAGTGAGGCAACCAGAACTGCACAGAGTACTCCAAATGTGGCCTAACCAAGGTCCTGTACAGTTGCAACATCACTTCACGACTCTTGAATTCAATCCCTCTGCTAATGAACACTAATACACCATAGGCCTTCTTACAAGCTCTATCCACCTGAATGGCAACTTTCAAAGATCTATGAACATAGACCCCAAGATCCCTCTGTTCCTACACCTCACTAAGAACCCTACCGTTAACCCTGTATTCCGCATTCTTATTTGTCTTTCCAAAATGGACAACCTCACACTTGGCAGGGTTGAACTCCATCTGCCACTCCTCAGCCCAGCTCTGCATCATATCTAAGTCCCTTTGCAGCCGACAACAGCCCTCCTCACTATCCACAACTCCACCAATCTTCGTATCATTCTCAAATTTACTGACCCACCCTTCAACTCCCTCATCCAAGTCGTTAATAAAAATTACAAACAGCAGAGGACCCAGAACTGATCCCTGCGGAACTCCACTTGTAACTGGGCTCCAGGCTGAATATTTACCATCTACCACCACTCTCTGACTTCGACCGGCTAGCCAGTTTTCTATCCAATTGGCCAAATTTTCCTCTATCCGATGCCTCCTGACTTTCCACATAAGCCTACCATGGGGAACCTTATCAAATGCCTTACTAAAATCCATGTATACTACATCCACTGCTCTACCCTCATCCACATGCTTGGTCACCTCCTCAAAGAATTCAATAAGACTTGTAAGACAAGACCTACCCTTCACAAATCCGTGCTGGCTGTCCTTAATCAAGCAGTGTCTTTCCAGATATTCATAAATCCTATCCCTCAGTACCCTTTCCATTACTTTGCCTACCACCGAAGTAAGACTAACTGGCCTGTAATTCCTGGGGTTATCCCTATTCCCTTTTTTGAACAGGGGCATAACATTCGCCACTCTCCAATCTCCTGGTACCACCCCCGTTGACAATGAAGAAGAAAAGATCATTGCCAACGGTACTGCAATTTCCTCTCTTGCTTCCCACATAATCCTAGGATATATCCCGTCAGGCCCGGGGTACTTGTCTATCCTCAAGTTGTTCAAAATGTCCAACACATCTTCCTTCCTAACAAGTATCTCTTCTAGCTTACCAGTCCGTTTCACGCTCTCCTCTTCAACAATACGGTCCCTCTCATTCGTAAATACTGAAGAAAAGTACTCATTCAAGACCTCTCCTATCTCTTCTGATTCAATACACAGTCTCCCACTACTGTCCTTGATTGGACCTACCCTCGTTCTCGTCATTCTCATGTTTCTCACATACGCATAAAATGCCTTGGGGTTATCCTTAATCCTATCCGCCAAAGATTTTTCATGCCCTCTCTTAGCTCTCCTAATCCCTTTTTTCAGGTCCCTTCTGGCTATCCTGTATCCCTCCTCTGCTCTGTATGAACCCTGTTTCCTTAACCTTATGTAAGCCTCCTTCTTCCTCTTTACAAGACATTCAACCTCCCTCGTCAACCAAGGTTCCCTCACACGACCATTTCTTTCCTGCCTGACAGGTACATACATATCAAGGACACGTCGTATCTGTTCCTTGAAAAAGTTCCACATTTCCACGACATCCTTCCCTGACAGCCTATGCTCCTCAGATCCTGTCTTACAGCATCGTAATTACCCTTCCCCCAATTGTAAAACCTGCCTGTTGCACACATCTATCTCTCTCCATAACCAAGGTGAAAGTCACAGAATTGTGGTCACCATCACCAAAATGTTCACCCACTAACAAGCCCATCACTTGTCCCGGTTCATTACCGAGTACCAAATCCAATATGGCCTCCCCCCTGGTCAGACAATCTACATACTGAGTTAGAAAAGCTTCCTGGACACACTGCACAAACACCGCCCCATCCAATCTACTTGATCTAAAGAGCTTCCAATCAATATTTAGGAAGTTGAAATCGCCCATGACTACTACCCTGTGGCTTCTGCACCTTTCCAAAATCTGTTTCCCAATCTGTTTCTCCACATCTCTGCTGCTATTGGGGGGCCTATAGTAAACACCCAACAAGGTGACTGCACCTTTCCTATTTCTGACTTCAGCCCATACTACCTCCAAAGGCAGATCCCCCGCAAACTGCCTTTCTGCAGCCGTTATACCATTTCTAATTAGCAATGCCACCCCCCCTCCTTTTTTACCACCCTCCCTAATCTTACTGAAACATCTGTAACCAGGAACCTCCAACAACCATTCCTGTCCCTCTTCTATCCACGCTTCCATGATGGCCACAACATCGTAGTCCCAGGTACCGATCCACGCCTTAAGTTCACCCACCTTATTTCTGATACTCCTTGCATTGAAGTATACACACTTGAGCCCATCTCTGTGTCCGCAAGTATTCCCTGTCAGTGCTACCTTCTTCAAAGCCTCCCTACATTCTTGGTCATCATGACCTAGCTGGACTACAAGTCCGGATCCCATCCCCCTGCCAAATTAGTTTAAACCCCCCCCGAAGAGTGCTAGCAAACCTACACCCCCATGATATTGGTGCCCTTCTGGTTCAGGTGCAACCCGTCCTGCTTGTACAGGTCCCACCTTCCCCAGAATGCAGTCCAATTGTCCAAATACCTGAAGCCCTCCCTCCTACACCATCCTTGCAGCCACGTATTCAACTACACTCTCTCCCTATTCCTTGCCTCACTGTCACGTGGCACCGGCAACAACCCAGAGATGACGACTCTGTCTGTCCTAGCTTTTAGCTTCTAGCCTAACTCCCTGAGCTCTTGAATGACCTCCCCACCTCTCTTCCTACCTATGTCATTGGTGCCAATGTGCACCACGACTTCTGGCTGCACACCATCCCCCTTAAGGATTCTGAAGACACGGTCCGAGACGTCTCGGACCCTGGCACCCGGGAGGCAACAAACCATCCGAGAGTCTCGCCCATGTCCACAGAACCGCTTGCCCGTCCCTCTAACTATAGAGTCTCCGATAACTAGCACTCTCCGCCTCTCCCCCTTTCCCTTCTGAGTCTCAGAGTCAGCCCTCGCGCCACAGACCCGGTCACTGCAGCTTACCCCTGCTAGGCCGTTCCCCCCCAACAGTATCCAAAGCGGTATACTTATTGTTTAGGGGAACGACCACAGGGGATCCCTGCACTGCCTGCTTCCTCCCCTTCCCACCTCTAACTGTTACCCAGCTACCTCTGTTCTCTGGCGTAACTATGTCCCTGTAGCTTCTATCTATCACCCTCTCAGCCTCTCAAATAATCCTCAGTTCATCCAACTCCAGTTCCAGTTCCCTAACTCGTTCTGTGAGGAGCAAGATCTGACTGCATTTCCTGCAGATGAAGTCGGCAGGAGTATCGGTGGTCACCCCTACCTCAAACATCCTGCAGGAGGAACATCCCACTGCCTGCGCTGCCATTACTCTACACCTCGTCTCCGAAAACAAGAACACTGAGTAGCTTACCTGTGGACTTTAAAATTAGGTTAGAGGAGGAGGATGGGAGGGAGGCCCTACTATGTTCACACCAAATGCAGGCAATCGGAACTAGCTGAGTGGGCACCATGGTCAGCATGGACCAGTTTAGGCCGAAGGGCCTGTTTCCACTCTGTATTACTCTATGTCTTTGTGACTGCACTGTTGGAGCTGCTGCCTTTCAGATGTGATGTTAAATGGAAGCCCGTGCTTTGGTGGATGCGCAAACATATCCCACTGTATTAGTTCAAAGAAAATTAAATGAAGCATTGCTAAAGCCTTGCTAATATTGGGGAGACAGGACGCCAACTTGTGGAATGTTTCAGAGAACATCTTTGGGACTCCCACGCTAACCAACCCCATCACTCCATGGCTGAACACTTCAACTCCCCCTTCCACTCCGCCAAGGACATGCAGGTCCTGGGCCTCCTCCATCGCCAAACTCTAGCCACCTGATGCCTGGAGGAAGAGCACCTCATCTTCCGCCTTAGGACCTTCCAACCACATGAGATCCATGTGGATTTCACCACTTTCCTCATTTCCCCTCCCCCAAAACCTATTCCAGATCCAACCTTCCAACTCGGCATTGCCCTCATGAACTGTCCCATATGTCTATCTTCCTTCCCATCTATCCACTCCACTCTCCCCTCTGACCTATCACCTACTTCCCCACCTTCATCTACCTACCCAGCCACCTTCCCCCCAACCCTAACCCCTCCCATTTGTCTCTCAGCCCCCTTGAGCCTGCGCACCAAGCACCCCCCTCTCCGCCCCACACACATTCATGAGGAAGGGCTTACGCCAAAACATCGATTCTCCTGCTCCTCAGATGCTGCCTGACCTGCTGTGCTTTTCCAGCACCACACTCTTGACAGTAATATTTAACCCTCACTAATAGCACAAACGCCAGATTATCCGGCCATTCCATTAATGTTTTTTTGCTGATTACAGTTCGTTGCTGGGTATTCTAAATTCTGACAGGAGCAGCACTTAAAACAGTGCTTCATTGGCTGTGAAGTTGTTTGAACAATCCTAGCCAATGAACACTACTGTTTGGCCACAAGTCTTCCTTTTTAACCAAATGCCTACTTAATTCTGAATAATTAATTCGACATCAACCCATGGCCCAGAAGAAAAGATTAAAAGAAAGTGGGGCAGGATGATTAAAGAGTCAGAGAGGGAATGTTAAAAATTGCTCAAAATATGTTTTAAAAAGTCCCAGTGATAATTAAAATCTGAAAAAATGAGGCTCTACCTTTTAAGCTTTTGAACAGACAGTGGCTCAGTGGTTAGCACTGCTACCTCACGGCGCCAGGCACCCCAGTTCGATTCTACCCTCGGGCGACTGTCTACATGGAATTTGCATATTCTCCCTGCGTCTGGATGGGTTTCCTCCCACAGTCCAAAGATGTGCAGGTCCAGTGGATTGGCCATGCTAAACCAATCATAGTTGCAAGCTAAGTTGATTAACCACGGGAAATGCAAGGATAGGGTAAAGTGGTGGGTTTGGGGGGGATGCTCTTCAGAGGGTGGGTGTGGACTCTATGGGCCAAATGGCCTGCTTCCACACTGTAGGGGATTCTATGAAATCTTAGAGTACGAGAGTAAGTGCATTTATCGTGGTGTTAAAAATTGACTTGCAATGGAATGGGAAACACTTAACATGAATTGTTTTTGGTGTGTTGGTGTGTGGTAGCACATTTCACAACTTTGCTGGAAAAGCTCAGCAGGTCAGGCAGCACCTGTGGATAGAAAATCAGAGTTGATGTTTCAGGTCGAGTGACCCTTCCTCAGTACCCAAAACATTAACTCCGATTTCTCTCAACAGATACAGCCAGATCTGCTGAGCTTTTCCAGCAACCTCTGTTTCTGTTTCTGATCCGCAGTTCTTTCGGCTCATATCAGAACTTTGTTTCCTTTATAAGTTTCAATTTCAAGGAACTCAGATTGATATCGTTCTCCCAAAGCATTTGAAGGAAGTGGATATCTTGGACAGCAATGTCTGAATTTCTGCGTTTAACCGCACATGTGAACTTTGGATGTTGCTGCCTGATTAGCATTTTAGCAATGGTAAGTGCTGATCGCCTCACAGTTCCTTTAACCATAAAATCCAGGTCAATAACATCTCAAAGGGAGGTAACATAATCTTGCTAGGATTTTAATGAGAATAGCAGTAAAGAAGGAAGCTAATTGAGTGCCTCTGTAAAATTTAGAGAATTCTGCAATTCTCTGTGATCGTTCTTACTCTCTAACCATTTACAGATGATTTAAATCAATCACCAATTTAATATTGACCAAATAGCACAAGATTATTGAATTGGAGTTGAGTGTAAATTGTTACACAGCATCAGAAAATCAGGAACGAAGGATATTGTTGACCCTCACAGTGGACTGCAGCCTGGGATTAAGATGACCCTGAATGTGTGTTGTGAATTTTCAAAAGCACCTGCTTTCTTCAGTTAACTCTCACAACAGGCATTTCAAAATGATCAGAAACTCTTACCTGCTCCCACCCAGCCCCATGTAGTAAGATCACATTTTCAATCCCAAATGTCCTAGCTTCCTTGAACACTAATATTCTACTGAGTGCCCTGAGCAAAGCAAATGCTTCTGCAGAAAAGAGAATTCCGAATTCCAAATGCTTGATTAAATTTGCGTCATTGTCATAGTCTGAGTTAAATTCTGTGAGGGCATATTTGAAATCTTTAGAACGGTGAGATAATGCAGCTGTGAGCTGGTTACTGAGCTTAAACCAGAGTTCAGGACAGCGGCAAATTATCCTGTAATGTGAAGACAAATGCTGGGAATATTGTCAAGGTGAATGCTGAAGGTATTTTTCTGTTTGCTATTTCTACAAAGACATTGACCCACTTATAGGAGAACATCTATGTAAATTTGTTAAGCACATTATCCATTAACCCGCCAACAAGTCTAGGCTTCTGTTTCCACTCAACTTTAATAAGTTAACTCTTGCTAATTGAAATAACTCCACAGAGGCCGGTATCCCATTGTCAAATTGCCCGTTATTTGCACATGAACAGTCCTTGGCTATAGTACTGCCCCACTCAGAGTCAGATACCAGAGTGTCAGTAATTCAGACATTCCCCTTTTTATCTGTCAGCCAGGACTCCCTGATTAGACCAGTTTAACAGCCCCAGTCAAGGAACTCTGACTCTATAAGGTCCAGCTGGCTGACCTTATTACAATCACTGCACTAATGTCACATTTAGATTAATCAAGTACAAAGTGAGGACTGCAGATGCTGGAGATCAGAGCTGAAAATGTGTTGCTGGAAAAGCGCAGCAGGTCAGGCAGCATCCAAGGAACAGGAGAATCGACGTTTCAGGATTCCTGAAGAAGGGGCTATGCCCTAAACGTCGATTCTCCTGTTCCTTGGATGCTGTCTGACCTGCTGCGCTTTTCCAGCAACACATTTTCAGCATTAATCAAGTACAACCAACTAACTTGCATGTCAATATGTCTTCAGTATCATTGTTGATTCATAGAATCCCTCCAGTGCAGGAGCAGGCCATTTGGGTCCACATTAACTCTCTGAAGAGCGTCCCACCCAGACCTGCTTCCTACCCCTGTAACCCTACAATCCCCATGGCTACCCCATACATCCCCGGACACTATGAGTGATTTAGTATGGCCAATCCACCCTAACCTCCACATCTTTGGACAATGGAAGGAAACTGGAGCACCTGGAGGAACCCACATTGACACAGAGAGAATGTGCAAACTCCACACGGGCAGTCATCTGAGGGTGGAATCGAGCCAAGGTCCCTGGTACTGTGAGGCAGCAGTGCTATCCACTGAGCCACCGTGCTGCACTCATTGAATTATGGGAATAAATGCATGGGATTTATCACCTCCATCCCTCATATTTTCCAGTACATTCACCTCTAGTTGATCCATGCCACTATTTTAAACTCTCATCTATGTTTGCAAACATCTTCATGACCTCCATCTTCCAGCCCTCCACCTCCAAACCCTCACCACTACCACTGCCAAGCGCTCCACCATAACTTTCAGCAGATTTGTGTAAGGACATAAGGGGTTGGGCAGGAGGTGGCAGTTGGCCCTTGAACCTGCACTGCTACTCCATACCATCATGACTGACCCAATCCCTGGTGTCAACTCATCATGGCACCAGCTCCTCATAGTATTCAGCTTCTCAATATTTCAAACATCTATCCACTTTCTCTTTAAATACTTTTAAAGGCCATGTTGAGTTTTTGATCAATGGTTACCCTACCAGATGTTGATAGTTGAGGATTCAGTGATGGTAATGCCAACGTGTAGTGGTTCGATTAAGATTGCTTTTATTTCAGTAAACCAGAATCCCAGATCATAATCTTGGGAAACATGGGTTCACATCAACATCAATAAAATTAACCAATAAAACGTCTTGTCTCCAAAGCAATGGTAGCCATGAAATTATTGGCATCTAGGGAACAGGAGAATCGACGTTTCGGGCATTAGCCCTTCTTCAGACTAATGCCCGAAACGTCGATTCTCCTGTTCCCTAGATGCTGCCTGACCTGCTGCGCTTCTCCAGCAACACATTTCCATCTCTGATCTCCAGCATCTGCAGACCTCATTTTCTCGCCATGAAATTATTGTTTGGCAAAAGTGAGGACTGCAGATGCTGGAAATCAGAGTTTAGATTCGAGCGGTGCTGGAAAAGCACAGCAGGTCAGGCAGCATCCAAGGAACAGGAAAATTGACATTTCGGGCAAAAACCCTTCATTAGGAATGAAATTATTGTTGATTGATTGTGGTTCAAATGTTTACTTTAAGGGAAGGAAACTTGCAGTCCTTACCCAGTCTGGCCAAAATGACAGTCCAAGCACACAGCAATATGGTTGACTCTTAACTGCCCTCTGAAATGGCCAAGCAAGTCCCTCAATTCAGGGCAGTTAGAGATGAGTGATAAATGCTCATCCAGGCCGTGATGCCCACATTCCATGAAAGAATAAAACAAAATATGGATACAGGAGCTCACAGTTCACAAAATGTGGCACTGGAAAAGCACAGCCGGTCAGGCAGCATCCGAGGAACAGGAGAGTCAACGTTTCGAGCATAAGCCCTTCATCGGGAATGTCCTTCATCAGGAAGGGCTTATGCCAGAAACGTCGATTCTCCTGCTCCTCGGACGCTGCCTGATCTGCTGTGCTTTACCACACGTTATGACTCTGATCTCCAGCATTTGCAGTCCACACTTCCTCCTGGGAGCTCACTGTTGAAACAATCAATTATCACTCAGGTTTGAATCATAGTTCACCATTTTGACAAGCGGGCAACTGGACATTTGACTCATGGGTGGGCAATATGGAGGGAAGGGGGTACATTACTTCCCCTTCCAATTTCATTTTAATTTAGTCCCCTGGACTGTATTATTTTTTTGGCTAAGGTTGCTTATAACTTATTTGTAACTTGGATGTTTAATTTCTCAAACAGGGGACTTGGGGGTGATACATTTTTAAAAAAAGGAAGCATTTTGATTTCCCGAAAGGCTGGAGGTCAGTGTCATTTCAGAAGGAAGAGGGGAAATTGCTGGAGAAATAAAGCAACTCGAACTGAAATGAGAAGCAATCAAGTGTGGCAGGGAACAAGTGAATCACAGCTGAGGAGGTGGCCCTACTGATGAAAAGTGACAATATACAGTGTAGGATTGTATCCGCCTCCTCACCACCACTTGTCAGGAGGCAAGCCTGCAAGGGATTAATGAGACAGATGAATAATAACAGCAAGAAAAAAAACACCAAGAAAATAAAGAGAAAAGAACTGCATCTCAACAGTAAGTCTAGAGAGGCCACAGCGCTGAAATATTTCCACAATATAATGATGAACTGAGGACTGCATGTAATGGACTCTGTAAAGTCCAACAAAGTGCTCCATTTGTATCAAGATTAGAGTGGTGCTGGAAACGCACAGCAGGTCAGGCAGCATCCGAGGAGCAGGAAAACCGACGTTTTGGGCAAAAGCACTTCAGAAGGGCCTTTCCTGCTCCTCAGATGTTGTCTGACCTGCTGTGCATTTCCAGCACCTCTCTAGTCTTGACCCTAATCTCCAGCATCTGCAGTACCCACTTCCACTCTGCTCCATTTGTACAGCAGCTTGGCTAGACCGGACCTGGAGTGTTGGTCTCCTTATCTTTTTGCCACTGATAGAGTGCAGTGGAGGTTCACCAGGCTTGTACCCAGGGTGAGGGGTGGGCAGTGATGGGTAGGTAGAAGGGAGATTGGACCAGCCAGGGCCTGAGCATTTGGAAGACCAAGAGGAGATCTAATTAAAATTGGAAGAGATGGACAGGGTAGGTGCCGTAAGATGTTTCACCTGGTTGGGGAGTCTAGAGTCAGGGAATACAAGTTAAGCATTTTCTCCAGATGAGGAGAAATTCCTTCACTCAGAGGGTGGTGAATTTTTGGAATTCTCTACCCAAAAGGGCTGTGGATGTTCACTCCCTGGGTACGTTTAAAGTGAAGATTAATGAATTTCTGATTGTAATTGGGGTCGGTGATGACAGGGATAGCCTGGATAGTCCACAAGAGCATAAGGAATATAAACAGGAGTAGGCCAGTCGGCCCCTTGAGCCCACTACATCATCCAATAGGATCATGGTTGATCCAACATTCCTCAGATCCACTTTCCTGCCTGTTCCCTGTAACCCTTGATTCCTCAACTGATCAGGAATCTATCTCAGCCTTAAGTATGCACATGAACTCTGCCCCCACAGCTCTCTGTGTGACAAGGCATTCCAAAGACTCACAACCCTCTGAGAGAAGACGTTCCTCACATCTCAGTCTGAAATCAGTGCCCCTTTATTCTGAGGCTATACCCTCTGATCCTAGCCTCTCCCATGAGGGGAAACATCCTCTCAGCATTGACCCTGTCAAGCCCCTTCAGAATCCTATATGTCTCAATGAGATCACCTCCCAATCTTCTCAGCTCCAGGGAGTACACTCCCAACCTATTTAACCTTTGCTCCTAAGACAATCCCTCCATACTGGGGATCGGACAAGTGAACCTTCTCTGAAGTCATTGAAATGTTCAGTCAGTCATGATCACTGGATGGGATAATGGTGACTTCTGTTCCTTTGATCTGAACTGTGAAGATTCTCTTTTTTTTGACTGCCAGGGTTCCAGCACTAAGAGTAACATTGAAAATCTGACATTGGCATTGCTATTAGAAAGGATACAATGAATAGACAGAAAATATCTCATTTAGTATCCATTCCATTCAGGCAGTGATCAATTTTCACCTTTTCCTTTGGTCTGTGTCTACATTCATGCAAATGTCTGAGGCTGAACCAAGGCAAACACGCATCCTGCAACAACCCCAGCTCATCCTCTGGAGTCATCACTGAGTCCATCTCAATCCCAGCTCATTCCCTACAATAATCACTGAGTCCATATCAACCGCAGCTCATCCCCTGGAGTCATCACTGAGTCCATCTCAACCCTAGCTCATCTTACAATCAGCACTGAGTCCATTTCAACCCCAACTCATCCTACAATCATCACTGAGTCCATCTCAATCCCAGCTCATTCCCTACAATCATCACTGAGTCCATCCCAAACCAAGCTCATCCTACAGACATCACTGAATCCATCTCAATCCCAGATCATCCTGCAATCATCACTGAATCAATCTCAATCCCAGTTCATCCTGCAATCATCACTGAATCTATCTCAATCCCAGCTCATCCCCTACAATCATCGCTGAGTCCATTTCAATCCCAGCTCATCCTACAATCATCACTGAATCCATTTCAATCCAAGCTCATTCTACAATCAGCACTGGGTCCATCTCAACCCCAGCTCATCCTGCAATCATCACTGAATCCATCTCAATCCCAGCTCATCCCCTACAATCATCACTGAGTCCATCTCAATCCCAGCTCATTCTACAGTCATCACTGAGTCCATCTCAACCCCAGCTCATCCTACCATCATCACTGAATCCATCTCAATCCCAGCTCATCCTACAATCATCAGAGTCAATCTCAATCCCAGCTCATCCCCTATAATCATCACTGAGTCCATCTCAATCCCAGCTCATTCTACAGTCATCACTGAGACCATCTCAACCCCAGCTCATCCTACAATCAGCACTGAGTCCAATCAATCCAAGCTCATCCTACAGTCATTACTGAATCCATCTCAATCCCAGCACATCCCCTACAATTATCACTGAGTCCATCTCAACCCCAGCTCATCCGACAAGCATCACTGAACCCATCTCAATCCCAGCTCATCCTACAATCATCACTGAGTCAATCTCAATCCCAGCTCATTCTACAATCATTACTGAGTCCATCTCAATCCCATCTCATTCTACAGTCATCACTGAATCCATCTCAATCCCAGCTCATCCTACAATCATCATTGAATCCATTTCAATCCCAGCTCATCCTACAATCATTACTGAGTCCATCCCAATCCCAGCTCATTCTACAGTCATCACTGAGTCCATCTCAACCCCAGCTCATCCTACAATCAGCATTGAGCCCAATCAATCCAAGCTCATCCTACAGTCATCACTGAGTCTATCTCAATCCAAGCTCATCCTACAATCATCACTGAATCCATCTCAATCCCAGCTCATCCTACAATCAGCACTGAGTCCATCTCAACCCCAGCTCATCCTACAATCATCACTGAATCCATCTCAACCCCAGCTCATCCTACAATCATCATTGAATCCATTTCAATCCCAGCTCATCCTACAATCATTACTGAGTCCATCCCAATCCCAGCTCATTCTACAGTCATCACTGAGACCATCTCAACCCCAGCTCATCCTACAATCAGCATTGAGCCCAATCAATCCAAGCTCATCCTACAGTCATCACTGAGTCTATCTCAATCCAAGCTCATCCTACAATCATCACTGAATCCATCTCAATCCCAGCTCATCCTACAATCAGCACTGAGTCCATCTCAACCCCAGCTCATCCTACAATCATCACTCAATCCATCTCAACCCCAGCTCATCTTGCAATCATCACTGAGTCCATCTCAATCCCAGCTCATCCTACAATAAGCACTGAGTCCATCTCAATCCCAGCTCATCCTACAATCATCACTCAATCCATCTCAATCCCAGCTCATCCTACAATCAGCACTGAGTCAATCTCAACCCCAGCTCATCCTACAAAAAGCACTGAGTCCATCTCAATCCCAGCTCATCCCCTACAATCATCACTGAATCCATCTCAATCCCAGCTCATCCTACAATCATCACTGAGTCAATCTCAATCCCAGCCCATCCCCTACAATCAGCACTGAGTCCATCTCAATCCCAGCTCATCCCCTACAATCAGCACTGAATCCATCTCAATCCCTGCTCATCCTACAATCATCACTGAGTCCATCTCAACCCCAGCTCATCCCGTACAATAATCACAAAGTTTGATGTTACTTTTTAATAAACAGAAATGTTGGAATGGAAATGGATGGATGGATAGATAGATAGATAGATAGATAGATAGATAGATAGATAGATAGATAGATAGATAGATAGATAGATAGATAGATAACATTTATATAAATATATATGATATGCAACTGACTCATCAATTGTGGGCAAAGCAGAAGTTCTGTCCCTGTATTATCTTCTGTTTTGTTCTATATTCTGCTTTATCCAACTCGTTTACCCATGTTGTCTAAGCAACATGCATGCCCAGAGGAGAGGAACAAGAATTTGCTTCACGTTGGCATCAACTTTGATTCCCAGCACCTGTGGAACGATGCCACATCCTCTGCAGTTTGATGAATTACAGAAACACTCACTGCATGTTGGTAATGGAACATGTTTGTAAGGGCAGGAGATTTAACGACATCTTAAGCACACATCCGAAAGTGGGAATTGGCATATCCCAATTAGAATTAAGTTTTCAGCATCAAATTTACAAAGAGATGGAGACTCGCTCACAAATTTCCCCACTTCTCAAAATCAATTATTCTGCTTCGGGTTTCTTCTGCCTTTTATCAAAAGGTGCATATTTCTGCTGTTCCCCTCTCACCTCTGTCCCCTCTGTGCATATTCATATCTGAAAAACATAATACTGGTTTGATTGAGATCAATATGACAATGGTGAAGCAATTTCTTTCACCCAAACTATTCTTTCTGCAGTCAACTAACCTTCAAAAGCCATACAACAAAGGGTTTAATTATATCCATTGAATCTTTAATGTTTGTGTTCACTGCAGTACAAACTCTTTGGCAAATATAACTGTCTTTTTATTTTTACAGTAAATGTGATGGTTTGTCAAACCTATATATCACAGAACGAGGGGAATGGAAGCAGTTCTGCTGTTCTTTAAAGATCTGCACATGGAAGTAACCATAACAACAGACCTATATTCTTGCATCACCTCATTGTTTGTTAGTGACAATCGTTCTTCATTGTCGAAAAGGCCACAAATTGCTTCTGCCTTTGTTAAATGCCACAAGCAGGCACCAAAGTTTTAAAAATGTGCTAGCCAGATTGTCCAGGCATTTGCAAACTTAAAGGCTGTTTCCCTACAAATGGGGAGTCAAGTTGGGATCCTGTAACTAAGGGTTGCATCAAGGTGCTCTGCATGTAAAGAGTTAAAAATCACACAACACCAGGTTATAGTCCAACAGGTTTAATTGGAAGCACACTAGCTTTCGGAGCGACGCTCCTTCATCAGGTGATTGTATGTAAGATGGTGTTGTGTGTTCATGACGTTACTACACTTTAACTAATCTTGGAGCTGAACGAGTTATACCTAGGTACCTTTGTACCTAAGGTGGCCCAAGTAAGTTGCGACTTATAAACTTTTCACTGTACCCATTTGAGTGCATATGATAATAAAGCTAATTCAATTCAACCTGCAGTGTTCAGTGTCACCACATACCATTGACACATTGACTGGGGTTTTAAAATGCTGCTTATAGATATTTATAATCAACCTGCTGAGATGCTTTAGGACACACCTCTGCAGTAGCTGGGACTTGAACCCAGGTCTTTACTTGGCTCAGAGCCTGGGACAATACCACTGAACCAAAAGAGCCCTACCTCATTGGCTTGAGTTTAGAAGGATGTGAGGTGATTTATAACATATATAATCAGAGGGCAGCCTGGTAGTGTTGCTGGTTACTGGGTGTTCCCTCTCCTGGGGAAAGGCTATAACTACAGGATGCAGATTAAAGATAAGACTTTTCCAAGGGGAGATGCTGGTGCTGTCATCTATGACCTCAGATAAATAAGCTCAGTACCCAGCTTCAGACCTCACTGCAGCCGATCCATGATTTGTTTAAAGTTCTGAAATTAAGAGGCTAGTGATGATTGTCAATTATTGTAAAAGCCCATCTGCTTCATGAGTTGCCTCTTAGCAAAGGAAATCCGCCATCTTTATCCAGTCTGGTCTCCTTTTGACTCCGGGCCCTCCACAACATGGGTGACTTCATGGTCCAGTGAACCACCCAGCCGGTCAGCCTCAGTGTTACCCTCACAAGGGACAACTAGGGATGTGCAGTCAACACTGGGTCTTCCAGCAACACCCACCTCCCAGGGGATGAATGAGAGAGAGAGATATATATATAGAGAGAGAGAGAGAGACAGAGACAGAGAGAGAGATGAGGTGCAGCTTTGTCTGTCTGGGTGAGGGAGGTGTGCCGTAAGGCTGTGTGGTTCCCTACCCTGGGCCATTGACTGTACTCGAGGCTGAGTAAGATTTCTGTCAGATGAAGGAGTCAAGGTGGGGGTGGGTGGGGCAGATGAGAAACTGAGGCTGAGAACACAATCAGATCAACCATGATCTTATGGAATGATGGAGCAGGAGCAGGCTTGAAGGGCTGAATGGCCTACTCCTGCTGCTGAGTCCTTGACTCAGCGCACAATCTGGCCTTGATATTCCGGTCTTGAGAATGTTCAATACCATTATTGCTAAATGACTGGCATGAAACACGATGGTTTCTCGCTCAATCCGTCATGTAGATTGGGGGTCGTCAAGAGGTGGATCTGAGGGTCACAAATTGGAATGCCGGTTGATGAATTAGTGGAGCTATCTCCGGATAAAATGCACAGTATCTGCCATAAATCCTCAGCTCAGTATTGAGTTCAAAAACACACACCTCAGCATTAACTGCAACGATTTCCATTCCAGTGCTGCCTGAACAGCACTAGTGCTGGACGCCCATTGGGACCAGGGCTCTTTACCGTTCACCTTGCCATCGGTTAGAGAGCAGGTAACCACTTCACTGACTGCGAAAGAGCAAACTCTACTGTCGAGCCAGTGTCAGTGGCGGAGACCGCTGTGTTTTTGTCAACTTAGGTACCCTCTGCAGCCAACCAACCACTGGCTCGACTGAAGACTGTCAGGGAATGGAAGGTAGTTGTCCTAGGTCAGCCTGAGAAACGTGGAGCTGTCTGACCAGGACAGCATCTAGGCTGCTGGGAGTCACGCTTCACAGGATCCCGACCCATCTGAAGCCGCCAGCCAATCAGAGGCCATTGTCCCTGGAGAACTGGGAGCCATAAGGAGTTGCTCTGGGGAATGGAGTTTTCCTTGGAGGTTGCAGAGTGGTGGTGTTGGGAGTGGCTTCTTATTTTGGGAGATGTGTTCATGGGGTTTGGAGGCAAGGGAAGGGGCCGGAGCTTCCAAAGGCCATTACATCTGCCTCTCCCTCCAACCATGCCCACCTACAGTACCCAGATTGGGGCAAATGGAGCCCCCCCAACCGCCTCCCACACCAACTCCTCTACATTGTCCCTCCCCTCACCACCCTGGCAGACATATGGACATGGAGATGAGAAAAAGGATTAGGCAGAGAATTCCATAGGCTTCCACTCTCTGAGTGAAGACATTTCTCCTCATCTCAATCCTAAACGGCCCACCCCTTACCCTTACACTGTGAGCATTCTGCTTTCCTGTTGGGAGAGCAACCACTATCCCTGCCAGGGAGACAGGTAATTGGGCCAGTGACAGATTGAGGCCCATATGTGGCTGTCAATTAAGGGCCTAACTCGATGATGGCTTGGGAAGGTCTCCACTGGAACTTCCTGCCTACAGCTTGGTTGCTGAGATGGTGAGAAGATGGAAGGCAACTGTCCAGTGCCAATCTACCCCAATATGTGTCCTCACTGCCACTTCTAGGAAGGTGAAGCTCATGCCCCGTGGGTCCAATGCTTCCTCCTGTCATGATCTCCCCTTCTCGGAACTCCACAATCTATCCTAATCAACAAGGTAGAAGTGGATACTGCAGATGCTGGAGATTAGAGTTAAGATTAGAGTGGAGCTGGAAAGGCACAGCAGGTCAGGCAACATCTGAGGAGCAGGAAAATCAACATTTCGGGCAGAAGCCTAATCAATAATCAACACATGCGGTTCGGAGAGCTGCCTTGAAAGGTATACTTGTTTCACCTTTTTTGCCATGATGGATGTCAATGTTCAGAACAATTAGCCTCTGTCAAAGCATTAGCAGGTTTCTGCTGAGATTTTGATCCAGAGAACCTGAGAGAACTTTCTGATGAAGGGTTTTTGCCCAATATGTAAATTTTCCTGCTCCTCAGATGCTGCCTGACCTGCTGTGCTTTTCCAGCACCACACTCTCAACTCTAATCTCCAGAATATGCAGTCCTCACTTCCACCTAGAACGTTCTAGATGCCTACAACAGCTTGAGGAGCATAATTTGTCTTTGAGGAACACCACCAGGAATTGTGAGGTGTGCATTCCCAAAGTTAATCTCATTGTTAACGGGTCAAACCTTGAGAGAACTCGGCTGAGAGACTGCCTCCTCTGGGTGGAACGTCTAGAACTAGGGGTCACAGGGTCAGGAGAAACAGGTGGCCATTCATGCCTGAGATGAAGACAAACTTCACTCATTGACCCCGGAACGCCATGGTTGCTCTGTGACTGGGGCATGTCCGCAACTGAGATCCAGAACGTTTTGAATACCCAGAGAATCTAGGAATAAGGAAGTTCAGGTAAGAGAATTAATTGAGGTGAAAGTCTGGCCATGCTCTTGGGTACATGGCAAAGCAAGTTCGATGGATGGATTTGGCTCTTATTTCTTACAATTTCATATTGAATGATTATACATAATTCAAAGATATATGTAATAAATATAAATGAACATCAAATGTTAAGTGATGATTTTGTAAGCTTTTTTAGGACTTTTTCACTACAGTTGTCATGGCAACCTCAGGCCTGGAGAGGCTGGTCATCCTTGCTGCTATAGGCCTTTGATGTGTATTTCCATCTTTCTCCATGGTAACATCTCACTGGGGTGCAGTGACAAAGCAAGAACTGTACCAGGGAAGACATTCCACCTTTCCAAAGTCATCCTGGAGGAAAACTTGCTTCTAACGTTCCTGTTGTTAAAAGAGGCCTCTGGATGGCTTAAGTGTCAGATCAAACAAAATGCTCCTTTAAGATGGAAATGAAACACACTTAGACTTGATTTGTTTAATCGCCACCAAGATAAATCCACAATTGAATCCTCAGTCCTTCAGACTTTTACCTTGAATCGCTCAACTTATTGGAACATCGACAGAATTACAGTCAGATGTAAATCTCCCGAGGTTTGGCCAACGATTGCCAAGAATCAAGTGCCAATAAAGGAGCTTTTAGCAGTAACCTTTCACAAATCTATCTAGTGGTTGTCGCAGAGATAACAAGAGCTTTGGGAACGATGCAGATAATTGAAATTCATTATTAGATCCTGGAATGATTTCATAAACATTTGAGAGCATCAAACTGAGAGATAATTGCAGGTTTATTCAGCAAACCAGCTTCTCTATCCAATAAATGCGTACTTTAATGTGTTTGTAATTCTTCAAGTTGTGGTAGAAATACTCAAATGTTCAGTGTTGAGCATCAGAGTGAAAGTCTCAAGAGGTCAGAATTTGGTAGCTTTGTAATAATTTGCTCTTATCTTGTTTTAATTTGACTTCAGTGCTCTCACGAACATAAAGGGCAGAATAATAAGTATCTCTGCAGACACTGGAGTTGGAATTTTCATCCCAGTTGGGCATAAACACCAATGTTAATGGGCAGCAGTACACAGAGGAAGGTCGCATATCTCCACATTGATGGGCTGGGGTAGGGAATCCCTCTTCACAATAAGGAAGCATTTATCTTCAATGGTTTATTGAGGTTTTGTTGCATTTTACTGAGGTGCAGTTTGGAGTGCCTGTGCCTCTGAGCCCAAAGCCCTGAGTTCATGTCCCACTCCAGGATCCGAGAGTCAAGAGAGGTATCTTCACAGTGTGGCTCAAACAGAGTTTCGACCCGCAAACCCTTCTGGCGCATGTGGACGGTGGACGGTGCGAGTGGGAGAGAATCCTGGTCAGCAGTGAGATGGTAAGAAAGTTAGGGTTTCTCCAGTCACTATCCATCGCATGCCTGTAAAAGGTGTCCAAAGGCACAGCAACACGGAGACCTCGGTGTGCTCCATTGACCTGAAGGCCAGTGTGGATCGGACGGATGTCAGCAGCACAGGGTTCAATCCCTGATCCGGCTGGAATGGGATCAGTGCCCCCTTGCCCAGCTCCCTCTGGAGACCATGGCATTTTGGATCGAAAATCCTTGCAGCAATGACTGCGAGAAGAAGTAAAGAGATTTAGTCTGGGATGGATTTTTAGCACAAATGCCATCTCAAACCTCTGTACTTTACTCACGGAGTAAAGATAAGCTCACTGTGGACCATAGGGTAGCTCTCTCATTAAAGAGAGACAGCTGGTGGTGAGTTTAATCTGAGGGTCATCACGCCTCAATTGAGGGGCAAGACTGAGAGGAAGGACCTTCACAGTAACCTCAGCCAGTGCGGGGATTGAACCCATGCTGTTGGCATCACAAACTCCTCAGGAGGTTTGTGATTATGGAGATTTGTGTACCAACTCCAAAAACTTCATGTTGGAGAATTTCTTTCCTTTATTCTTTCACCAGACACGGCCAACACTAGCAAGGGCAACACTTATCGTCTGTCCTCACTTGCCCCTTGAGAAGGTGAGGGTGAGCTGCTGCAGGTTGTGTACTGTAGGTTCATCCATACTGCCCTTTGGGAGGGAATTCCAGGATTTTGACCCAGTGACACTGAAGGAACTGTCCTTTAGATTCAACATTGAGTTTTAGATTAGATTCCATGCAGTATGGAAGCAGGCCTTTCAGCCCAACAAGTCCACACCAGACCCTCTGAAGAGTAACCCACCTAGATCCATTCCCTACCCTATATTTACCCCTGATTAATGCACTTAACACTATGGGTAATTTAGCATGGCCAATTCACCTGACCAGTACATCTTTGAATTGTGGGAGGAGACCGGAGCACCCGGAGGAAACCCACGCAGACACGGGGAGAATGTGCAAACTCCACACAGTCAGTCGCCTGAGGATGGAATTGAACCCGGGTCTCTGGCGCTGTGAGGCAGCAGTGCTAACCACTGAGCCACGCCTTTAACAGCTTTAGTTCAACATCTTTAGATCAGAACCTCTCCCTCCACCTCATATTTTCTTCTCTTTTGTGGAAGTGAACTTGTCTTGTTTCTTCATGTTTCAATCTGATGGTGTTTATGCAGCAACTTGCACCACATTTAGACACAATCTTATTTGTCTTTATCTGTTACTACTTATTTTGCCAGTTTCATCACCAAATCTGTTTAATCTCCGTTGGTCCCTACCCTACCCTACCCTACCCACTGATCTCCTTTGTTCTTACTGCCTTTTCTGGTCTCCCTGCTATAGGAAAGATGTTGTGAAACTTGAAAGGGTTCAGAAAAGATTTACCAGGATGTTGCCAGGGTTGGAGGATCTGAGCTACAGGGAGAGGCTGAACAGGTTGGGGCTGTTTTCCCTGGAGCGTCGGAGGCTGAGGAGTGACATTATAGAGGTTTACAAAATTGTGAGGGGCATGGATAGAGTGAATAGCCAAGGTCTTTTCCCTGGGGTGGGGCAGTCCAAAACTAGAGGGCATAGGTTTAAGGTGAGAGGGGAAAGATTTAAAAGGGACCTAAGGGGCCACTTTTTCATGCAGAGGGTAGTGCATGTGTGGAATGAGCTGCCAGAGGAAGAGGCTGGTACAGTTACAACATTTAAAAGGCATCTGGATGGGTATATGAATAGAAAGGGTTTGGAGGAATTTGGTCAAGTGCTGGCAAATGGGACAAGATTAATTTAGGATATCTGGTCGGCATGGAAGGGTTGAATCAAAGAGTCTGTTTCTGTGCTGGACGTCTCTCTGGCTCTGTAAAAGGCATAACAAACATGTTAAGCAATAGCATAATAATATCATTGATAGTTACAACTATCTTCAAACTATAGCTTCAACTCCATTTGTACTGCCTGCTTCAAACTATTTCCCTGTTAATTTGTTTCAGAACTCTGGAGAAACCTTCAACCTGACTTCCTTTCACAGGCTTATTCTTTTCATTCTTAACATGAGGACCTGCCCTTTGAAGCCTGAAGAGCTGGATAAATGAGATAAATTGGCTCTGCGGTAGATTTTAATCCAAAGAAAGGCTGCGTTAATTCACAGCAGTCCAGAAAAGATGGAAAAGGATTGTCTGATTGCCCATCATTCATTGAACATATCCAGTCAGAGTGACTGTTAGCAAGAGGATTAATCAAATGTGAGGCAGAAACTCAAGGAAGCACATGTGATGAAAAATCCAAACCCATTATTCTAACCTTGATTAACGCATTGGTAGGTTGTGACTGGAATATTATGCACAATATGAGCGTAAAAACCTTCAAAATCCTATTGAGTGAGGAGGGAGGAACAAAGCTGTTCCCACGACTTAAGACTCAAAGTTATCAAAGCAGTAACAAGGTTTCCAAGGGCAGAGACCTCCAAAGTGGATGGCATAGTGGCTCAGTGGTTAGCACTGCTGCCTCACGGTGCCAGGGACCCAGGTTCGATTCCAGCCTCAGGCGACTTCCTGTGTGGAGTTTGCACATTCTCCCCGTGTCTGCGTGGGTTTCCTCCCACAATCCAAAATATGTGGAGGTTAGGATGGAATAGCCATTCTAAATTTCCCATGGTGTTCAGGGATGTGTAGGTTCAGTTCATTAGTCAGGGGTAGATATAGGGTTAAGGGAATGGGTCTAGGAGGGCTAGTCTTCGGAGGGTCGGTGTGGACTTGTTGGGCCAAATGGCCTCTCCCACACTGTAGGGTTTCTATGATTAATCCATGTGCTTTCTGATAGGGACATAGCAATAGAGGATGAAATTGGCCTTCTGAGCCTCTAAACATTTGTTATGTCTAAACGTCTCCCTGAGCACCAACATGCTGCCTTGTTTCCATATCCCTGATTCTCTTAGGCCCAAAGACTTGTCACAGAATCCCTACAGTGTGGAAGCAGGCCATCCGAACCATCGAGTCCATACTGACCCACCGAAGAGCATCTTGCCCCTATAACTCTACATTTCCTATGGCCTAATCCACCTAGCCTGTACATTGTTGGAGTGCAGGAAGAAACCTGTGCAGACACGGGGAGAATGTGCAAACTCCACATAGACAGTCATCTGAGAGTGGAACTGAACCCACTTCCCTGGCACTGTGAGGCAGCAGTGCTAACCACTGAGCCACAATGCCATGTCAAAGGCTGTTGATTGCGGCTTTGAATATACTCAACGGTGGAAAATCCTCAGCTCCTGGGAATGGAGTATTCCAAAGACTTGCAACTCCCACCATGAATGAAGAAATTTCTCTTCATCCCAGTCCTAAATGGCCAATCCTTTATTCGGAGAACGTGAGTGTGCATTGTTGATTGTCTGACCAGGAGTAAGATTCCTTACCACCTCCTCTTGTCATGCCCTTTGAGAATGTTACGCTTCAATAAGATCACATCTCAATCTTCTAAATTCCAGGAAAGGCAGGATTAATCTACTCAACAATTTCAGGACAATCCACTCATCTGAGGAGTTCATTTGTCAAACCATTGTTGTATTCCCTTGAGGGGACAGAACATTCTCAATCTCTCAATCGTTGGCTCTCCCATCTCCATGCCCAAATGGCCCACATAGCAACATCTATCGCCATTGGACATCCTTCGGATCAAGGAATAGGAAAACACAGGAATTTACCAACAAGTTCTTTGTGACAATCCTCATCTGACAAATGACAGAGGTTGAAGTTCCACAATGCAAGTGGTCTTTACAGTCATAGAGTCTTGGAGACGTACAGCATGGAAACACACCCTTTGGTCCAACCCGTCCATGCCGACCAGATATCCCAACCCAATCTAGTCCCACCTGCCAGCACCCGGCCCATATCCCTCCAAACCCTTCCTATTCATATACCCATCCAAATGCCTTTTAAATGCTGTAATTGTACCAGCCTCCACCACATCCTCTGGCAGCACATTCCATACACATACCACCCTCTGTGTGAAGAAGTTGCCCCTTAGGTCTCTTGTATATCTTTCTGCTCTCGCTCTAACCCTATGCCCTTTAGTTTTGGACTCCCCCACCTAAGGGAAAAAACTTTGCCTATTTATCCACGCCCCTCATGATTTTATAAGCCTCTGTAAGGTCACCCCTCAGCCTCTGACGCTCCAGGGAAAACAGCCCCAGCCTGTTCAGCCTCTCCCTCTAGCACAAACCCTCCAAACCTGGTAACATCCTTGTAAATCTTTTCTGAACCCTTTCAAGTTTCACAACATCTTTCCAATAGGAAGGAGACCAGAAATGCACCCATTATTCCTAACCAATGTCCTGTACAGCTGCAACATGACCTCCCAACTCCTGTACTCAATACTCTGACCAATAAAGGAAAGCATACCAAATGCCTTCTTCACTATCCTATCTACCTGCGACTCCACTTTCAAGGAGCTATGAACCTGCACTCCAAGGTCTCTTTGTTCAGCAACACTCCCTAGGACCTTACCATTAAGTGTATAAGTCCTGCTCAGATTTGCTTTCCCAAAATGCAGCACCTCACATTTATCTAAATTAAACTCCATCTGCCACTCCTCAGCCCATTGGCCCATCTGGTCCAGATCCTGTTGTAATCTGAGGTAACCTTCTTCGCTGTCCACTACACCCCAAATTTTGGTGTCATCAGCAAACTTACTAACTATACCTCTTACGCTCACATCCAAATCATTTATATAAATGACAAAAAGTAGTGGACCCAGCACCGATCCTTGTGGCACTCCACTGGCCACAGGCCTCCAACCTGAAAAACAACCCTCCACCACCACCTTTGAGCCAGTTCTGTATCCAAATGGCTAGTTCTCCCTGTATTCCATGAGATCTAACCTTGCTAACCAGACTCCCATGGGGATCCTTGTTGAAAGCCTTACTGAAGTCCATATAGATCATATCTACCACTCTGCCCTCATCAATCCTCTTTGTTACTTCTTCAACCTGCTGGTCAGGTCACAGTAGAGCAGTAGAAGCTCGAAATAAATTGGTTTGTGACTACTTGTAGATCAGGTTACAATATTTAAAAGACATTTGGACAGTTACATGGATTGGAAATACTTAAAGGGATATGGGCCAAATGCGAGCAAATTGATCTAGATTAGTTTGGGAAACTTGTTCGGCAAGGATGGGTGGGGCTGTTTCTGTGCTGTATAACTCTATGCCTCCAGGTTCCTTAAATAGACATTCAATCCTCCGTCACAGCAGTCATACACAGCACTTCTTCCAATAGATAGCAGGGAACAGCTGAGGATCATAAAGTCAATCTGGTTTCAGTTGTCCTTCACATGATTTAGTCTGATGGACATTCATTTCCCACTCAATAAAGAGGAACAAGTCCAATTTCAGCACCATGTCCTGCAACTTAAGACAGTAAGGCCCTCTCACCCTCACTTCTCAAATCCCCTCAGCTCCTACATACCTCCCAGTCCACATTTTTGATACCTCTCCACCCCACCCCCCCTCATGGATGGTGAGAGGTCTTGGTGCATGGGGTGATGGGTCTAGTTTGGCAGGAAGTAGGGGAGACTTGGGTATGGCCTCTTGAACCTAATCCAGGTCGTGGTTCATAACACCTCTAGCATACTGGAAGCGCAGAGTCCTTGAGAAACTCCATGGACATTGTGGAGGAGTAGCTCAGGGGTCTATAGAATGCTCCTGTCCAGACACAGGTTGATGCAAGGTCATTGAGGCAGAGATGGGGAAATGGGGAAACAGGGAAGTCAATGGTCATTGGGAATGTGGCTGTCGTGGAGAATATGGGAATTGGAATAGTCAACAGACTCACAGACGTGCCTATTGCCAGTTTGAGGACACAGTTTCAAATCCCTCCACAGAAGTGAGTGGAATTTAAGTTCAATTAACAAATTAACAATAGAAAGTGAGTCTTAGTAACAATTACCATTAACCAAGCTGCTCACCAATGCCCATTAGGGACAGAGCATAGTAGGAACCATGTACCCACTGCCTGTAAGGGAGGGAGAGGCAAAAACTCTCATTACATTTAAGAAATAATTAAATGTGCACGTCTGATGCCAAAACACACAGGGCTATGGGGGAAGTTCTGGAAAATGGGATTAGAACAGTTAGATGTTTGTTTTTAAACCAGTGTGGATAGGATAGGCTGAAAGGCCTTTTTCTGTGCTATAGACCCCATGACTCAATGATGTTAATTCAGCCCTCCTTACCCAGTCTGGGCTATATGTATTTCAGACACAGAGTGAGGTGGTTAACTGTTAACTGCCCTTCAAAATGTATCAACAAAACACTTAGGCCAAAATGCTTAAGCCTAAGTTCAAAGATGTGTAGGTTAGGGTGGATAGGCCATTCTAAATTATCCATAGTGTCTCAGGGATGTGCAGGTTAGGGTGGATTGGCCATTCTAAATTATCCATAGTGTCTCAGGGATGTGCAGATTAGGGTGGATTGGCCATGCTAAATTACCCATAGTGTCCCAAGGATGTGCAGGTTACGATGGATTGGCCATGGTAAATTGTCCCATAGTATCCAGGGATGTGCAGGTTAGAGTGGATTGGCCATGGCAAATGACCCAAAGTGCCCCAGGGATGTGCAGGTTAAGGTGGATTGGCCATGCTAAATGACCCATAGTGTCCCAGGGATGTGCACGTTAGGATGGATTGGCAATGCTAAATTACACATTGTGTCCCAGGGATGTGCAGGTTAGGGGGGGATTGGCCATCTAAATTGCCCATAGTGTCAGGGGATGTGCAGGTTACGGGGGTGGGGTTAGCCATGGGAAATGCAGGGTTATAGGGATATGGCAGAGGGCTGGGTCTGGGTGGCCTGGTCAGAAATGCTTGGGTTCCATGGAAGAATGAAGGAGAGAGTGGCGTTGAGGTGACCACCAGGTGAGCCGTGGTCTTGTGGGAGAGTGGAGGTGGATAAAGGAGCTGACTGCCTTATTCCTGCTCCTAATTCCCTTCTCCGTATGGAAGTCCTATTCCCAGCTCAGGAACCAGCCAGGTAGGGAATGCATCCTTTACCCGCACAGGGGATCTCTGGGGATCCTTGGACTGGGATCGGGAACCTCGGAATCAGTATTGCATCCCCAGGGAATCTCCAGTTAATATCTCCTGATGTGGCTCGTCTTCCCTGGCAATGGTAACCATAAAGAAGCTTGGGGCATTATACAACAATAAATGTGCTGCATCAATTCGATTGTGGCTCATCCGAACGGGAAGTGAAATCGGTTCAGTCTACCATTAGCACTGCTCATGGCAAGGAAAGGCAGAACTACAGGAAGCATTTCTCACTCCAGGGACAGCGATGGATTACTATGGGAACTCCGACAAAAAACTGAAATAACAGGTAGAAGATTAAATGCATCAGTCAAGGCTTAGAGACACGAACACCAACCGAAAGAGAGTTTGGCTGAGAGCAGAGTCATCCGACAGGGTATATCATGTGTTCGACTGCAAATAAGAAAAGCAATCTTGCTTTACTGAGTGGGACCAATACTGGGAGCCAGCTGTCTCACTGATTTAATGGGAACTGTTCTTGCAGATCCAAAACATAAAGGCTTTAACCAGGATCGATTTTGTCGATTGGTAATGCTGGAGAAAGGGATGGGATAGTCAATTTGATCGGACTGTGTATTGATTTCTTTAGCAGTGAGTTTAATGCATTTGCATCTGCTCATGTGGGCTACGGGAAGGTAGCACTTTTAAAGTCAATACAAAGTAGGTTTGGAAAGGCAGAGCTTCAGAGGGGCAGGAGAGTCAACGTTTTGGGTCGGTTTTGTGAAGGGGGTACAGGGGGGAGGCTGAGAAATAAATAGTGGGAGAAGGGTGGGGCTGGGGGAAAGCTAAGTGGCATGGTGATAGGTGGATGCAGGTAGGGGGTGGTTGGGATTGGTCGGTGGGAAGGGTGGAGCAGATAAATGACGAGGAAGATGGACAGGTCAAGGGGGCAGGGAAGAGAGGGAAGGCTGGACGTGGGGTGAGGTTGGAGGGCGAGGGGAGTATATGTTAAGGTCTGTATGCTCCTGAGGTGGAATATAAGGTTTTGTTCCTCCAGATTGCATGTGGCCTCATTTTGTCAGTGGCGGAGGCCCAGGATGGACATGTGGCCAAGGGAGTGGGAGGGGGATGGCAATCAGAAGGTAGAGTTGATTGGAGCATGCAGAGCTCAGATGCACCACTAACCAGTCCCTGAGTCTGAGGCTGGTCTCTCCAATGTAGAGGAGACCACATCAGGAGCAATGGATACAGTAGACCAGGTTGGAAGAAATGCAGGTGAAACTCTGCCAGTGTTGGAAGGATTGTCTGGGGCCTTGGACGGAGGTGAGATGGGAGGTGTAGGGGCAGGTGTTGCACTTCCTGCGATATTAGGGAAAGGTGTCGGGTGTGGAGGGTTTGGAGGGGAGTGTGGACCTGACAAGGAAGTCGCGGAGTGAAACGGTCCCTACAGAAAGCAGATAAGGGTGGGGAAGGGAAAACCTGTTTGGTGGTGAGGTCAGACTGCAGGTGGAGAAAATGATGGAGGATGATACGTTGGATTTGGAGATTGGTGGGGTGGAATGTGAGGACCAGGGAGCTCTCTGTCCTTGGGAGAGGGGGTTTGAGGGCACAGTTACTTTGTTAAACACTCTTCAAATGTCACAAAGCTACTTCTGAGCTCAAGGAATATTGTAGCATATGAAAATACATTCAAACAAGCAGAAAGAGTAGGCCACACTGCCCTTTGACCCTATTTGACAAGCTTATGGCTGATCTGATTTTAATCTCAACTCTATATATCCCTCGATTATCTTGCATTTAAAAAATAGTACATGGGAACTTTTTTAAAACAAAAGAAAATGTAAAGTGGGTAGTGTATCCATTTAGGTAAAAACAATGACTGCAGATGCTGGAAACCAGATTCTGGATGAGTGGTGCTGGAAGAGCACAGCAATTCAGGCAGCATCCGAGGAGCAGCAAAATCGACGTTTCGGGCAAAAGCCCTTCATCAGGAATAAAGGCAGAGAGCCTGAAGCATGGAGAGATAAGCTAGAGGAGGTCGGGGGTGGGGAGAAAGTAGCATGGAGTACAATAGGTGAGTGGGGGAGGGGATGAAGGTGATAGGTCAGGGAGGAGGGTGGAGTGGATAGGTGGAAAAGAAGATAGGCAGGTAGGACAAGTCATGGGGACAGTGCTGAGCTGGAAGTTTGGAGCTGGGGTGAGGTGGAGAAAGGGGAAATGAGGAAACTGTTGATGTCCACATTGATGCCCTGGGGTTGAAGTGTTCCGAGGCAGAAGATGAGGCGTTCTTTCTCCAGGCGTCTGGTGGTGAGGGAGCGGCGGTGAAGGAGGCCCAGGGCCTCCATGTCCTCAGCAGAGTGGGAGGGGGGATTGAAATGTTGGGCACAGGGCGGTGTGGTTGATTGGTGCGGGTGTCCTGGAGATGTTCCCCAAAGGGAGGCGTCCAGTCTCCCCAATGTAGAGGAGACCGCATCGGGAGCAACGGATGCAATAAATGATATTGGTGGATGTGCAGGTAAAACTTTGATGGATGTGGAAGGCTCCTTTAGGGCCTTGGATGGAGGTGAGGGAGGAGATGTGGGTGCAGGTTTTGCAGTTCCTGCAGTGGCAGGGGAAGGTGCCAGGATGGGAGGGTGGGTTGTAGGGGGGCATGGACCTGACCAGGTAGTCATGGAGGGAATGGTCTTTGCGGAAGGTGGAAAGGGGTGGGGAAGGAAATATATCCCTGGTGGTGGGGTCTTTTTGGAGGTGGCGGAAATGTCGGCGGATGATTTTGTTTATGCGAAGGTTGGTAGGGTGGAAGGTGAGCACCAAAGGGGGTTCTGTCCTTGTTACGGTTGGAGGGGTGGGGTCTGAGGGCGGAGGTGCGGGATGTGGACGAGATGTGTTGGAGGGCATCTTTAGACTTTTAAAAGCGAATCTTGTGTAGCAAGTACTTTTATGTAAAACACAAGATCTTTTCCCTGTGATTTAGAAATGATCAAAATCTATCTATCTCTGCCTTAAAAATATTTAAAGATTCCGCACCTAGTAGAGTAACGAAACATCAGGAAATGAACCTTCCAGCTCAGCGAGCAAACCTACGTCCAAAACCTCAACCTGAGCTACAAATCTTCTCAAAAACATTCTGCACCTTTTGAGGAAGGGATTCCAAAGACTCACAACCACTTGAGAGAAAATAATATGTTTCCTCATCTCCATCTTAAATGGTTGACCCTTTACTTTTAAACTCTGACCCCATGTTTCTGGATTCACCCACAAAAGGATAAAATGCTTTCAATATCCATGGGGTTAAAGCCCCTTAGGATCTGATATGTTTCAATTAAGTTGCCTCAGACTCTTCGAGGCAAGAGATGGGGGAGAAACGAACACGTATGGACGCGCAAGTCTTTTTCCTCTTGATATCCACACACAGGAAATCCTGGCACTGTTGATTATATTGGTGCTGCTGGAGAGACACCAAACCAAGGACTGATTCCTAGACTTGGTATCTTGTCATGGTCTCCTCCTCCAGTGTCTACCTGGTCACTCCCTTACTTATACTGCCTTCTGTGTCCAGACGGATTTTGTGTGATTTCATTATCCTCACTCTCCTTCCCAACTGCGATGTTGTTTGTCAGGCAGCCAACCTGAATCCCAACTGGGCTCTCAGCAGGATTGCTCTGGGATCACTGCAGGAGCCTACCCCCGTTCTAGGAGGAAGGTTAAAGATGTTCTGAAGTAAGAGTCACATACTGGCCTTGAAATGTTGACTCGGTTCCTCTCCCCACGGATGCTGTCAGACCTGCTAAGTTTCTTCAGCAGTTTATGTTTGTATTTCACTCTAAACCGACTCCCATCATCCCTCAGTCTTGTTAGCCTGATCAACCATTACCTCACATTGTATATCGGCCCATAATCTGCACCGTACACTGATACAGTCATCCTTCACTAATCGGAATCTGGATCTCTGTATTCACAATGGCATTTTTGAGATGGGTTTAGTTCTCAGCAACATTACTATTGGCTTATCAGCTGTTTTGACCTGAATCTCAGCTGGTACAGTAAATCCAAACATTGATCGCATCCGCAGATAACAGCAAATGCTTCTTTCTCAATTACTGCAGATCATAGAATCCCAACAGTGTGGAAGCAGGTCACTCAGCCCATTGAGTCTGCACCAGCCCTCCGAAGAGCTTTCCACCCAGACCCACTCCCCACCCCTACCCTAACCATGGCTAATCTGCCTAGCCTACACATCCCTGAACACTATTGGAAATTTAGCATGACCAATCCACCTAGCCTGCACCTCTTTGGACTGGAGGAGGGAGCCCACACAGACACAGGGAGAATGTGCAAACTTTACACAGTCGCCTGAGGGCGGAATCGAACCTGGGTCGCTGGCGTAGTGAGGCAGCAGTGCTAACCACTGAGCCACCGTGCTGCCCACTTTGTAGGCCTCTGCCTTGGAAACCAATTCCTCAGTGTTACTGCTTTGATAACTTTGAGTCTGATGTCCTGGGAACGGCTTTGTTCCTCTCTAACTTTAACTGGGAACAGTGCTTACTTTGTTGATCTTCATCCTTGATCCTTTTGGACCTTTGCCAAATCACTTCCTTCTGTGCAGAATCTTTCCCTTGGTGGGCCTTCCTCATTGCGGGAGTTGCTCATCTGCAGCGTTTTCTGAAGTGCCTTACTCTTCCACCTTGATGGCCCTCTGTGTCCCCTGCTGGGCACTCATTGTGTCTGTGGTGTTGGCTTGAACCACCCACCCTTGAAGATCCCAATGTGAGTAATGGCATAGCTCACTCGTTAGGCATTTGGCAGGCTTTCGAGAGGGTGGTGCGGCCACCTGAGGCCAACAATTGGATGGAAGGAGCCTCAGCACTACGTCCGTTGATCGTTCCTGTCTCCCTGCTCAGACACACCGTCCTTTTCCCTCCTTTCTCCAGTGTCCCATCAGCACCTTTTAAGTCTCAATCACATTCTCCTCCCTGCCCCGTTGATTTCAGAATAGCATCATCATTTGCACCATCGCGGAAGGATATTACTAAACTGGAGAGGGATCAGAAAGCTGGATGCAAGATGGCGCCGGATATGGTCGACACCTTGCGAGCACCTGCGTGCAGATCTAAATTTCCTATTTCCTACAATCATTCTACACTCTTTACATTTAATAGCATGCTTTTGAAAATTACTGATAACTATGTTTTATCTGAACTCGCTGGTTTGAAGCTCCTAGAATATTGAATGGACTCACAAAGTCTTAGCATTCGCCTGTACCTGTGTTTTGGTTTTTGCTGTTGTTTGTCTATTATTTACTTCTCTATGCTACTTAACTCTGTAATCTGTCCTGTATTGCTCACAAGACAAAACTTTTCACTGTGCCTCAGTACACGTGACAATAAATTCAATTCAATTCAACTCAATTCAATTTAATTCAGAAAAGATTGACCAGGATGTTGCCAGAAATGGAGAGTTTGTGTTCTTACAACAGGCAGGAAAGACTGGGAGCTTTTTCACTGGAGTGTAGGAGATTAAGGCATGTAAAATCATGAGGGGCAGAGATGAGGTGAATAACAAGGCTCTTTTCTCTAGGGTGGGGAATTTCAAAACTAGGGGGCATATTTTTAAGGGGGTAAAAACAAGGGCTGCAGATGCTGGAAACCAGAGTCTAGATTATAGTGGTGCTGGAAAAACACAGCAGGTCAGGCAGCATCCGAGGAGCAGGAAAATCGACATTTCGGGCAAAAGCCCTTCATCAGGAAAAGAGGCAGGGAGCCTCCAGAGTGGAGAGATAAATGAGAGAGGGGTGGGGGTGGGGAGAAAGTAGCATAGAGTACAATAGATCAATGGGGTTGGGGATGGAGGTGATAGGTCAGAGAGGAGGGGGGAGAAGTAGCAAAGAGGCATATTTTTAAGGTGAGAGAGAACATTTTAAAAAGGACATGAGGAGCAACTTTATTTACACAGAGAGTGGTTCGTCTGTGGCAGAGGAAGTGGTAAATGTAGGTACAGCTACAACAGTTAAAAGAATTTAGGATACATTCATGAATGGGAAATGTTTGGAGGGATATGGGCCAGGGGCAGGCAGGTGGGACTAGTTTAGTTTGGGATTGTGGTCAGCATGGACTGGTTGGACCGAAGGATCTGTTTCCGAGCTGTAATACTCTATGAATGGGATATTGCACTGCAGTTTGCCAGTAAGGTTCAGGGCTGATGTGGACCTCCTCTGCACTACCACAACCTCCCCCACCACCCCCCGAGGACCCTCACATCCTACGTCATGAGGGATCAAAAGGTCATCCCAGGGTTAAATGTGATAACATGATTGAAAATCATCTGACCGGGCCTGAAACATATCCCAAGAAGAGGAGATAGTTCCTCCACAGGTCTCAGGTGTCAGTCGTGATAAATCTATCCCAAGGGAATGTGGACAAGGTGGAGAAGGAGCTGGCTGTATATATCTGCATTCTTGGTCTGTTCTGAAAGGGTTAATGCTCATGCAGTGTTCGTGCCACCCATTCGACAGAGGTGATACATGGAATTAAGAAAATATATTTTCAGATTTGGGGGTGGCACGGTGGCTCAGTGGTTAACACTGCTGCCTCACAGCGCCAAGGACCCGGGTTCGATTCCAACCTCAGGTGACTGTGTGGAGTTTGCACATTCTCCCTGTGTCTGTGTGAGTTTCCTCCCACAGTCCAAACATAGACCATAAGACGTAGGATTGGAAGCAAGACCATTCGGCCCATCGAGTCCACTCCACCATTTAATCATGGCTAAGGGACATTTCAACTCCACTTACCCGCACTCTCCCCGTAGCCTTTAATTCCTTGCGAGATCAAGAATTTATCAATCTCTGCCTTGAAGACATTTAGCGTCCCGGCCTCCAATGCGGTCCCTGGCAATGAATTCCACAGGCCCACCACTCTCTGGCTGAAGAAATGTCTCATCGTTTCCGTTCTAAATTGACCCCCTCTAACTCTAAGACTGTGCCCACCAGTCCTAGTCACCCCATCTAGATGAATTTGCTATGCTAAATTGCCCATAGTGTTCAGGAATGTGTAGGTCAGGGCTAAGTATAGGAGAAAAGAGTAGGGGAATGGGTCTGGGTGGGTTACTCGTCGGAGGGTCAGTGTGGACATGTTGGGCCAGAAGAGCCTATTTCCACACTGTAGGGACTGTATGATTCAATCAATGAGAGGGGAACAGAGCACTGACTGGGAAAAGGCCAAGTGAAAGATGAAGCATTGCACAGTTTGAGAGAGGACCCTGAATCTCCACCTGATTGCCCAAGTCTTTCCGCTTTCTGTTTCAGTCTTCTCCACTGACCTGACCTTTTGGAATAAAGCAAAACAACTTAACAGAGGCAGCTAAATAGAACAGGCCATTTTCTTTCACGTAAAATTAGATGGTGGTCGATCTTTCTCCTTGAGTCGCCGCAAAAGGTTTAAGTCCGTCCCTCAATGCTGTCTGCATAAAACAATTTATTAGTAAGGAATCAATGCCCAATTTGTTCAAATTGTCAGATGTCAAAGCTCCCCCCCCCCACCCCCTCCCGCCCTCAGAGGGACACTTGCCTGTTAAAATATCTAGGGAAAACTCCGGATTTCATTTTGTCCACCGATGTGATGTCAAAAGGAATCGCCCGTTTAAATTAAACACAAGAAGACCTGAAGGGATTCTGCAATGTATGTTCAGGCCCCTGGAGAGGATTAGGACCCAACTGACCTTTGATGAAAACAGAGGCATGAGACAATTCTTCATCATTGACTGGATTGATCCCTTGGAAGAAACAATAAATCTCAACTAAGACCTATTTTAGGAGCTGCTAGGCACAAATTTAATGAAAATATTGCCTCTGTCAGAGGCCTGGTGATGAAGGAGGAATGATATTAATCTGAGGATCTTTACAACCAATCCACAGGCTAAGCTACCTTGTCGTCCGGACCTGTCTCTGAAATGACAGAGAATTTGAGAAGTCGGTTTGACTGTCATTACTGAGAATTTAATAAACTCTCCCAGCTTCAGTTGGCCATGCATTCAATACTTTAGCAGCACACTGAGATTGTAAGCTCTACACCTACTTGCTGCTGAGTGGGTTCCATTTGTGCTCTGCTGTTTTGCTAAGTGAAAATTCCAGACAGCCACAGGAAGATCGGAATTCTGTTAACCATTGGTTCACAGAGATGAATGATCATGCATCGCTATTTCCCTGGCTCATTTCAGACTGCAGTCCCCACGGACGTGTGTTTTCACACAGCATATTCAGATGTTTTTGAAACAATCTTCACCAGCCACTATTTTTCCTGAGTGGACTGTCCTTAAGTTTCAGATGGTGGATTATAACAGTTTCAGCAATGAACCCATCGAATTCACCAATGTCCTTTAAGGAAGGAAATTGCTAACCTTACCTGGTCTGGCCTACCTGTGACCCATAACAATGTGGTTGTTATCTTATCTATCCCCTGGGCAATTAGGGATGGGCAATAATGCTGGTCTAACCTTATCCTGTGAATGAATAAAGAAGAAAATAAATTTCAGGTGGTTTGTAACCGATAAATCTGATTTCAGCAAGTTTTGAGAAGATTTGTAGCTCAGGTTGAGGTTCTGGATGTAGGTTTGCTCGCTGAGCTGGAAGGTTCTACGCAGAGCAGAGGAAAATCACCTATACCGTGTATTCAAAAATAAAGGGTACCCAATGAACACAGTTTGCTGATCTCTCAGCAACACACCCAAACAAGCAGACAAAACACGTCCAGAAACCGTAGCCACTCTCCCCTACATCAAAGTTATCTCAGAAATGACTGCCAGACTACCCAGACCTCTTGGCATCATAGTAGCCCACAAACTCACCAACACACTAAAACAGCAGCTAATGAACTTGAAAGACCCTATACAGACAACAAGCAAAATTAATGTTATTTACAAAATACCGTGCAAGGACTGTAACAAACACTACATTGAACAAACAGGCAGAAAACTAGCCACCAGGATACATGAACATCACCTAGCCACAAAATGACATGACCCTCTCTCACTAGTATCTTTACATAGAGATAAGGAAGGACACCACTTCGACTGGGACAACGCATCCATCCTAGGACAAGCCAAACAGAGACACACACAAGAATTCCTAGAAGGGTGGCATTCCAACTAGAACTCTATCAACAAACACATTGCGTTAGACCCGATCTACCATCCCCGGAGAAAAAGAACAGGAAATGACATCACCACAGGAAATGACATCACCAACCCAAAGAAACCCAAACATATAAATAGAAAGCAGGAATCAGCAGCAGTGCTTCGCCTGGTGGCTCACCGAAGATGTTACCTAGTATGGTGACGAAACATCTGAAAATGAACCTTCCAGCTCAGCTAGCAAACCTACATCCAAAATCTGATTTTTTTAGAGGTGGACTCCGCAAAGCGTAAAATGCTTTATTTCCACCTCCAATTCTATTTTGATTTAGTCCCTACCCTCCCCTTCACTTCTTCAATCACAGAGGAATTGCCCGTGATGAGCAGGGTACTGCTTCCATTGGCCACCTGGGTATTTTCCCTTCCTGGTGAATGGAATACGAATAAAGTTTTCTGCACTCGATGTTTCTTCAATGCGTCCTACACCTACACACACACGCCATGGCTGCTGGGAGAGGAAGTAAGCACCACTGCTGTTTGGTAGAAGTGTAGAGGATTTAAAAAAAAGATAACCAGGAGATTAGAATCTCCACAGTTCAGGGACTGAAAAGAGCAATAAAAAAATACTTAAAAAGTAGCATGGGGAGGTCAACAAAAAGGAAAAAAGGAAGTATAACCAGGAGAATCTCCTCCATTCAGCACAAAAAAGAAACTCTGGAATTTTATTGAATTTTATTTTTGTCATGACAATTAAGCCACCTGAGCTGCTTACAAGGCATCATCTTTCTTCTGCTTTATCCATTTGATGCAGATATCACTTCCTGGGCTGGCATTTAATGCCTGCCCCCAGTTGCCCTGGTGACTTCGTTGGTGATGAGCCACTTTCTTGAACTGTCGCATTTCCTTGTGGGGCCGGTACAACGCAGTTCTGAAGGAAAAGTTCAGAAGTCACACGGCACCAGGTTATAGTGCAACAGGTTTATTTGAAATCACAAGCTTTCGGAGCGCTGCTCCTTCCTCAGATGAAGTGAGAAGCGCACAGACACAGAATTCTCTCTCATTTCACCCGATGAAGGGGCAGCGCTCCGAAAGCTTGTGATTTCAAATATATACTGGTGACATGTGACTTCTGCCCCAGTCCAATAAAGGCACCTCCACGTTCTGAAGGAAGGTCTATGTTTCAGACACTGCGTCAGGTCTAAACAACAACATCCGTCCAGGTTGAGATGGTGGGTGACTGGAGGGGAACCTATATGCTATAGCACTCCAACGTCCCTGCTTCCTTTGTCCTTCTGGATTGCGTGGGTCACAGATTTGGGAGGTGGTCCTGAAAGAGCCTCGTGAAATTGTTGAAGCTCATGTAGTGAAAGATACGTTCTGCTGTCTTGGTGCATCTGAGGTGTTGTGAGTGAAGGTTGAATGCATGCTGTTCAAGTGTGTCTGTCTCTATCATGTCGAATTTCTTGAGTGTTACTGGGAGCTGCGCTCCTCCAGACAACTGGAGAGTGTTATCGACCGGGGAAGATCAAATTCCCCCCTCAAAATATTTTAAGGTAGCTTAGACCCTAATCTTTTCTTATTTAGGCAGATGTGATTGGATATTCCAGGTGTAATGCAGCTGGTCAAACCACTCAGCTTTAAGCAAAACAGAATTTATTTAAATACTATAATTGAAACAAAGGCAGGAAAGTGGAATTTAGAGTAATGTAACTATTAGAAAACTTAACCGACCTGATACAGTAACTTAACTAACTAACTGTTCCAATACAGCAACTTCCTCCAATCACACTCATTGGCAAAAAGATAAATTCAAACATAGATTCTTACTGGCAGGCAGAATATCATCCAGAGGGAGATTTCAGAGAAAGTCAGAGGAATTCTTTACTGAAGCTTGCATCTCTCAAAGACTCTCACCTTGTGATGCTACAGCTAAAACAAACTAGATGAAAACTATACTGGGACAACTGGCGTCTCCCCTTCCATTTTTAAACCAGACTCTTTGGCACCTCTGCCTTTACAACCTCTCTTCAAAATAACCAAGGACAAAATTACTTTATTTCAAGTTAAAAATCACACAACACCAGGTTATAGTCCAACAGGTTTGTTTGGAAGCACAAGCTTTCAGAGCGCTGCTCCTTCATCAGGTAGCTGTGGAGCAGGATCATAAGACACAGAATTTATAGCAAAAGATCACAGTGTCATACAACTGAAGTGATATATTGAACAAACCTAGATTGCTGTTAAGTCTTTCATATTTTAGAATGGGTTGCAGGTTCGGTTCATTAATATGCAAATCCCAAAACCTCTTTCAAGTCACACTCTCAAGATAAGATTTTAAAGTGACAGCATTGACACAAGAGTAATGTGTCACACTCCCGACTCATGCCTTGTGGAAGGTGAGATACCCACTGTAGAACTCCAAGCCTTTGACCAGCTACAGAGGCCGGTGTAGCCACATATCCAATTCAGTTTCTGATATTCATCACTGAGGGATTCAATCATGGCAATGCCACTGATTTATTGGAACTGATCATTTTTTGGCACTTACATGGTGTGGACATTATTTGCTGCTGATTAACTTAGTTGTGAAGGGAATTTACTGGTTGTTACCTCACTGATCAGCAGATTTATTAAGTTTAGTCTCACAGTTTGCCCATAGTGTTCAGGGCTGTGCTGATTAGGTGCATTAGTCAGGGGTAAATATAGGATAATGGGGTAGGGGAATGGGTCTGGGTGAGTTACTCTTCAGAGGGTCGGTGTGAACTTTGTGGGCTGAAGGGCCTATTTCCACACTGTAGAAATTCTATGATTCCATGATTTACAATGTTGGGACTAGAACACACATCTTCTCATTAACAGAAGATTGGCTGTGGAATACATTTGTCGTCCTGTAATTGTAGAGAATTGGAAACACCATCAGAAACATACATAATGGTGCAGACAATGTTGTGGTGCTGTCAGAGTCACATGATTAAGCAGTGAGAGCTGGAAGAATGTGAAGCTGGAAGAGGCCATTCAGCCCCTCTAACCTGTCCCGCTATTTAATACGATCATGGCTGATCTCATCTCGGCCTCAACTCCACTTTCCCACCCAGTCTCCACAACCCTTCAACTCATTACAAGTTACAATTCTGCCTGTCTCTCCCTTAAATTCACTCAACGTCCCAGCATCTACCACACTCTGGGGTAATACTTCCCACAGTTTCATGACCTGTTGAGCAAAGTAATTTCTCCTCATCCCTGTTTTAAATCCGCCACCTAAAATTGTGACCTCTCATTCTGGATTGCCCTACACGGGGAACCAACCTTTCTCCATCTAGTTTGTGAATCTACTTTAGTTTTGTACATACCTCAATAGATCTCCTCTCATTCTTCTAAACCCTGGAAAGCAAAGGCAAAAATGCTCAATCTCTCTTTATAAAACAAGGCCCTCATCTCTGGAGTAAATCTAGTGAATGCTTTCTGATCTGCCTCCAATACAACTGCATCTCTCCTCAAGTAAGGGAACCAAAACTGCAGACAAAATTCCAGGTGCCATCTCACTAATGCCATGTCCAGTTTCAGCAACACTAATAATCCTATTTCTTTAGTAATAAATGCCGAAATTCCATTTGCCCTCCTTATTACCTGCTATACCTGCAAACTAGCTTTCTGTAATTCCTACACAAAGACACCCAGATCCCTCTGCACTGAAACACTCTGACATTTCTCTCATTTAGATCATAAGTTGTCTTTCTATTCTTCTGAACAGATCTGAAACTCTGACCTCATGCAAGGAGAGTGTGGGTGCAGCTTAAACTGTAGATGAAGTGATCTTTCATGATGTTCCATCGGTTCCAGCAGTATGACTTTGGGAGAGTAAATAGAGTTGCAGAGTCATAGAGATGTACAGCACGGAAACAGACTCTTTGGTCCAACTCATTCATGCTGACCAGATATCCAAAATTAATCTAGTCCTAATTGCCAGCACTTGGCCCATTTCCCTCGAACCCTTCCTCTTCATGTACCCATCCAGATGCCTTTTAAATGTTGTAATTGTACCAGCCTCCACCACTTCCTCTGGCGGCTCATTCCATACATGCACCACCCTTTGCATGAAAACGTTGCCCCTTAAGTCCATTTTAAATCTTTCCTCTCTTACAGTGAATGATGATCTCTACTTTTGGTCTCCCCCACTCCAGGGAAAAGACTTTGTCTATTTATCCTATCTATGCCCCTCATGATTTTATAAACTTCTATAACATCACCTCACAACCTCCGTTGCTCCAGTGAACATAGCCCCAGCTTATTCAGCCTCTACCTACAGCTGAAACCTTCCAACCTTGGCAGCATCCTTGCAAATATTTTCTGCACTCTTTCAATTTCACAATATCCTTCCAATAGCAGGGAGACCAGAATTGCCCCAAATTCTCCAAAAGTGGTCTAACCAAATGTCCTGGACAGCCACAATATGACCTCCCAACTCCTATATTCAATACTCTGACCAAGAAAGGAAAGCATACCAAACGCCTTCTTCACTATCCTATCTACCTGTGACTCCACATTCAAGGAGCTATGAACCTGCACTCCAAGGTCTCTTTGTTCAGCAACACTCTCCAGGATCTTACCATTAAGTGTATAAGTCCTGCTATGATTTGCTTTTCCAAAATGCAGCACCTCACTATTATCTGAATTAAACTCCATCTGTCACTTCTCAGTCCATTGGCCCATCTGATCAAGATCCTGTTGTAATCTGAGGTAACCCTCTTTGCTGCCCTCCAATTTTGGTGTCATCTGCAAACTTACTAACTATACCTCCTATACTCACATCCAAATCATTTATGTAAATGACAAAAAGTAGTGGACCCAGCACCGATCCTTGTGGCACTCCACTGGTCACAGGCCTCCAGTCTGAAAAACAACCCTCCACCACCACCCTCTGTCTTCTACCTTTGAGCCAGTTCTGTATCCAAATGGCTAGTTCTCCCTGTATTCCATGAGATCTAACCTTGCTAACCAGTCTCCCATGGGGAACCTTATCGAACGCCTTACTGAAGTCCATATAGGTCACATCTACCGCTCTACCCTCACCAATCTTCTTCAAAAAACTCAATCAAGTTTGTGAGACATGATTTCCCACGTACAAAGCCATGTTGACTATCCTGAATCAGTCCTTGCCTTTCCAAATACATGTGCATCCTGTCCCTCAGGATTCCTTCCAACAACTTGCCCACCACCGAGGTCAGGCTCACCAGCCTATAATTCCCTCGCTTGTCTTTACCACCCTTCTTAAACAGTGGCACGACGTTTGCCAACCTCCAGTCTTCCGGCACCTCACCTGTGACTATCAATGATACAAATATCTCAGCAAGAGGCCCAGCAATCACTTCTCTAGCTTCCCACAGAGTTCTCGGGTACACCTGATCAGGTCCTGGGGATTTATCCACCTTTAACCGTTTCAAGACATCCAGCAGTTCCTCCTCTATAATATGGACATTTTGCAAGATGTCACCATCTATTTCCCTATATCTTCCATATCCTTTTCCACAGTAAATACTGATGCAAAATATTCATTTAGTATCTCCCCCATTTTCTGTGGCTCCACACAAAGGCCGCCTTGCTGATCTTTGAGGGGCCCTATTCTCTCCCTAGTTACCCTTTTGTCCTTAATATATCTATAAAAACCCTTTGGATTCCCCTTAATTTATTTGCCAAAGCTATCTCATGTTCCTGTTTTCCCCTCCTGATTTCCCTCTTAAGTATACTCCTACTTTCTTCATACTCTTCTAAGGATTCACTCGATCTATCCTGTCTATACCTTACATATGCTTCCTTCTTTTTCTTAACCAAACCCTCAATTTCTTTAGTCATCCAGCATTCCCTATACCTACCAGCCTTCCCTTTCACCCTGACAGGAATATACTTTCTCTGGATTCTCGTTATCTCATTTCTGAAGGCTTCCCATTTTCTAGCCGTCAACATCTGCCCCCAATCAGCTTTTGAAAGTTCTTGCCTAATACCGTCAAAATTGACCTTTCTCCAATTTAGAACTTCAACTTTTAGATCTGGTCTATCCTTTTCCATCGCTATTTTAAAATGAATAGAATTATGGTCGCTGGCCCCAAAGTGCTCCCCCACTGACACCTCAGTCACCTGCCCTGCCTTATTTCCCAAGAGTAGGTCAAGTTTTGCACATTCTCTGGTAGGTACATCTACATACTGAATCAGAAAATTGTCTTGTACACACTTAAGAAATTCCTCTCCATCTAAACCTTTAACACTATAATAGTCCCAGTCGATGTTTGGAAAGTTAAAATCCCCTACCATAACCACCCTATTATTCTTACAGATAGCTGAGATCTCCTTACAAGTTTGTTTCTCAATTTCCCTCTGACTATTGGAGAGTCTTTAATACAATCCCAATAAGGTGATTATCCCTTTCTTACTTCTCAGTTCCACCCAAATAACTTCCCTGGATGTATTTCCAGGAATATTCTCCCTCAGCACAGCTGTAATGCCATCCCTTATCAAAATGCCACTGCCCCTCCTCTCTTGCCTCCCTTTCTATCCTTCCTGTTGCATTTGTATCCTGGAACATTAAGCTGCCAGTCCTGCCCAGCCCTGAGCCATCTTTCTTTAATTGCTATGATATCCCAGTCCCATGTTCCTAACCATGCCTTGAGTTCATCTGCCTTCTCTGTTAGGCCCCTTGCATTGAAATAAATGCAGTTTAATTTATTAGTCCTACCTTGTCCCTGCCTGCCTTGGCTGTTTGACTCACTTCTGTTCTCAGCTGTACCCGTCTCAGACCAATCTCTTGCCTCACTATCTCCCTGGGTTCCATCCCCCCACCTTACTAGTTTAAATCCTCCCAAGCAGTTCTTGCAAATTTCCCTGCCAGTATATTAGTCCCCTTCCAATTTAGATGCAATCCGTCCTTCTTGTACAGGTCTTGACAAAATAGAGGTGGAAAAGGTTGCTTTCCACTGTGGGACAATCCAGAACTGCAGGGGGTGGGGGCACGGTTTCAGAACTAGAGGTCACTTTGTGGGAGACGGATGAGAAGTATTTTGTTTTCTCTCAGAGGATTGGACAACTTTGGAACTCTCTGCCTCAGAAATTGGCAGAGGCTGTGGGTGGGTAGTTGGGGGGAAGGTGTGTCATTGAGAGAGAGGTGGAGAGAGGCAAGTCATAGAGTCATAGAGATGTACAGCATGGAAACAGACCCTTCAGTCCAACCCGTCCATGCCGACCAGATATCCCAACCCAATCTAGTCCCACCGGCCAGCACCCGGCCCATATCCCTCCAAACCCTTCCTATTCATATATCCATCCAAATGCCTCTTAAATGTTGCAGTTGTACCAGCCTCCACCACTTCCTCTGGCAGCTCATTCCATACACATACCACCCTCTGCATGAAAAAGTTGCCCCTTAGGTCTCTTTTATATCTTTCCCCTCTCACCCTAAACCTATGCCCTCTAGTTCTGAACTCCCCAACCCCAGAAAAAATACTTTGTCTATTTACCCTATCCATGCCCCTCATAATTTTGTCAATTCACTGTTTGTTAATTTTCCAGTTGCACTCCGATGTCCAGCGACAGATTAATTCAAAAGCAGCAAAGGCAGTAACTGTGCAGGTTCTCTCTCTCTCTCTCTCTCTCTCTCTCTCCTGCACTGTCCTCACCATGTGCTTCCTTTGTCTGCTCTTCTCCCTTTTAAAACTGCTGTTGGTTTGACTTTCTTTTCCAAAGTTCCAAAACAATGCAACAGCATATAAAACAGGAATTGCTGCTCCTGGAATTTGAGGAAATCACCTCCAGCACCTAAAATACCTCAAAAAAAGGAGCAGCTCTTACAGCCAGAATTTTTTCCCATCCTCCAAGTTGGATTACCCCGAATCCTTTTCAAGAGTTCTCGTGGGTAGATGGGAATGTGGAATTCCCTCCCTCAGGGTATTGTGGATCAAGCCACATCAGGTGGACTGCAGCGGTTCAAGGAGGCACCCCCACCTTCCCAAGGGGCAACTAGGGACAGGCAATAAATGTTGGGCCCAGACAGCGACATTCACATCCCACAAATGAAAAAAAAAACATAAACAGGTCTTATTCAATGGTGGAGCAGCTTGAAGGGCTGAATGGCCAATTGCTGCACCTGTTTTGCAAACAAAATGAGTAAAGAAACATCAAAGTCAGCAATAAAGGTGAAACACAAAGAGGAGATGATAGTGTCATGGTAATGTCACTCGAATTGTCATCCAGAGATCCTGGTGAGTATTCTGGTGTTCAGTGGTAAAAGTTCCATCATGGTAGATGGTGGGAATTTGAATTCAGTGCACGGTGGCATAGTGGTTAGCACTGCTGCCTCACAGCGCCAGAGACCCGGGTTCAATTCCCGCATCAGGCGACTGACTATGTGGAGTTTGCACGTTCTCCCCGTGTCTGCGTGGGTTTCCTCCGGGTGCTCCGGTTTCCTCCCACAGCCCAAAGATGTGCAGGGTCAGGTGAATTGGCCATGCTAAATTGCCCATAGTGTTAGGTAAGGGGTAAATGTAGCGGTATGGGTGGGTTGCGCTTCGGCGGGTCGGTGTGGACTTGTTGGGCCGAAGGGCCTGTTTCCACACTGTAACGTAATCTAATCTGGAATCGAACAGGTAGCTGGTGTAGTGACACCCTATAATCACTGCTAATTGTTATTTTTTAAAAAACCGTCTGGTTCACTAATGCCCTTTAGGGAAGAAAATCTGCCATCCTTACCCGACACGTAACTCCTGACCCACAGCAATGGACTCGTCATTAGTGTCTGAACAAACTAGAGGAGGCCCAGCCAATGTCCCATTTCATTTTTTTTTTAGTTAAAAATATTTTGATTTATCATTCAGCCCTTTTACGAAACTGGCGGCAAATATTTGTGTAATCGCTCTTGTACCAATGCCCCGCCATTGTCAAAGGTGCTACACAAATGCAAGTGGTTGTTGCAGTGCTCGGAAGGTGCCCATCAGGCAGTTTTGCCGGCAGTCAAAACGAGGGAGTGTGGAATCTATCACAAACACCCGGTATTCCACATTCCTGCTCTGACTGGTACAGGATAACAGAGAATGGGAAAAGAATATGTTTAGGGGGTGATTATTCTGAAATGCTTTAAAGATGGGCAGAGATTTCAAGACGAGAGACACATTCCCATTCAGCAATGTACGTGCAGCCTGCTACATGTTTTAATTCAATGACTGTCAAGTATGTTTCCAAACATTTCTTGTTAAATATTTTGCAGAAACTCTCAAACTCACTCGTTGTTCTTGAGGTTAATTTGAGAAAAAGAGTGTAGCAGGATTGACATGAGTCTAGTCCTTTCAGTCAGCTTCCTCTGGTCTTTTACTGACTGGAGAGCATCCCCTAGCAACGCTGGATCCAACCCGCAGCTAATGTGGTGCTGATTCCAACTCCACATTGAGATGGTGGGAGGTGTCACACAGTCATACTGGTGTCATTTCAGTGTTTCTTTATGATACTCAGTGGGTAATGTTCAGGAGTGTCTTCAGCTCATCCCCAATGGTGGGGACACAATATACACCAAACAACAAGAAGATCTACAATGTGCATTAATATAGTGCCTACAGTACTGTACAGTACATCAACCATGAGGTGCTCGATAGGAGCTTTACCAAATGTGACTTGACTCTGGGCTGTGGTACGGCAATATCAGGGCAGGTCAGCAGAGGCGAAGCCAAAGAGGGAGGCTTTCGGAGTTTTAGACCATCTCTCACATCGAAAGGATTGATGTGGGAACTGAGCAAGAGTGAACCAGGTGTGACTCTGCAGCTGAACCAGGAGTGATCCTGGAACTGAATCAGGAGTGACCCTGGAACTGAACCAGGAGTGACCCTGGAACTGAATCAGGAGTGAACCTGGAACTGAACCAGGAGTGAACCTGGAACTGAACCAGGAACTGAACCAGGAGTGAACCTGGAACTGAACCAGGTGTGAACCAGGTGTGCCTCTGCAGCTGAACCAGGAGTGATACTGGAACTGAACCAGGAATAAACCTGGAACTGAACCAGGAGTGAACCTGGATCTGAACCAGGAGTGACCCTGGAACTGAACCAGGAATAAACCTGGAACTGAACCAGGAGTGAACCTGGAACTGAACCAGATGTGAACCTGGAACTGAACCAGGAGTGATCCTGGAACTGAACCAGGAATAAACCTGGAACTGAACCAGGAGTGACCCTGGAACTGAACCAGGAGTGATCCTGGAACTGAACCAGATGTGAACCTGGAACTGAACCAGGAGTGATCCTGGAACTGAACCAGGAATAAACCTGGAACTGAACCAGGAGTGACCCTGGAACTGAACCAGGAGTGATCCTGGAACTGAACCAGATGTGAACCTGGAACTGAACCAGGAGTGATCCTGGAACTGAACCAGGGGTGACCCTGGAACTGAACCAGGAGTGAACCTGGAACTGAACCAGGAGTGACCCTGGAACTGAACCAGGAATAAACCTGGAACTGAACCAGGAGTGACCCTGGAACTGAACCAGGAGTGAACCAAGAGTGATCCTGCAACTGAACCAGGAGTGACCCTGGAACTGCACCTGGAATGACCCTGGAACTGAACCAGGCGTGCATTTTAAAAAACGTTAAATTCGCAAGACCTCTTGTCAGAATGTTTTCCAACTGTACCACAGGGTCATTGCGCTGAGTGGGGCTTAGTGGGTTATAATTAAGGAGAGGGACATGCACACAATGGACCAAGTGGCATCTTCAAAGTTTATCCATTCAGTGTGATGCTCTCACCAGTAAGCCAACAGAATTTCTTAACATGTTTTGTTTCAGTTTCACACCTAGACTCCATCAACATTATAAACTCAGGAACTTGCCTTATTCCCATTGTTGGCCGTGCGTTTGGCGACATTGACTCGAAATTTTAGAACTCCCTCCCTAAAGCATTGTCTGTCCATCTGTCTGTCTGTCTGTCTCTCTCTCCCTGTCTCTCCATTTAGACACCTCATTGCCTGACCAAGGTTTTGATCCACCTGCCTCAATACCACCCCAGCTCCGTGCCTGCTCAGTGCCGCCTTGGGGCATTCCACCTGGCAACAGGAGAAGGATATTCGGCCCCTCTAACCTGCTTTGCCATTTTATAAGATCACAGCCTCAAATCTACATTTCCCACCTACCCACCCCTCAACCCTGATAACCATTCAGCCCTGCACTTCTCAAGAAACTATCCACTTCTGCCTAAAAAAGTTCCAAAGACTGTGATTCCACCACCTTCGGATGAAGAGAGTCCCCAAGAGTCAGAGTGTCTGTGAGAGAAAATAACAAATTCTCCTCACCTCTGTCTTAACCGGACGACCCCTTATTTTGAAATGGTGACCCGGTTTAGTTTTGAGCCTGTGTTTGTCAGTCGGGTAGGTTAGAGACGCTGGACACTTTGACAAAATCTCCTTGCGTTTGTGATGACCGCGGGGAGCTGAGGCACAAAGAGCAGATGACATCTGGTTTAGGCCCCAAACTTCTGGAACCAGTGCTATGTGGGCGCACATTGATGACATCAACAGCACCAAGCTCCTCTTCATTCCCAGGGGTGGGGGTGGGGGTGGGGGTGGGTGCGCACCTGTTGCATTAACCCCTTTGCTCTGTGGCAGGAGCTATACCAGTGCAGGCAACTGTGGTCGTAGCCTCGCACAGAGTGGATCGAGGCCATTCGGCCCCCCGACACCGACCTATCCACATTGATCCCACTTGCCCTGTAACCTTGAATGTTATGACACTTCAACCGCTCGTCCATGTACCCTTTACCTTCGCAGGCTGTGGATTCCAGATTCTCACCACCCTCCAGATGAAAAGATTTTCCTCAAGTCCTCTTAATCCGTCCTTGAAATTATGCCCCCACCACCCCCCCTGGCTGACCCTTCCAAAGGGAGACCAGCTGCATTCTATCCACCCAATCCAGGCCTTTTATAATCTTAAAAATCACGCAACACCAGATTATAGTCCAACACATTCATTTGGAAGTACAAGCTTTCCTGCCCCACTAGCTACCTGATGAAGGAGCAGCGCTCCGAAAGCTAGTGCTTCCAAATAAACCTGTTGGACTATAACCAAGTGTTGTGTGATTATTTAACTTTGTCCACCCCAGTCCAACACCGGTTCCTCCACATCATGGTTTTCATAATCTTATATACCTCAATCAGGTCCTCCCTATGCCTTCTCTGCCCTATTGTCACCAGTGTGCAATATTAACTCCATTCTCTCTGCCCCAGATGCGACCTGGGACTTTTTGATTTCCTACCATTTTCCTGTCTGAATTTCAGATTTCCAGCAGCTACAGTGTTTTTGCCTTTGGTCTACCCTCATCATTTTTACTGCTGTTTATATCTGCAGCCTTCAGTAGAGATTCATCTGTTAAAAGGAGAAACATGCTCAGACAAACAGGAATCAATTTTCTCCTTCAGGGACAAAATTCGAATTGGCACTCCCTATGCCTGGCATCAATCTCCAGGAAGGTCACCTTTTTACTTCACTCAAACAGCTCTGATTCTCAATGCAGGTACAAAAGGCAACATGCACTGAATCTCAGGGACTGACACGGTATCAGAAATAAAACATCAAACTGAACAAACAGATGGTGCTGTAATCCCTACAGAAAGTAATGTTTGTTCAGAAGAGTTCAAAAGCATCTTTGTGTCCGATAAAGTGCGGGCAACAGAATTAAGCGTCTCTCCCACGTTAGCCTTAATACAGCCTTGATCTAAAAGCAGCTCAGTTGCTGATGTGAACATGCTTTTTTTTGAATACCTGAGACAGTACCTCAACTTTTCAGACTCCTGCCTAATGTACTTGAGCTGCAGAATCAATCCCAGGGTCTATCTTTTCCCATGAATTTTCCAATTCTCAGATGAAAGCAGGATTTAGACTGAAGCTCGAACAAACCATTGGCACAGCTTAGAATTTGGCAAGGGAGGTGGTTTAAAGTTGAAACGAAAACAGAAATTGCTGGAAAAGGTCTGGCAGCAGCTGTGGAGAGAGATCAGAGTTAAGGTTTTTGGGTCATCTTTACCTACGTTCCAACTCCAACATTTAACAAGCATTTGTGAGCTCTGGAAGTTGCTATTAAATTTACTCCTTAATAACAGAAAGCATTTGAAACACCATCATTTTTTTAATGCAAAATCCAGGCCAGGTTCATTTGATAGTGGTGCTCTCTTTTCTGTAACAATTAGACACTTTACTCACCAGCAAAATTATTCCTACTTACTGCCCTCTGCCTTTTATATAACCCAAAAGAACACAGATATAACTCTGGTGAATTAAATTAGAATCATGAGAGTTTCCATTCCACTGCATCAAACCTTAATTAGAATATTTCTTTGTACAGATTTGCAACACTTTGTTCTTCTGTACATTTAGTTTACTTAAAGTACAGTATGTTTATTATGTTTGCTGATCATAAAGTAAAAACAAAGTGGAGTCAAGCAGCATTCTTAGGTGAGACAGTTTTGGATTCAGTTCTTTCAGAGCATGAATTCACAAGAGCATTGAAAGTTATATTAAACAACTCAAAGTGATTAATAAAAGCTATTAAGTTGTATTACTACAAAGTGAAACAATAATAATGTCTGCCACAACTCACTCCCTTTAATTGGAGCTACGCATTAAACTGTTTTTGCTGCATAGTACATTTGCAACCCCACTAAATTCAACAAGTTATATAAAGTAACACACTTAGTGTTACACCACAGTGAAGTGCAGCCACTCATATCGACTCTTGTGTTGGTAACGAGGTCAGTCAGGTGGACCTCATGGAATACAAGTTCCCTGATAGGGGCTGTTAATCCGATCCAGTCATGGAGCCCTGGCTGACAGATATAGAAGCCGTTCTGCTATCACACTCGCTTTGTCAATGCAAGTTCACTGTAACTCAACTGACGAATTGAGGATGCAGTTTCGAAAGTGTGAACTTTTAAAACAATGTGCTGGCTGTAACGTGATTACATCACCAACACCTAAACGCTGTTCCGAAGGCATGATTTTTCTATAACGTGGGGATTGCACAAGAACGCAGCCATTGCGTTATAGAAGACCCACCTGAATGTATGAGCATCAGAGATTCTGTTATCTGAGAGCTGGCTCTGAAGAAGCCAGACCAGTGTCAAGTACTATGCAAGTGTAATTAAAAGGTGACTTGGTGATGGGATACCAACCTCTGTGGAGTTATTTCAACAACTGCCCTCCACTCTTCCATGGCTACGTTTGTACCTGGGTGTCACAGAAACATACCGTCATACAGCACAGAAAAAGATTCCTCAGCCCAGCTCATCCTTGCTGACTAGGTTTCCCCAACTAAACTAGAGCCATTTGCTTGCATTTGGCCCATATCCCTTTAAACCTTTCCTATCCATGTACCTGTCCAAATGTCTTTTCAATGTTGTCTTTGTACCAGCTTCCACCACTTCTTCTGGCAGCTCGTTCCATACACATACCACCTTCTGCGTGAAAACATTACCCCTCAGGTCTCTTTTAAATGTTTCCTCTCTCACCTTTAACCTATGCCCTCTCACTTTAAACTCTCTTACCCTACGACCTTGGCTATTCATCTTACTTATGCCCCTCATGATTTTATAAATCTCTACAAGGTTACCCCTTACATTCAAGGGAAAAGCATCCCAGACTATCCAGCCTCTCCCTATAACGCTAACCCACCCCAATCCCCCAGTCTCAGTAACATCCTTATAAATATTTTCTGTACCGTTTCCAATTGCCTAACATCCTTCCTATAGCAGGGCGACCAGAATCGCACGCAGTATTCCTAAGGTAGCCTCACCAATGTTCTTTACAGCCACAGCATGACATTACAACTCCAATACTCAGTGTACTGACCAATGGAGGCAAGTGTGCCAAACATCTTCTACCTGTGACTCCGCTTTCAAGGAGCTTTGTACCTGCACCCCTCTGTTTAACAGCACTCCCCAGGGCCCTATCATTAACTGTGTAAGTCCTGCCCTGGTTTGTCTTACCAAAATGCAACACATCATATTTATCTATTCCCGCCTCAGGCGACTGACTGTGTGGAGTTTGCACATTCTCCCCATGTCTGCGTGGGTTTCCTCCGGGTGCTCCGGTTTCCTCCCACAGTCCAAAGATGTGCAGGTCAGGTGAATTGACCATGCTAAATTGCCCATAGTGTTAGGTAAGGGGTAGATGTAGGGGTATGGGTGAGTTGCGCTTCGGCGGGGCGGCGTGGACTTGTTGGGCCGAAGGGCCTGTTTCCACACTGTAAGTAATCTAATCTAATCCATCTGCCCACTGGCCCATCTCACCAATAAACCATTGTGCTCTGAGGTAACCTGTTTCACTGTCCACTACTCCACCTATTCGTCCACAGACGTACTAACCATGATTTATTGGGTGGGGGTTAATGGATGAGGAAATGGCTGATTTGGTGATAGGAAAAAAGATGTTCAGTTGTGTGTAAAAGCATTTCTGGATAGAAAATTTGAAAAAATAAAGAGAACGAAAACATTTATTGAGCCACTGAAGCATAGAATGTGTCCTTTGATCCAACTAGCCCATGCAGGACTCCGGTGAGTCCTATTGCCCTAATCTGTCCTCCAGAACCTGCGAGTTCAATTCCCTTAAGGACTCCTCCAGTTTCCTTTTGAAATCATTCATCATCTCCCCTTTTACCACGGCTTATCACCAGCTTCTGTGCAAAAAAAGGTTTGTCCTCAGATTCCCCGTGTACCTCTTGCCCAAATCTTCAATCAACACCCCTCAGTCCTTGCCATGGTTCATCAGGATGGTTTCCATCAGTTGCCTCAAATTATTTCACTCAGAATCGGACACACACGGTGGCTGTGCCCCTACCTCTCAGCCAGGAGGCCCTGAGTTCAGGTCCCACTTGCTGCAGAGTTGTGTCATAGTATCTCTGAGCAGGTTGATTAGCAAATATCTACATGCTCAAAGTTTTGTTGGGGGTTGCACGCCATTCAAGATCCATTGCACATTATCACTTGGATAAACACATGCTCCACCCAAACCAGTTAGAAGTCACATGACAACAGATTATAGTGCAACAGGTTTGTTTGAAATCACACAAGCTTTCAGAGCGCTGCTCCTTCATCAGCTGAACAGAGGCAATGCTCTTAAAGTTTGTGTGATTTCAAATAAACCTGTTAGACTATAACATGATGTTGTGTGACTTCTGACTTTGTCCATCCCAGTCCAAAAGTGGCACCTCCTCATCACCCAAACAGAGTCTTTGGTGATTTAGGCTTAGCCATTGTCAAAATTCAGTCCATTAAGTCTGCCTTAATAGCTGAGGAAATTATGCAGGGAGTAGCTGAGTCATGCGGGTGTGGAGTTCCCACATTTGGCACCCAGTAACTTATCTACACTCAGTTGCAGGGATTGTTGAAGTTGCGAATGATTCGCTTGGGCAGGAAATTGCTAAGGGTCCCCAATCCAGATCCCTGTCTCAAAGCAGAATCAACAGGCTCACAGGCCCATTTATAAGGGTAGGCCTTGAGGGAGGGAGCAGAGAACATAAGAACATAGAACCTCAGAGATAGGATCTGGGGTAGGCCACTTGGCTTCTTGATTTGTCTTCCCATTCATTAAGATTGATCACATCATGGCTTAAACCACTTTCTTGTTTACCCTCCATATCCTTTGATTCCCAGTCAATCAAGAAATTCACCAAAGATCCTTAGACAGCACCTTCCAAATCCATGACAATTTTCATCTGGAAGGAAAAGCCCAGTAGATACATGGGAAATACCACCCCCTCCATGATCCTCCTCAAGCCAGTCACCATCCTGATTTGGAAACATATCGCCGTTCCTTCAGTGTCACTGGGTCAGAATCCTGGAATTCCCCCCCCAAGGGCATTGTGGGTCTACCTACAGCACATGGACTGCAGTGGTTCAAGAAGGCAGCTCACCCCCACCTTCTCAAGGGCAGCTAGGGATGGGCAATAAATGCTGGGCCCAGCTAGTAACGCCCACATCCAGTGAGTGAATTTTTTAAAAATTGATCAAACTCAGCTGTAAAAATATTTAATGATCCCATCTCTGCTGCTCTGTAGGAGCATAATTCCACAGACCCACAACCCTCCGAGAGAGGAAAAGTTCTCTTCGTCTCCATCCTTTTAGCAACGACTTGATCAGGTTTGCTCAGGATCATCTATGCTTCATTAAGATCAGCTCTCATCATTCCAAAATTCCAATGGATAAAGGTACAACTTGTCCCACCTATCCTGGTAAGGTAAACTTTGTCCCCAAGGTTGAATGCTCCAAGTAAACTTGCATGATTCTTTCAAACAGCTAGCACAGACACCGTGGGCTGAATGTCCTCCCACTATGTTGAGTCACACGAGGCATTTCAGGTAGATCAGGAGTCAAGAAGGTAACGGACAAAATGGGCTGCAGGAGTCAATCAGTGTAAGAAGCCAAACCATTCCCTTAGAATCACTACAGCGTAGAGCCAAGCCGTTCAGCCAATCTAGTCCACACCAACCCTCTGAAGAGCATCCCATTCAGAACCACCCTACCCCTGCATTTTCCATGGTTAACCCACCAAGCCTGCACATTCCTGAACACTATGGGGCAAATTACGCATGGCCAACCCACCCTAACCTGTACATCTTTGTGATTGTAAGAGGAAATCAGAGCACCCGGAGGAAACCCACGCAGACATGGGGAGAATGTGCAATCTCCACACAGACAGTCGTCCGAGTCTGGAATCGAACCCGGGTTCCTGGCGCTGTGAGGCTGCACAGCTAACCACTGAGCCACTGTGCTACCCTTAGCTTTATGCCGGATGGAAAATGGATTTTTACAGCAGGATGAGAGTTAGACGTACACCTTCCCCTCATCTCCAGACGTGATTTCTTACATTAACAGGAACCGTTTTGTAGCAAATTCTGATCAGGGATTGCACTCAGTGCCACTCAATTTTAATTTGTTTTTATAATCCACTCGAGGAGACAGAGCGTGTTCACCATTACAACCACAGTGTAGCAGCTTTCAAGTGAAGGGGCTGTCATGTATATTTAACACAAATGTATGTACTTCCACTCTGTTGGAATTTGAGGGGAGTTTCAACGCCTGAAACACGATGTAACAAACATTTCAGGGATTTAATACTTTTTAAACAAAATTTTGAGGATTTTAACCATTGAAGAAGTACAGTGTTACATTTGATTTAAGTCCCAAGATTTCTCTCAGTTGTCACCATACTATCATTTAAGATACTATCTGCGTAATAACTGATATTATACAAGAACCAGGAGCAACAGTCCCTTGAACAGCATTTGTTGCCATTGCCTGATTGCCCTTGAGCACCACGGTGGCTCAGTGGTTAGCACTGCTGCCTCACAGCACCAAGGGCCCTGGTTCAAGTCCAGCCTTGGGTGACTCTCCGTGTGGAGTTTGCACATTCTCCCTGTGTCTGTGTGGGTTTCCTCTGGGTGCACTCGTTCTCTCCCACAATCCAAAGATGTGCAGGCTAGGTGAATTGGCCGTGCTAAATTGCCCGTAGAGTTAGTTACATTAGTCAGAGGTAAATATAGGGTAGGGGAATGGGTCTGGGTGAGTTAGTCTTCAGAGGGTTGGTGTGGACCTGTTGGGTCAAATGGCCTGTTTCCACACTGTAGGGAATCTTAACAATATGGTGGTGGTGAGTTGTCATCTGGAGCTGCTGCAGTGTTTGGGATGTAGGGACATCCACAAAGCTGTTAGGGAGGCATTCTGAACCAGCAACACTGAAAGAACAGGGACATCTTTCCAAGTCAAGAGGGGAAGGTCCCTTGGAGGTGGTGGGTATTCCCGCGTATCTGCTGCCCTTATCCTTCTGAGTCAGAACTCACATGGCACCTGGTTATAGTTTATTTGACCTTCACCTGATGAAGGAGCAGCGCTCCAAAAGCTTGTGATTTCAAATAAACCTGTTGGACTATAACCTGGTGTCATGTGACTTCTGATTTTGCCCACCCCAGTCCAACACCAGCACCCCCACATCTTATCCTTCTACATGGTACGTGTTGCTGGTTTGGAAACTCCTGTCAGAGGAGCCTTGGGGAGTTGCTACAATGCATGTTGTAGATGGTACACCCTGTTATCACTGCGGTGAAGGGAATGAATGTTGAAGGTGTTGGATATGGTGCCAATCGAGCGGGGTCTGCTTTGTCCTCAATGGCGTCGAGATTCTTCAGTGTTGTTGGAGCTGCACCCATCCAGGAAAATGGGGAGTATTCCATCAAACTCCTGACTTGTAGATGGTGGAGGAGGCTTTGGGGAGTCAAGAGGGGAGTTACTCGCTGCCGGATTCCCAGCCTCTGACCTGCTCTTGTAGCCACAGTGTTTATATGGCCTGTTTAGCTCTGCTTCTGACAAGTGAATCTGGAGAAAATGGGGTTGCCATTGTGCACTCAATTTCCTGGAAAGCTGCGGTTGGGTTCCTACAATGTGGACGGCACGGTGGCACAGTGGTTAGCACTGCTGCCTCACAGCGCCTGAGACCCGGGTTCAATTCCTGCCTCAGGCGACTGACTGTGTGGAGTTTGCACGTTCTCCCCGTGTCTGCGTGGGTTTCCTCCGGGTGCTCCGGTTTCCTCCCACAGTCCAAAGATGTGCAGGTCAGGTGAATTGGCCATGCTAAATTGCCTGTAGTGTTAGGTAAGGGGTAAATGTAGGGGCATGGGTGGGTTGCGCTTCGGGGGGTCGGTGTGGACTTGTTGGGCCGAAGGGCCTGTTTCCACGCTGTAATGTAATCTAATCTAATCTAATGGGTAAGGGATCCTGTTTGACATATTCAGACAGTCTCCGCTCTCTTTAGGAAAGACTCCCCCAGCTACAGGGCAGCCGATTCAGATAGTAAAAGGGTGCCCAACTACAACAACAATAACATACATTTACATAGCACCTCTATTGTATTGAAACATTAAGGCCCAATTATTCATTCAGTCTTCAGTAACTTGGAGGCGAGCACATCTTGTAATATGGTTACGTTTACTGAGTATTCCAAGCTACGCAAGAACATCACAGATTTTAGCAGATGGAATGGAAATTGGCAGATGGAATTACGTGCAAATAAATCCAAATCAAAACACGTTGAAACAAGAAGGAAGCAACATAGGAACAGACGCAAAACATGTCTGTGTGCAAAGGATTTGAATACAATTATTAATCTCTTAACAAAGGTTTACAGTCATTGTAAAGCTGTTAGCAACAAAACCACTTAAATACTGGAATGTGTTTCAAGTTTGTTCGACTGTAAGTTGAAGTGAAGGAAGAATTTAATTTATAGAATTCTTTATTACGTTTTTCAGAGAGTCAAAAACAGTTTGCATGCAATTTTTCACATTTTCTCATGTAGTCCTTGGGTTATGGATGGGTCGGATGATTGTTTTTATGACTGCATGCAGAGGTCAGTAGCAGTCTGCAAGGTTCAGTAGTCCATCCCTTGCTCAAGGAACATAGCGACGATTTCAGATTTCACTGCAGAGTCTATGATTAAGAAGTTTGATCAAAAAGCAGGAGAGTGGATTTGCAGAGTATCAGATCAGTATGATCTCACTGAACGGCAGAACAGAATCAATGGGCTGAATGGCCTGTAGGTGTTCCTATATCTTATGCTCCTCTAGTTGTCTTATTGCTGATTTCCAACAATCATCTTCTTTTGTGCTGTTAGAGTTCCTTGAAGCCACACTCGGTTGAGTGCAGCCTTGATGTTTAAGGCTGTCACTCTCCCCTCCCCTATAGAATTCAGCTCTTTTGTCCGTGCTTGATCCAAGATTGGACTGAGAACATAAGCTGAGTGGCCCTGGCGAAACCCAAACTACTCCTTCGGTTATTCTGGTAAACCTCTTCTGCACCTCTTCTGGGGTGGCTCAGCGGTTAGCACTGCTGCCTCACAGCACCAGGAACCCGGGTTTAATTCCACCCTCAGGCGACTGTCTGTGTGTTGTTTGCACATTCTCTCCGTGTCTGTCGTGGGTTTCCTCTGGGTGTTCTGGTTTCCTCCCACAGTCCAAAGATGTGCAGGTTAGGGTGGATGGGCCATGCTAAATTGCTTATAAAGCCTCGGGATCTGTGGTTTAGCCATGGGAAATGCAGAGATGTAGGGGGATAGGTCTGGGTGGGATGCTGTTTGGAGGGTCAGTGTGGACGCGATGGGCTGCTCTCACACTGCAGGGATCCTATGATCGTACGCTCTCCCATATGCTTACATCCACCCCAGAATCGGACACAATACTCGCACTGTTGCCTTAGATAAGTTCAGCATAACCTCTTTAGGTTTTACTCTCTGCCTTCTCCATGAAACCTTGAATACATTCTGTGTTAAACACTGCTGTCTCCCACCTGTCCTGCCACCTTTTATGGTTATGCACATATCACCCCAGATCTCTCTGCTCCTGCTCAGTAACAGTCCCCGTTTCCCACAGCACTGCACAGGAAGTGACAGATTCGACTTCTGAGGCAAAGCCCCAGAGTGGGTCTTGAATCCAGAGAGTTCGGGGTGAGTGTGGCACCAACAGCAGGCCCAAACAAACTCAGCTCCTCTTGTCTGAGCTCAGTCTGAACTGGCCAGCCATTTTCATTCAGTCTGACGGTGACGGTCTAAGTTGCCCTCTCTCAGGATAATAGGGTGACAGTCTAAGTTGCCCCCTCTCAGGGTAATAGGGCAACACTAAGTTGCCCCCTCTCAGGGTAATAGGGTGACACTCTAAGTTGCCCCCTCTCAGGGTAATAGGGCAACACTAAGTTGCCCCCTCTCAGGGTAATAGGGTAACATTCTAAGTTGCCCCTCTCAGGATAATAGGGTGACACTCTAAGTTGCCCCCTCTCAGGGTAATAGGGCAACAGTCTAAGTTGCCCCCTCTCAGGGTAATAGGGTGACACTCTAAGTTGCCCCCTCTCAGGGTAATAAGGTGACACTCTAAGTTGCCCTCTTCAGGGTAACAGGGCAGTAATGGGCAGACACCTGCCCCACAAAACCCTAAAATCCTCTCGCCTCCCATTCTTGAAGAAGGGAGAAAGTTATGGTCCCTCCAGAGGGTGGGATCATGCCCACCAGGGCGAGACATGCTGTCAGCTGCAGACACATCAGAGACTGCTTTCACTCTTTTCATTCACAGCAACCAACACAAGGGATGACATTTCAGCTCCTGCAATGGTGACTCACGTCTCCACTAATTTCATTCATCGAAAGGTCAGCCTGTAAAACTGGGATTCAAATATCACAGTCCTCTTTGGCTGCCATTAGATTAAAAGTGTTAGTACAAAGCTTCAACTATTTATGCAGGGCAGACTTGAACCTGTGTGGAAATACAGAGGTTCTTGAAACATCCCCCAGCACTATGGCATATCATTCATTCAGGATTTGTATCTGAGTCACCACATTCACTAGCAGTTGCGTTAACAAAGTAAGGTTAAAAACCAGGCTTGAATGTTAACAAGGATCAATCAATAGCAGTTAAGGTACTGACATGTCGGCTTAAAGGTTAAACTTTGATCCTGTGAAGTAAGGCGATGTGAATTATTCAGTGAACTCTCCCTCCATCCTACTTGAGAGATGAAATAACGCAAGAGATGGAAAGAAGGGAAGTTGCTATCAATGAACTGCATTGCTAACCTCCAACATCAACGTCCGTAATAATTTTAAAAGTTACTGAAGATCCCCAGAAGCGTTGGTAGTGTAGGATGACCCAGGTATCCTTCTCCTTCTAGCCGATCCCAGAGGTGGTATAAAGGGTTACTTTCCACCGCGCAGCATGCTAGTGGAACACAATATTTATCACCACAGGATGTGAAACAATGTCCACACCATTGAGCTGCCTCTCCTGCAGACTCGTGGTAAGATGAAGACAGGGTAAGATGTTTCTTAAATAAAATACATGTTCTCTGGAATTCAGTGGCAGACTCTGCAAACATCCTAATAAAAGCAATCTAGTGCAGTGGAGGAAATTTGCTGGAGGAACTCAGTAAGTCTGGCAGCATCTGTGAAGAGTTCGCACCATGAGTCCAGTTCGACTGTCCTTCAGAACCCCTGACGAAGGGTCACTGGACCTGAAATGTTTACTCAGTTTCTTTCTCCACAGACACAGCCAGACCTGCTGAGTTCCTCCAACAAATGTCAGGTTTTATTTCAGTAAATATGCAGCCAGACCAAGACTATGACGCTGGAGACCCTGTTAGAGGTGAACAGTCACTTGTCTAAAACCAACAACCCCTGCTTTCTTTTGAGGTACCTTTGACCTCACTATTCACTCTCCTCCCCAACTCATCCGGTTTCTCAGAAGCTGAATGGAAAATCAATGTCAGCCCCTTCTCGATCTCTGTGTTTACAGGCATCTGACTCAACAGGATGACAGGAAGGTGAGGGGATCAAGTGCCTATAGGGTCCCTCTGCTTTTTTCCAAAACAGGCTCATGCTTTGTAGTTGACTCAGACTCAGCCTTCCTCATTGGACATTCCAGAGCAATGGAAAGGGGGACAGAGAACCAGACTCCATCATTAACTCTTCCATTTTGTTCTCAAATTCATATCAGAGGGATCATAAATGTTAAGAGAAATCTATCAAATGTGCAGTTTTCGTTTGGAAAGGTTTTAGTTACAGTTAATTAGCATGGAATAGAGGTTGTGTAGTGCAGTGGGTAATGTCCCTGCCTCTGAAGTAGTCGCTCTGAGCTCTAACCCCACTCTAGGACTTGAAGGTCAGTGAGGGTGTGCTCATAACAGAGCCAAACTGGTTAGGACTCAACCTGCACATCCTTCCAATGCTCAACAATGGCAAGTAGTAAGAGTGAGACTCCTAGAGATAGCCAGTTGGCAGTGTCTGATTGATGCCAACAGGAGCAGTTCAGGGTTTGAGGCCTTACTGCTTGTCCTACCCGTGGTGGGTACTGGGGACTGGGGACTGGGGTTGGATCTGTCTCTGTTTCAGTATTGAACTGAAGAAGAATTAATATAGAGTAATTGGCACTCTTTTAGAAGCTAAAACACTCGAGGTCTTTGATGGGTGTAAATGTAGTAGCTCAAGAGAGAATCCTCCAAAAATGTAATGGTATATTGTGTCCTAAATGGAATGCACAATCTTCTTTCATCATCATTTCATGTTATTTTATTTATGGATGAAATTATTTTCAGATTCGTGTAATAAATTTGTAATAATGCCTCAGGAATGTGAGCAAGTTCCCATTGCTGTGAAGATCTGTTTGTAACTGGTTCCCATATCGAGGATGTGACATACATTATGCAGCATAGCGATGGATGGTCTGTCTTTATTAAACCATAAAGTGAAATAGGCGCAAAGGGTTTTGAGGGCAATTGAAATAGACAAAGTAACAATTGTGGCTCTCACTGTTTCGTTAATCACTCACTCTCTCTCTCTTCAGCCTTACTGCCTCTCCATAGTTCTCCCTCTGTTTCTCCATCACTCCCTCTGTTCCTAAGACCATAAGACATAGGAGCGGAAGTAAGGCCATTCGGCCCATCGAGTCCACTCTGCCATTCAATCATGGCTGATGGGCATTTCAACTCCACTTACCCGCATTCTCCCCGTAGCCCTTAATTCCTTGTGACATCAAGAATTTATCAATTTCTGCCTTGAAGACATTTAGCGTCCCAGCCTCCACTGCACTCTGTGGCAATGAATTCCACAGGCCCACCACTCTCTGGCTGAAGAAATGTCTCCGCATTTCTGTTCTGAATTTACCCTCTCTAATTCTAAGGCTGTGTCCACGGGTCCTAGTCTCCTCGCCTAACGGAAACAATTTCCTAGTGTCCACCCTTTCCAAGCCATGTATTATCTTGTAAGTTTCTATTAGATCTCCCCTTAATCTTCTAAACTCCAATGAATACAATCCCAGGATCCTCAGCCGTTCCTCATATGTTAGACCTCCCATTCCAGGGATCATCCACGTGAATCTCCTCTGGACACGCTCCAGTGCCAGTATGTCCTTCCTGAGGTGTGGGGACCAAAACTGGACACAGTACTCCAAATGGGGCCTAACCAGAGCTTTATAAAGTCTCAGTAGCACAACAGTGCTTTTATATTCCAACCCTCTTGAGATAAATGACAACATTGCATTCGCTTTCTTAATCACGGACTCAACCTGCATGTTTACCTTTAGAGAATCCTCGACTAGCACTCCCAGATCCCTCTGTACTTTGGCTTTACAAATTTTCTCACCGTTTAGAAAGTAATCCATGCTTGTATTCTTTTTTCCAAAGTGCAAGACCTCGCATTTGCTCACATTGAATTCCATCAGCCATTTCCTGGACCACTCCTCCAAACTGTCTAGATCCTTCTGCAGCCTCCCCACTTCCTCAGTACTACCTGCCTGTCCACCTAACTTCGTATCATCGGCAAACTTCGCTAGAATGCCTCCAGTCCCTTCATCCAGATCATTAATATGTAACGTGAACAGCTACGGCCCCAACACTGAACCCTGCGGGACACCGCTTGTCACCGGCTGCCATTCCGAAAAAGAACCTTTTATCCCAACTCTCTGCCTTCTGTCAGACAGCCAATCCTCAATCCATACCAGCAGCTCACCTCGAACACCATGGGCCCTTACCTTACTCAGCAGCCTCCCGTGTGGCACTTTATCAAAGGCTTTTTGGAAGTCTAGATAGACCACATCCTCTGGGTTTCCCTGGTCTAACCTACTTGTCACCTCTTCAAAGAACTCCAACAGGTTTGTCAGGCACGACCTCCCCTTACTAAATCCATGTTGACTTGTTCTAATCCGACCCTGTTCTTCCAAGAATTTAGAAACCTCATCCTTAATAATGGATTCTATAATTTTACCAACAACCGAGGTTAGGCTAATTGTCCTATAATTTTCCATCTTTTGTCTTGATCTTTTCTTGAACAAGGGGGTTACAACAGCGATCTTCCAATCATCCGGGACTTTCCCTGACTCCAGTGACTTTTGAAAGATCTCAACCAATGCCTCCGCTATTTCCTCAGCCACCTCCCTCAGAACTCTAGGATGTAGCCCATTGGGGCCAGGAGATTTATCAATTTTAAGACCTTTTAGCTTTTCTAACACTTTCTCTTTTGTAATCGCAACCATACTCAACTCAGCCCCCTGACTCCCTTTAATTGTTGGGATATTACTCATGTCTTCCACTGTGAAGACTGATGCAAAGTACTTTTTAAGTTCTCCTGCTATTTCCTTATCTCCCATCACTAGGCTTCCAGCATCAGTTTGAAGTGGCCCAATGTCTACTTTTGCCTGTTGTTTGTTTCTTAGGTATTGAAAGAAACTTTTACTATCATTTCTAATATTACTGGCTAGCCTACCTTCATATTTGATCCTCTCCTTCCTTATTTCTCTCTTTGTTATCCTCGGTTTGTTTTTGTAGCCTTCCCAATCTTCAGATTTCCCAGTGCTCTTGGCCACTTTATAGGATCTCTCTTTATCTTTGATACATTTCCTGACTTCCTTTGTCAGCCATGGCTGTCTAATCCCTCCCCGGATAATCTTTCTCTTCTTGGGGATGAACCTCTGTACAGTGTCCTCAATTATACCCACAAACTCCTGCCATTTTTGCTCTACTGTCTTCCCTGCTAGGCTCTGCTTCCAGTCTATTTTCGTCAGTTCCTCTCTCATGCCCTCATAATTACCTTTATTTAACTGTAACACCATTACATCCAATTTTGCCTTCTCTCTTTCAAACTGCAGACTGAACTCTACCATATTATGATCGCTGCTTCCTAAGTGTTCCCTTACTTTAAGATTTTTTATAAAGTCTGGTTCATTACATAGCACGAGGTCCATCACTCCCTCTGTCCCTCCATCATTCCCTCTGTTCCGCCATCATTCCCTCTGTTCCACCATCACTCCCTCTGTTCCTCCATCATTCCCTCTGTTCCTCCATCACTCCCTCTGTTCCTCCATCACTCTCTCTGTTCCTCCATCATTCCCTCTGTCCCTCCATCACTCCCTCTGTTCCTCCATCACTCCCTCTCTCCCTCCATCACTTCCTCTATCCCTCCATCACTCTCTCTGTCCCTCCATCACTCCTTCTGTTCTGCCATCACTCCGTCTGTCCCTCCATCACTCCCTCTGTTCCTCCATCATTCCCTCTGTTCCTCCATCATTCCCTCTGTTCCGCCATCATTCCCTCTGTCCATCCATCACTCCTTCTATCCCTCCATCACTCTCTCTGTCCCTCCATCACTCCCTCTGTTCCTCCATCACTCCCTCTGTTCCGCCATCACTCCCTCTGTTCCTCCATCACTCCCTCTGTCACTCCATCACTCCCTCTGTTCCTCCATCACTCCCTCTCTCCCTCCATCACTCCCTCTATCCCTCCATCACTCTCTCTGTCCCTCCATCACTCCCTCTGTTCCGCAATCACTCCGTCTGTCCCTCCATCTCTCCCTCTGTTCCTCCATCATTCCCTCTGTTCCTCCATCATTCCCTCTGTTCCGCCATCACTCCCTCTGTTCCTCCATCACTCCTACTGTTCCTCCATCATTCCCTCTGTCCCTCCATCACTCCCTCTGTTCCTCCATCACTCCCTCTGTCCATCCATCACTCCCTCTGTTCCTCCATCATTCCCTCTGTTCCTCCATCCCTCCCTCTGTTTCTCCATCACTCCCTCTGTTCTCCATCACTCCCTCTGTTCCTCCATCACTCTCTCTGTCCCTCCATCACTCCCTCTGTCCCTCCATCACTCCCTCTGTTCCTCCATCATTCCCTCTGTTCCTCCATCACTCCCTCTGTTCCTCCATCACTCCCTCTGTTCCGCCATCACTCCCTCTGTTCCTCCATCACTCCCTCTGTTCCTCCATCATTCCCTCTGTCCCTCCATCACTCCTTCTGTTCCTCCATCATTCCCTCTGTTACTCCATCATTCCCTCTGTTCCTCCATCAGTCTCTCCGTCCCACCATCACTCCCTCTGTTCCTCCATCATTCCCTCTGTTCCTCCATCAGTCTCTCTGTTCCTCCATCACTCCCTCTGTTCCTCCATCACTCCCTCTGTTCCTCCATCAGTCTCTCTGTCCCTCCATCACTCCCTCTGTTCCTCCATCATTCCCTCTGTTCCTCCATCACTCTCTCTGTTCCTCCATCACCACCCTCTGTTCCGCCATCACTCTCGCTGTTCCTCCATCACTCCCTCTGTTCCTCCATCACTCCCTCTGTCCATCCATCACTCCCTCTGTTCCTCCATCATTCCCTCTGCTCCTCCACCATTCCCTCTGTTCCTCCATCACTCCCTCTGTTCCTCCATCAATCCCTCGGTTCCTCCATCACTCCCTCTGTTCCTCCATCATTCCCTCTGTCCCTCTATCACTCCCTCTGTTCCTCCATCACTCCCTCTGTCCCTCCATCATTCCCTCTGTTCCTCCATCACTCCCTCTGTTCCTCCATCATTCCCTCTGTTCCTCCATCATTCCCTCTGTTCCGCCATCACTCCCTCTGTTCCTCCATCACTCCTACTGTTCCTCCATCATTCCCTCTGTCCCTCCATCACTCCCTCTGTTCCTCCATCACTCCCTCTGTCCATCCATCACTCCCTCTGTTCCTCCATCATTCCCTCTGTTCCTCCATCCCTCCCTCTGTTTCTCCATCACTCCCTCTGTTCTCCATCACTCCCTCTGTTCCTCCATCACTCTCTCTGTCCCTCCATCACTCCCTCTGTCCCTCCATCACTCCCTCTGTTCCTCCATCATTCCCTCTGTTCCTCCATCACTCCCTCTGTTCCTCCATCACTCCCTCTGTTCCGCCATCACTCCCTCTGTTCCTCCATCACTCCCTCTGTTCCTCCATCATTCCCTCTGTCCCTCCATCACTCCTTCTGTTCCTCCATCATTCCCTCTGTTACTCCATCATTCCCTCTGTTCCTCCATCAGTCTCTCCGTCCCACCATCACTCCCTCTGTTCCTCCATCATTCCCTCTGTTCCTCCATCAGTCTCTCTGTTCCTCCATCACTCCCTCTGTTCCTCCATCACTCCCTCTGTTCCTCCATCAGTCTCTCTGTCCCTCCATCACTCCCTCTGTTCCTCCATCATTCCCTCTGTTCCTCCATCACTCCCTCTGTTCCTCCATCACCACCCTCTGTTCCGCCATCACTCCCGCTGTTCCTCCATCACTCCCTCTGTTCCTCCATCACTCCCTCTGTCCATCCATCACTCCCTCTGTTCCTCCATCATTCCCTCTGCTCCTCCACCATTCCCTCTGTTCCTCCATCACTCCCTCTGTTCCTCCATCAATCCCTCGGTTCCTCCATCACTCCCTCTGTTCCTCCATCATTCCCTCTGTCCCTCTATCACTCCCTCTGTTCCTCCATCACTCCCTCTGTCCCTCCATCATTCCCTCTGTTCCTCCATCACTCCCTCTGTTCCTCCATCATTCCCTCTGTTCCTCCATCATTCCCTCTGTTTCTCCATCACTCCCTCTGTCCCTCCATCACTCCCTCTGTTCCTCCATCATTCCCTCTGTTCCTCCATCCCTCCCTCTGTTTCTCCATCACTCCCTCTGTTCTCCATCACTCCCTCTGTTCCTCCATCACTCTCTCTGTCCCTCCATCACTCCCTCTGTTCCTCCATCACTCCCTCTGTTCCACCATCATTCCCTCTGTCCCTCTATCACTCCCTCTGTTCCTCCATCACTCCCTCTGTCCCTCCATCATTCCCTCTGTTCCGCCATCACTCCCTCTGTTCCACCATCATTCCCTCTGTTCCTCCATCAGTCTCTCTGTTCCTCCATCACTCCCTCTGTTCCTCCATCACTCCCTCTGTTCCTCCATCAGTCTCTCTGTCCCTCCATCACTCCCTCTGTTCCTCCATCATTCCCTCTGTTCCTCCATCACTCCCTCTGTTCCTCCATCACTCCCTCTGTTCCGCCATCACTCCCGCTGTTCCTCCATCACTCCCTCTGTTCCTCCATCACTCTCTCTGTCCCTCCATCACTCCCTCTGTTCCTCCATCACTCCCTCTGTTCCACCATCATTCCCTCTGTCCCTCTATCACTCCCTCTGTTCCTCCATCACTCCCTCTGTCCCTCCATCATTCCCTCTGTTCCGCCATCACTCCCTCTGTTCCACCATCACTCCCTCTGTTCCTCCATCATTCCCTCTGTTCCTCCATCACTCCCTCTGTTCCTCCATCACTCTCTCTGTTCCTCCATCATTCCCTCTGTCCCTCCATCACTCCCTCTGTTCCGCCATCACTCCCGCTGTTCCTCCATCACTCCCTCTGTTCCTCCATCACTCTCTCTGTCCCTCCATCACTCCCTCTGTTCCTCCATCACTCCCTCTGTTCCACCATCATTCCCTCTGTCCCTCTATCACTCCCTCTGTTCCTCCATCACTCCCTCTGTCCCTCCATCATTCCCTCTGTTCCGCCATCACTCCCTCTCTCCCTCCATCACTTCCTCTATCCCTCCATCACTCTCTCTGTCCCTCCATCACTCCTTCTGTTCCGCCATCACTCCGTCTGTCCCTCCATCACTCCCTCTGTTCCTCCATCATTCCCTCTGTTCCTCCATCATTCCCTCTGTTCCGCCATCATTCCCTCTGTCCATCCATCACTCCTTCTATCCCTCCATCACTCTCTCTGTCCCTCCATCACTCCCTCTGTTCCTCCATCACTCCCTCTGTCCCTCCATCACTCCCTCTGTTCCTCCATCACTCCCTCTCTCCCTCCATCACTCCCTCTATCCCTCCATCACTCTCTCTGTCCCTCCATCACTCCCTCTGTTTCGCCATCACTCCGTCTGTCCCTCCATCTCTCCCTCTGTTCCTCCATCATTCCCTCTGTTCCTCCATCATTCCCTCTGTTCCACCATCACTCCCTCTGTTCCTCCATCACTCCCTCTCAGTTCCTCCATCATTCCCTCTGTCCCTCCATCACTCCCTCTGTTCCTCCATCACTCCCTCTCTCCCTCCATCACTCCCTCTATCCCTCCATCACTCTCTCTGTCCCTCCATCACTCCCTCTGTTCCGCCATCACACCCTCTGTCCCTCCAACACTCCCTCTGTTCCTCCATCATTCTCTCTGTCCCTCCATCACTCCCTCTGTTCCTCCATATTTCCCTCTGTTCCTCCATCATTCCCTCTGTTCCGCCATCATTCCCTCTGTCCATCCATCACTCCTTCTATCCCTCCATCACTCTCTCTGTCCCTCCATCACTCCCTCTGTTCCTCCATCACTCCCTCTGTCCCTCCATCATTCCCTCTGTTCCTCCATCACTCTCTCAGTTCCTCCATCACTCCCTCTGTCCCTCTATCATTCCCTCTGTTCCTCCATCACTCCCTCTGTTCCTCCATCACTCCCTCTGTCCCTCCATCACTCCCTCTGTTCCTCCGTCACTCTCTCTGTTCCGCCATCACTCCCTCTGACCCTCCATCACTCCCTCTGTCCCTACATCACTCCCTTTGTTCCTCCATCACTCCCTCTGTTCCTCCATCACTCCCTCTGTCCCTCCTTCAGTCTCTCTGTTCCTCCATCACTCTCTCAGTTCCTCCATCACTCCCTCTGTCCCTCCATCATTCCCTCTGTTCCTCCATCACTCCCTCTGTTCCTCCATCACTCCCTCTGCTCCTCCATCATTCCCTCTGCTCCTCCATCAGTCTGTCTGTTCCTCCATCACTCCCTCTGTCCCTCCATCACTCCCTCTGTTCCTCCATATTTCCCTCTGTTCCTCCATCATTCCCTCTGTTCCGCCATCACTCCCTCTGTCCCTCCATCACCCCCTCTGTCCCTACATCACTCCCTCTGTTCCTCCATCACTCTCTCTGTTCCTCCATCACTCCCTCTGTCCCTCCATCACTCCCTCTGTTCCTCCATCACTTTCTCATTTCATCCATCACTCTCTCAGTTCCTCCATCATTCCCTCTGTTCCTCCATCACTCCCTCTGTTCCTCCATCATTCTCTCTGTTCCTCCATCACTCCCTCTGTTCCTCCATCACTCCCTCTGTTCCTCTATCATTAACTCTGTTCCTCCATCACTCCCTCTGTTCCTCCATCACTCTCTCAGTTCCTCCATCACTCCCTCTGTTCCTCCATCATTCCCTCTGTTGCTCTATCACTCCCTCTGTTCCTCCATCATTCCCTCTGTTCCTCCATCACTCCCTCTGTTCCTCCATCACTCCGTTTGTTCCTCCATCACTCCCTCTCAGTTCCTCCATCACTCCCTCTGTTCCTCCATCATTCCCTCTGTTCCTCCATCACTCCCTCTGTTCCTCCATCACTCCCTCTCAGTTCCTCCATCACTCCCTCTGTCCCTCCATCACTCCCTCTGTCCCTCCATCATTCCCTCTGTTCCTCCATCAGTCTCTCTGTCCCTCCATCACTCTCTCTGTTCCTCCATCACTCCCTCTGTTCCTCCATCACTCCCTCTGTCCCTCCATCACTCCCTCTGTCCCTCCATCACTCCCTCTGTTCCTTAATCATTCCCTCTGTTCCTCCATCACTCCCTCTGTTCCTTCATCACTCCCTCTGTTCCTCAATCATTCCCTCTGTTCCTCCATCACTCCCTCTGTTCCTCAATCATTCCCTCTGTTCCTCAATCACTCCCTCTGTTCCTCCATCACTCCCTCTGTTCCTCAATCATTCCCTCTGTTCCTCAATCATTCCCTCTGTTCCTCCATCATCCCTCTGTCCCTCCATCACTCCCTCTGTTCCTCCATCACTCCCTCTGTTCCTCCATCATTCCCTCTGTTCCCCCACCACTCCCTCTGTTCCTCCATCACTCCCTCTGTTCCTCCATCACTCCCTCTGTTCCTCCACCACTCCCTCTGTTCCTCCATCACTCCCTCTGTTCGTCCATCACTCCCTCTGTTTCGCCATCACTCTCTCTGTTCCTCCATCACTCTCTCAGTTCCGCCATTATTTCCTCTGTTCCTCCATCCCTCCCTCTGTCCCTCCATCACTCCCTCTGTTCCTCCATCACTCCCTCTGTTCCACCATCATTCCCTCTGTCCCTCTATCACTCCCTCTGTTCCTCCATCACTCCCTCTGTCCCTCCATCATTCCCTCTGTTCCGCCATCACTCCCTCTGTTCCACCATCACTCCCTCTGTTCCTCCATCATTCCCTCTGTTCCTCCATCACTCCCTCTGTTCCTCCATCACTCTCTCTGTTCCTCCATCATTCCCTCTGTCCCTCCATCACTCCCTCTGTTCCTCCATCACTCCCTCTCTCCCTCCATCACTTCCTCTATCCCTCCATCACTCTCTCTGTCCCTCCATCACTCCTTCTGTTCCGCCATCACTCCGTCTGTCCCTCCATCACTCCCTCTGTTCCTCCATCATTCCCTCTGTTCCTCCATCATTCCCTCTGTTCCGCCATCATTCCCTCTGTCCATCCATCACTCCTTCTATCCCTCCATCACTCTCTCTGTCCCTCCATCACTCCCTCTGTTCCTCCATCACTCCCTCTGTCCCTCCATCACTCCCTCTGTTCCTCCATCACTCCCTCTCTCCCTCCATCACTCCCTCTATCCCTCCATCACTCTCTCTGTCCCTCCATCACTCCCTCTGTTCCGCCATCACTCCGTCTGTCCCTCCATCTCTCCCTCTGTTCCTCCATCATTCCCTCTGTTCCTCCATCATTCCCTCTGTTCCACCATCACTCCCTCTGTTCCTCCATCACTCCCTCTCAGTTCCTCCATCATTCCCTCTGTCCCTCCATCACTCCCTCTGTTCCTCCATCACTCCCTCTCTCCCTCCATCACTCCCTCTATCCCTCCATCACTCTCTCTGTCCCTCCATCACTCCCTCTGTTCCGCCATCACACCCTCTGTCCCTCCATCACTCCCTCTGTTCCTCCATCATTCTCTCTGTCCCTCCATCACTCCCTCTGTTCCTCCATATTTCCCTCTGTTCCTCCATCATTCCCTCTGTTCCGCCATCATTCCCTCTGTCCATCCATCACTCCTTCTATCCCTCCATCACTCTCTCTGTCCCTCCATCACTCCCTCTGTTCCTCCATCACTCCCTCTGTCCCTCCATCATTCCCTCTGTTCCTCCATCACTCTCTCAGTTCCTCCATCACTCCCTCTGTCCCTCTATCATTCCCTCTGTTCCTCCATCACTCCCTCTGTTCCTCCATCACTCCCTCTGTCCCTCCATCACTCCCTCTGTTCCTCCGTCACTCTCTCTGTTCCGCCATCACTCCCTCTGACCCTCCATCACTCCCTCTGTCCCTACATCACTCCCTTTGTTCCTCCATCACTCCCTCTGTTCCTCCATCACTCCCTCTGTCCCTCCTTCAGTCTCTCTGTTCCTCCATCACTCTCTCAGTTCCTCCATCACTCCCTCTGTCCCTCCATCATTCCCTCTGTTCCTCCATCACTCCCTCTGTTCCTCCATCACTCCCTCTGCTCCTCCATCATTCCCTCTGCTCCTCCATCAGTCTGTCTGTTCCTCCATCACTCCCTCTGTCCCTCCATCACTCCCTCTGTTCCTCCATATTTCCCTCTGTTCCTCCATCATTCCCTCTGTTCCGCCATCACTCCCTCTGTCCCTCCATCACCCCCTCTGTCCCTACATCACTCCCTCTGTTCCTCCATCACTCTCTCTGTTCCTCCATCACTCCCTCTGTCCCTCCATCACTCCCTCTGTTCCTCCATCACTCTCTCATTTCATCCATCACTCTCTCAGTTCCTCCATCATTCCCTCTGTTCCTCCATCACTCCCTCTGTTCCTCCATCATTCTCTCTGTTCCTCCATCACTCCCTCTGTTCCTCCATCACTCCCTCTGTTCCTCTATCATTAACTCTGTTCCTCCATCACTCCCTCTGTTCCTCCATCACTCTCTCAGTTCCTCCATCACTCCCTCTGTTCCTCCATCATTCCCTCTGTTGCTCTATCACTCCCTCTGTTCCTCCATCATTCCCTCTGTTCCTCCATCACTCCCTCTGTTCCTCCATCACTCCCTTTGTTCCTCCATCACTCCCTCTCAGTTCCTCTATCACTCCCTCTGTTCCTCCATCATTCCCTCTGTTCCTCCATCACTCCCTCTGTTCCTCCATCACTCCCTCTCAGTTCCTCCATCACTCCCTCTGTCCCTCCATCACTCCCTCTGTCCCTCCATCATTCCCTCTGTTCCTCCATCAGTCTCTCTGTCCCTCCATCACTCTCTCTGTTCCTCCATCACTCCCTCTGTTCCTCCATCACTCCCTCTGTCCCTCCATCACTCCCTCTGTCCCTCCATCACTCCCTCTGTTCCTTAATCATTCCCTCTGTTCCTCCATCACTCCCTCTGTTCCTTCATCACTCCCTCTGTTCCTCAATCATTCCCTCTGTTCCTCCATCACTCCCTCTGTTCCTCAATCATTCCCTCTGTTCCTCAATCACTCCCTCTGTTCCTCCATCACTCCCTCTGTTCCTCAATCATTCCCTCTGTTCCTCAATCATTCCCTCTGTTCCTCCATCATCCCTCTGTCCCTCCATCACTCCCTCTGTTCCTCCATCACTCCCTCTGTTCCTCCATCATTCCCTCTGTTCCCCCACCACTCCCTCTGTTCCTCCATCACTCCCTCTGTTCCTCCATCACTCCCTCTGTTCCTCCACCACTCCCTCTGTTCCTCCATCACTCCCTCTGTTCGTCCATCACTCCCTCTGTTTCGCCATCACTCTCTCTGTTCCTCCATCACTCTCTCAGTTCCGCCATTATTTCCTCTGTTCCTCCATCCCTCCCTCTGTTCCTCAATCATTCCCTCTGTTCCTCAATCATTCCCTCTGTCCCTCCATCACTCCCTCTGTTCCTCCATCACTCCCTCTGTTCCTCTATCACTCCCTCTGTTCCTCAATCGCTCCCTCTGTTTCTCCATCACTCCCTATTTTCCTCCATCACTCTCTCTGTTCCTCCATCACTCCCTCTGATGACAGCCTGAACATGCCATCATGTAATTCCTGTACTTGTCTGGCTGTGTATATTCTATTGTGAAGGCATCCATAGTGAACACAATAGGAAATCCAATCAGTGTAAATATCTATGGGGGTCATAGAGTCATAGAGATGTACAGCACGGAAACAGACCTTTCGGTCCAAGTGGTCCATGCCGACTAGATATCCCAACCCAATATAGTCCCACCTGACAGCACCTGGCCCATATCCCTCCAAACCCTTCCTATTCATATACCCATCCAAATGCCTCTTAAACGTTGTAATTGTACCAGCCTCCACCACTTCCTCTGGCAGATCATTCCATACACGTACCACCCTCTGCGTGAAACCGTTGCCCCTTAGGTCTCTTTTATATCTTTCCCCTCTCACCCTAAACCTATGCCCTCGCGTTCTGGACTCCCCGATCCCAGGGAAAAGACTTTGCCTATTTATCCTATCCATGCCCCTCATAATTTTGTAAACCTCTATAAGATCACCCCATGGTCTCCGACGCTCCAGGGAAAACAGCCCCAGCCTGTTCAGCCTCTCCCTGTAGCTCAGATCCTCCAACCCTGATGTTCGGTGATGTGCAGTTAGCACTGATATTTACGGAAAAGACAGCTTTCAAGCTCTCAAAAGCTGTCCCTGAGATGGGGGCATTACTGGCTGGGCCCAGCATTTATTGCCTGTCCCTAGTTGCTCCTTGAGTTGGCGGCGGGGAGGGGGAGAGGATGGTGAGCTGCCATGTTGAACCGCTGCAGTCTACCTGCTATGGGGTTGACCCAAAATGCCCTGAGGGAGAGAATCAGGATTTTAAACCAGCGACAGTGAAGGAACGGCGATATACTTCCAGGTTAGTGCATGTCTGTGTGATGAACATTTGGAGTTGAGGTCTCGTAATGCAGTGTCCCTGTTTCTGGGACACAAACCCCAGGTTCAACCCTCACCTGTAGGACCAAACAGGTCGATTATCAATCTCTAAATCCTTCCAGTCCACCTATGACAGACGGTGAGGATAGGAGAATTCCCCAGTCATCCAGAACCCTGGGCTAACAGCAGTGCTACAGTCTCCCCATATTTAGGATGGGAGGGTGGCTCAGTGGTTACCACTGCTGCCTCACAGTGCCTGGGACTTGGGTTCGATTCCACCCTCGGGCGACTGTCTGTGTGGAATTTGCAGCTTCTCCCCGTGTCTGTGTGGGCTTCCTTGACTCCAAAAGTTAAACAGTGCATGGAGCATCACATAGACATGCATCATCCTGACCTGGAACTATATCTCTGTTCCTTCACTGTCACTGGGTCAAAATCCTGGCATTCCCTCCCCAAGGGCATTGTGGGTCAACCCACAGCAGGTGGACTGCAGCGGTTCAAGAAGGCAGCTCACTCCCTACTTCCAAAGGGACAGATGCTCCAGTTTTCCCCCCACAGTCCAAAGATGTGCAGGTTAGGTGGATTGACCAGGATAAATTGCCCATCAAGTCTAGGGATGCACAGATTAGGTGGATTAGCCATGGGAAATGCAGTGTTACAAGGGATAGGGTAGGGGGTAGGGTTTGGGTGGAATGCTCTTTGGAGGGTCAGTGTGGACTCGATGGGCTGAATAGCCTGCTCTCACAATGTAGGGATTCAATGATCATTAAGAATCACAGATTCTTGCTGTGAGCAAGCGTCACCCTCATTTCAGGGAACTATCAGACGGATTTACTATATAACTCAGCATTTTAAAATTGAAATGGCTCTCTTCGAAGATTGAAAAATGTGCATATTATACACAAAACAAATTTAACTAATGACATCGCTGAGGTTGTTATTATAGTCCATTAAGGTTTGACAAAAACCAAATAGACTGCAGACTGTTTTGCTTACTGCCTTAAAAGTGAGAAAATGATTATCTCAAATTGAAAAATAACATTCAGTCATTTCCTTCAGAATTTTTGCTGTTGTGCAAAATGGGGGTTTACAATCTGAAAGATTTCTGAGGTCCCAGCAACCAATAATCTCCAGTTTGAACCCGTCTTGTAAAAAGTCAACAAATGCTGAGCAGGGATTTTTTTTTCAATTCCCCTGAAGTTAAAGAAGAAGATTTTGACCAAACTGCAGAGTGAGAAGCTTATTTCTTACCAGTGAAGGGCGTTGAATCCGTTTCAGTTAGTTAAGGATTCGATTTTAATAGGAAAAGCAAGTGGGAACCCCTGATGTGCAAAGGCAGGTTAAGAGTTCAGGAGCAACACTGTCAGTGAGATAATGCTGGCCTTGGGTGTAATACAGACAATGCTTCTGTAGATTGTGGGGAAACAGTAAGAAATGTGGAAATTGCAATGCATAGGTTGTAATAGTTTGTATAACGTTAGGAGATGTGTGTGACCCGTCAGAGTTAGTTTATATTTCATGGTGATAAGATTGGCTGACCTCCCATCCACATGAAAATAAATGATCATTTCACCCGATATCCTCATGTTGTTGAGTTGTCTGATAACAGCACTGTATGGAGCACTGCATGCTCAAACTAGGATTCTCTTACACACATCAGCCTACATACTGTTAGACTGATTACATTACTGTTGGGACAGAAATTGGGAGCTGGTTTATTTTCAAACAGCTTGAAATCTCTGAGGACAATCAACTCATTTGATCGCTACTTCTTAAGTCACCACTGGTCTGTTTGAAATTCCTCAAATGTTTTCATGTTGTAGCACAACATGGGCTGTTCCTCTATGTTTCTCAAATGTATCTTCAAACCAACTCTTCAATAGAAAACTAATGCAGTGCATTAGGTGGACTGTTCATCCAGAGACCCAGGTAATGTTCTGAGGGCCTGAGTTCGAATCCCACCATGGGATTAAGAGTCTAAAGATGACCATTGTCGGTTGTTGGAAAAAAAACCCCATCTGGTTCACTATTGTCCTTTAGGGAAGGAAACTGCCATCCTTACCTGGTCTGACCTACATGTGACTCCAGACCCACAGCAATGTAATTGAATCTTAACTACCCTCTGGGATAGGCAATAAATGCTGACCTAGCCAACAATGCCCTCATCCCATCAATGAATTTTAAAACCACTTGTCTGAATATCAGATAGAAGGATATAGAGAATTGTCAGTACCTAAGTAGCTAATGAACATATTCTGATCTGAAAGTTCTTTATCAAGTGATTTAATTGCTTCAATTAAGGTTTTAGCTAAATCATGCATTTCCTTGTATACAGTTGGGACACTCTTGTGGAGATCCTGCATTTACTAGTGGCATGTAGCAGCAAGTCTGAGAAACTACACAGGAGACTACCACATCATTTACAATCATTGGGAGATTGTGCAAAGTCGAAATTGGTTTTATTCAAACAAGGCATTTAATGCCAGTTCTGTCAAACATAGCCATAAAGTGGGAGGACACAAAGTAAGACAGCTTTTGAATTTTTTTAAGAAGTAAGTCTTGATGCGTGGTTATGGAAGTTATCTGAGGGATCAGAGCTCAGCACAATCACTGTATTTCTTGCATGGTCTTAAATAAACATTCATTGGTCCTCCTCACTTTGTCATGTTCCACTGGTACTAAATTACCACAACTGGATAACAACATTAAAAAAAATGACCTGCATTTTTATAGCACCTTCCATGGCCATGTTTCATACTTCTGAAGTGTCATCGCTGTTGTACCAGAGGAGATGCATCTGCCAATTTGCACACAGCAAGTTCCCACTATCAGTATATTCTGCATTGACAAAGTTGTTTGAGGGATAAATGCTGGCTGGGACCCTGGGGATAACTCCACTGCTTTTCTTCAAATCAGTGCCTCGGTATCTTTCGCATTGATCCTGAGAGAGAAGACAGAGTCTCTGTTTAATCAGAGGGAAGAGTGCCTGCAGCTGCACTGTGTAGCAAACTTGCTCTTTGGAGTGGGATTGAACCTTCAATTACTGAAGGATGACAGCTCCCAACAGAGCTTCAGTTGACTAACCTGAGAGGTTAGTTCCCAGCAACTCCCCACTTACCTGGATGGGGGCAGCCCCAACAACACTCAAGAAGCTTGACACCATCCAAAGCAAAGCAGCCTCTACTTGATTGGCACCACACCCACAAGCATCCACTCCCTCCACCACCGACACTCAGTAGCAGCAGTGTGTACTATCCACTGCAGAAATTCACCAAAGATCCTCAGACAGCACCTTCCAAACCCATGACCATTCCCATCTAAAAAGACAATGGCGGCAGATACATGGGAACACCATCCCCTGCAGGTTCCCCTCCAAGTCCTTCACCATCTTGACTTGGAAATATATCACTGTTCCTTCACTGTCGCTGGGTCAAAATCCTGGAATTCCCTCCCTAAGGGCATTGTGGGTCAACCCACAGCAGGTAGACTGCAGTGGTTCAAGAAGGCAGCTCACCCCCACCTTCCCAAGGGCAACTAGGGACGGGTAATAAATGCTGGGCACAGCCAGTGACACCCACATCCCACAAATAAATTTTAAAAAGCTAATTCTGTCATGAAGACCCAGTAAAATAGCAGACGCAGAATTGCAATTGAGCACTATATTGCTAATACTACAAAAGGAAACATTATTTTATCTGTACTATTTACAGCTCACGCAGTGAAATGGAGAGCCCTATAATTTGTATTGGCAATATTAATCCCACCGATAGGATGAGGAGTTTAAATAAATTCAGCGCCAGTTACAAAATGAGGAGAAACTGATATTATATGAATGACTGCAGGGTAAAAAATGATCTGAATTATATTAACTACCACTGAAGGACCGACATTTGTTTTCTGTCTTAAATATTTATGTAGTATATGATCTGACTTGGGTCTGGCTTATTACTGTTACTTTCAGTAAGTAGAAGACCAATTGCAAACAGTTGATTGTTAAAAATGCATTACTGAGAGGCTATTTCCTCTGGTACAGAAATCCAGAACAAAGACTGCAAAACCTTTGGGGTAGATTTCTCTCGGCTGATGAGGGAATTCACTTCATCGTGGAGAAAATCTGGAACATTACATCACGGAAAACCATCGGATATTTCCTCATTCTGTCACGGGATACGGGCGTCGCAACCAAGGCCCGAGAATTGTTGCCCACCCTTAGTTGGCCTTGCACTGATTGGCTGTCTGAGCCAAGTCAGAGGGCAGTTCAGAGGCAACCACATCGCTCTGGGTCTGGAGTCACATGTAGGTCAGACTGGGTAAATATGGCAGATTATCTTCAGTAAAGGGCATTAGTGAACCAACTGGGTTTTTGTAACAATCGATGACAGTCTTCAGATTTGACTGATAGGATTTTAAATTCTACCAACCACTGTGATTGGTTTAGAACCTATGTATAACCCCCCAAACCCCCTTCTTCATAGCCTAAGGAACTTGCTTTCCACGTTTCTCTTTCTATCTGCCCCGCTGATGTCACAGTCACCCGTGAACCCCCGAAACAAGCCCTCCACCGCGACTGACATAGTCATAGAGTCACAATGGAAGAATAAAACCTGAGAATTAGTATTCTCAGTTGGATACTGGAGTTATAAATTGAACATTGGATATTTAAAATGAAGAAACAAATTGAAAAAGATATGGAAGATATAGACCGTAGGGAAATAGATGGTGACATCTTGCAAAATGTCCAGATTACAGAGGAGGAAGTGCTGGATGTCTTGAAATGGGTAAAGGTAGATAAATCCCCAGGACCTGATCAGTTGTACCTGAGAACTCGTGGGAAGCTAGAGAAGTGATTGCTGGGCCTCTTGCTGAGATATTTGTATCATCGATCGTCACAGGTGAGGTGCTGGAAGACTGGAAGTTGGCAAACATGGTGCCACTGTTTAAGAAGGGCGGTAAAGACAAGCCAGAGAACTATAGACCGGTGAGCCGGTATACAAGAGGAGTAGATCCAAGGCATAATACCAAGGAGTTGCTAATCCTACCATCGCTAAAAAAATCAGATTATTCTGTCATTGTGACACAGCTGCTTGTGAGATCTTCCTGTGCACGAAATTGGCCTTTCTTACAATGATACCGGTGACCAAACCTCATGAGTACCTCATTGGATGTAAGAGATTTCAGTGAAAGTCCCATGAAAGATGACAGAGAAATGGAAATCTTTGTTTCTCTCAATGGGGTATTGGTCAGGTATAATCTCCAAAAGGACATTAAAGGATGAACAATAAATTCTGGTTGAGTCAGTTTTGCTAACATCGCATGAAAGAATGGAAAAAAAGTTTTTGTCATTTAATGATCGGGTCACAGTGACCTCCTGGATTAGTTTTGATCCATGTAGATATGGTATAAATTGGGGAAGATTACAGTGAAATTTCTTGACACGCCTCTCCCCAAATTTGCTGGATTTTCCTCTGTTTCTTCTTTTCCAAGAGTAGGTAGCAAAGAGTACAATAGGTGAATGGGGGTGGGGATGGAGGTGATAGGTCAGAGGGGAGGGTGGAGCAGATAGGTGGGAAGGGAGATTGGTAGGTAAGACAGGTCATGAGGTCAGTGCTGAGCTGGAAAGTTGGAACTGGGGTAAGGTGGGGGGGAGGGGAAATGAGGAAACTGGTGAAGTTCAAGTTTGATATGAGCCACCTGTGGGAGAAACTATAACATGGATCATAACAAATGCAGAGTCGAAGAATATGGTGCTGGAAAAGCACAGCAGGTGGGGTAGCGTCCAAAGAGCAGGAGAATCAATGTTTTGGGCATAATCCCGCCTTCAGGAATGTCCAAAACATTGATCCACCTGCTCCCCGGATACTGCCAGATTGTCTGTGCTTTTCCAGCACCACACTCTTCAATGCTGACCTCCAGCATCTGCAGTCCTCACTGTCGCCATAACAAATGCAAGGTAGTTGTGAATAAACCCAATAAACCTCATCATAATACCACAAAACATTGAAAGAGGTGTAGGCCATTGAGCCCATTGAGCCCGCCCTTCCATTCCACATCATGGTTGTTGGTATATCTTATCATTACTTTCCTGTGATATCTCCTGTAATGACATTAGTTTCCAGAAACGCATTGATTTCTGCCTTCAACGTGCACAATGACTAAGGATTGTATTGATTGGTAGAGTAGGGTCAAGGGGCTGAATGGCCTATTCTTATTGCTATTTCTTGTGGTCTTATGATGAGGATAGCGATCAAGCACATTAGGGAAGGCCTGGTGGTTCAGTAGTCAACACTGCTGCCTCACACCAAGAGGGACCTGGGTTCACATCCACCATTGGGTGCCTGTGTGGAGTTTGCATGTTCTCCAGCCCTTTGGAGTAACAAATTCCAAAGATTCATCAATCTCTGAGGGAAGGAATTCCTCCTCAACTCAGTCTTATTAGCTTGCCTCTATATCTGGAGATTAAGTCCTCTATTTCTAGAGTTATTTAGCCTGGGGAAACACCCAGTCTATATCCACCTTATCACATGCAATCAAAATTGGGAAACACATAGAAATGTCAACCTGTGTACAAAACTGATGTTTCCTACAATGTAACAGTGACTACACTTCACAAGTAACCCCTTGGCTGCACACGGTTTTGGCACAACTTGGAAGTTGGAAGTCACTACAATGGTAAGTGCTGGAGGCAGAAATCATTGATACTTTCAAAAGAACATTGGAGGAGGACGTGAGAGACAAGGGGATAGAGGGACAGGCTGAAAAGACCTAGGGGAAACAGATAAAGCAGGAGGAGCAATATGCAGAGTATACAGGTGTGTTTCCGCATTGTTATTCAATGTCATCCCATATAGTGTGTAAATTAAACTTTGTTCGAGTGAATTGCAAACCTATACCCAAGGAGGTGTACGGGGAGGCAGGATGGTCTACTCTGAGCTAGACTGATTCTTGATCAGTTGGAGAATCGGGTAATGGGAAAAGGCAGGAAAGTGGGAGTGAGGAGTATCAGATCCTATTGAATGGTAGAACAGGCACAAGGGGCTGAATGGCCTACTCCTGTTCCTATTTCTTATGGTTTTATAATGAGGGTATTGATCAAACTCATCAGTGGAGGCACAGTGGCTCAGTGGTTAGCACTGCTGCCTCACAGTACCAGGGAACTGGGTTCAATTCCAGTCTCAGGTGACTATCAGCGTGGAGTCTGCAAGTTCTCTCTGTGTGGGTTTCCTCCCACAATCCACAGATGGACAGGTTTACGGTGTATTAGCTATGTGACATTGTTCAGGTAGGGGTGGGGTGGATCTGGGGAGGATGCTCTTTAGAGGTTTGGTGAGGGCTGAATGGCCTGCTTCTATGATTTGCCTTGGATTTCCACAGTCAATATTCATTTTGTACCCAAATCCCCTTTGGCTGTCTCTGTTTTTAGTAGCAGCATGAATTTGTAACAACGCCTGGCAGTGGGAGTGAATGATTTAATTGCCTACTATTTTAAACTAAAACTAAAAGTTGGTGGAATTACTGAACATGTGTGACTGCCTTTGGGCGTTTCTTTATTCTATATTTGACCTTTGTTTTTGCCTATAAAGAGATGATTGAATACGATTCTTATAAAAGAGGAATAAGGATTGAATAGTAGGTCTGTATTCTAAATATCGCTTTATTCCCGAGTAACAGAAACATACTGTGGACTCAAATGGAAAAAAGCCATTAGTCATCTCGGCTTTGCTGAACTCATTCCCATGTTGGAATAGCAGAATTCCATACAATAGGACCGTAAATTCTTACCTTGCTCTTGTAGCCTTATTTTCGGCTCACTCTCTATATATTAACCATATTGTTCTTGTTTGAAAAGAAAAGGACTGGAACAGTTCCCAATAGCTGTGACACAGGCAGCGCATTTATTTATCCACAGTACAATAAGTTCTTGGAGGTTGAATGCAGACATATTTTATCTGTGATTTGGAGGAGCCGGTGTTGGACTGGGGTGGACAAAGTTAAAAATCACGCAACACCAGGTTATAGTCCAACAGGTTTATTTGGAAGCACTAGCTTTCGGAGCGCTGAACATGACAGGGCCTCAGTCTAGCATCTAATCTCAAAAACAGTATCTCTGACAGTGCAGCACTCGGAGTGCCAGCTGACACGTGTTGCAACCCGATGCACCAATGCTCATGTTATCCCTCGTACCGTAAGAAACCAGGTGTGGGTAATGTAGTACTGAAGGATCCAACAGATGTTCATTACAACTGGCTATTATATACGGTTATCACATTCACAGACACATAAGTGGGCTAATATTAGTCTAACTGGTTATAACCACCTTTCATCAGGTGGTTGTGGAGCAGGACCAGAAGAGACAGAATTTATGGAAAAGATTTATAGCAAATTTCTGTGTCTTATGATCCTGCCCCACAATCACCTGATGAAGGAGCAGTGCTCTGAAAGCTAGTGATTCCAAATAAACCTGTTGGACTATAACCTGGTGTTGTGTGATTTTTAATGTTCAATTATTTTTGACTATGTTGCACACATTTTCCATTGCTGTAACCTTGCAGGGAAGATAGATAAATTGGGATCAGGTTAATAAATTGGATTGATAGTTGCAATGGGTGTCCTGTGTGCTTATACAAAGCAACACTGCATAATAGGCTTTGGTTGCAATAAAAGCCTTCTGTTTTTTCATGGTGGAATGTTTTACAGGATAGATTAGCATCATGATAACCCTGGAGCATACACCCTGCCAATTTGTGCAGAGGGACTCCTGACTCAGCCCAAGGATGGTTAAGATCTACATCTCTGCCTCTCCTTTGAGCTCTACATGTTCCTTTGACTGCCCCCATCCCCAGTTGCCTGATTATTGTGAATCTGGATTCAGATTTGCAGGGAGGCTTGAGCCCCAAGGTTCCAAGTTCAAGTTTCACTCCAGTGCTCGAGCACAGACATCAAGGCTTGAGTTGTGGCATGTCTCATAATCAGTATCCCTTTAAGTGATAGGCTCTTAGCCATGTCACTGTTTCAAGCATAGTACCTGAGGCTTCGTTTGGAGGCTCATTGGAGATGTTACTTAGTATGGGGACGAAACGTCTGAAAATGAACCTTCCAGCTCAGCAAGCAAACCTCCATCCATAGGACCTGAGGGTATCAGGGTTCTCATACTCCATCTTATTTGGAATTAGCGTGACACTCTAATAGAATCATGCTCCTCTGTTATTACCAGTTAGACTAATATTAGCCCACTTATGTGTCTGTGAATGTGATAACCGTATATAATAGCCAGCTGTAATGAACATCTGTTGGATCCTTCAGTACTACGTTACCCACACCTGGTTTCTTACGGTACGAGGGATAACATGAGCATTGGTGCATCGGGTTGCAACACGTGTCAGCTGGCATTCCGAGTGCTGCACTGTCAGAGATACTGTTTTTGAGATTAGATGCTGCTCAGGAGGATGCAAAAGGTCCCATGAAGAAGACTGGGGGTAAGTTACCTGCCGGATTCTGGCTAATATTTATCCCTCAATCAACATCATCACGAAAACATGAACTGATTATCCGTTCATTATCACAATGCAGTTATTGGGAGCTTGCTGTGAACAGACTGATAGCTGAGGTACCAGCAGTACAACAGTACTACCCAGAGACCCAGTGCGCAGCTGCTATGGGGGGTCAGCTAGCTCAGTTGGTTGGACAGCTGACTTGTGATGCTAACAGCAAGGGTTCAATTCCTGCTCCAAATGAGGTTCCTGCAAAAGTCCCTCCTTCTCAATCTCTCCCCTCAGGTTATACCACCACCAGTCATGTCGCCCGAGTGGGACTATAACAATTTTGCAAACATTTACCAATCAAAAGTCCTTCATTGGCCATAAATCCCATTTTGAGATGACTGCTGGTGTTAAAAATATGTGACAAAAATGCACATTTTATTTATTTTTAATTAAAACATTGGGGGCGGGGTGGTGATGGTAGAGGAGTGGGAGGTATTTTGAATCAAACAATGTGTTTGCTTCTAAAATCACAAAGCACCTAAGATGCAATGTTCAGAAGTTGATTTTTCAGAATAATTTGTGCAATGTCACGTCTCCGAATGTGTTCTTTTAAGAGCTGTTTCCAAAAAGAAGGGAAATTACAGTGTGTTTAATCCTAACTTACATCACATTAGATGTGTGTTCAGCCAAGCAAATCAAAGCATTTTAAATTATGTGTTTCAATTTTTACATGACCGAAGGCATCAAAACAAAAGCACAATAGCGGAAGCTCAGGGCCTCCTGTCCTTGTCCGTCCAGTCAGTGGAGGTCCTGGGTTTGGGTCGTGCTGCTGTGCAGAGTGGTGGATGGTACATGGATAGACAAGATGGCGGTACCGTAGAACGCTCCAACTGGAGCATCTCTGCTCCCCCCATTCTTTCTCTTTGGATTTTCTTCTTCTCTGGCCAACGTGTTGACTTTTTCTTCAGTTTCCTTAAGCAGATATTAAAACTTTTTACTTTTTAAACTTACCGTGGGGAGGTGAGACCCAGACTGGAGGCTGGTGCAGGGAGGTGAGAAAGTGAGGACTGCAGATGCTGGAGATCAGAGCTGAAAAAGTGATGCTGGAAAAGCGCAGCAGGTCAGGCAGCATCCAAGGAGCAGGAGAATCGATGTTTCGGGCATAAGCCCTTCTTCAGGAATGAGGAAAGTGTGTCCAGCAGGCTAAGAGGGACTTGGGGGAGGAGGGACTTGGGGGAGGGGCGTTGGAAATGCGATAGGTGGAAGGAGGTCAAGGTGAGGGGTGATAGGCCGGAGTGGGGTGGGGGTGGAGAGGTCAGGAAGAAGATTGCATGTTAGGAAGGCGTTGCTGAGTTCGAGGGATTTGACTGAGACAAGATGGGGGAGGGGAAATGAGGAAACTGGAGAAATCTGAGTTCATTCCTTGTGGTTGGAGGGTTCCTAGGCGGAAGATGAGGCGCTCTTCCTCCAACCGCCGTGTTGCTATGGTCTGGCAGTGGAGGAGTCCAAGGACCTGCATGTCCTTGGTAGAGTGGGAGGGGGAGTTGAAGTGTTGAGCCACGGGGTGGTTGGGTTGGTTGGTCCGGGTGTCCCAGAGGTGTTCTCTGAACCGTTCCGCAAGTAGGCGGCCTGTCTCCCCAATATAGAGGAGGCCACATCGAGTGCAGCGGATGCAATAGATGATGTGTGTGGAGGTGCAGGTGAATTTGTGGTGGATATAGAAGTATCTCTTGGGGCCTTGGAGGGAAGTAAGGGGGGAGGTATGGGCGCAAGTTTTGCATTTCTTGCGGTTGCAGGGGAAGGTGCCGGGAGTGGAGGTTGGATTGGTGGGGGGTGTGGACCTGACAAGGGAGTCACGGAGGAGTGGTCTTTTCGGAATGCTAATAGGGGAGGGGAGGGAAATATATCCCTAGTGGTGGGGTCCGTTTGGAGGTGGCGGAAATGATGGCGGATGATACGCTGTACATGGAGGTTGGTGGGGTGGTAGGTGAGGACCAGTGGGGTTCTGTCCTGGTGGCGGTTGGAGGGGCGGGGCTCAAGGGCGGAGGAGCGGGAAGTGGAAGAGATGCGGTGGAGGGCATCGTCGACCACGTCTGGGGGGAAATTGCGGTCCTTGAAGAAGGAGGCCATCTGGGTTGTACGGTTTTGGAACTGGTCCTCCTGGGAGCAGATGCAGGGGAGACGAACGAATTGGGAGAATGGGATGGCGTTTTTACAGGGGGCAGAGTGGGGGGAGGTGTAGTCTAGGTAGCTGTGGGAGTCGGTCGGTTTATAGTAAATGTCCGTGTTGATTCGGTCACCCGAGATAGAAATGGAAAGGTCTACGAAGGGGAGGGAGGAGTCTGAGACGGTCCAGGTGAATTTGAGGTAAAGCTGGCACCACCCCCCACCTTTTCCTCCGCTACATCGATGACTGTATCGGCACTGCCTCGTGCTCCCACGAGGAGGTTGAACAGTTCATCCACTTTACCAACACCTTCCACCCCGACCTCAAATTCACCTGGACCTGCAGGGAACTGTGTCCCAGACTGGAGGCTGGTGCAGGGAGGTGAGTCCCAGACTGGAGGCTGGTGCAGGGAGGTGAGTCCCAGACTGGAGGCTGGTGCAGGGAGGTGAGTCCCAGACTGGAGGCTGGTGCAGGGGGAGGTGAGTCCCAGACTGGAGGCTGGTGCAGGGGGGAGGTGAGTCCCAGACTGGAGGCTGGTGCAGGGGGGAGGTGAGTCCCAGACTGGAGGCTGGTGCAGGGGGGAGGTGAGTCCCAGACTGGAGGCTGATGCAGGGAGGTGAGTCCCAGACTGGAGGCTGGTGCAGGGAGGTGAGTCCCAGACTGGAGGCTGGTGCAGGGAGGTGAGTCCCAGACTGGAGGCTGGTGCAGGGAGGTGAGTCCCAGACTGGAGGCTGGTGCAGGGAGGTGAGTCCCAGACTGGAGGCTGGTGCAGGAGGGAGGTGAGTCCCAGACTGGAGGCTGGTGCAGGGAGGTGAGTCCCAGACTGGAGGCTGGTGCAGGGAGGTGAGTCCCAGACTGGAGGCTGGTGCAGGGAGTTGTGTCCCAGACTGGAGGCTGGTGCAGGGAACTGTGTCCCAGACTGGAGGCTGGTGCAGGGGGAGGTGAGTCCCAGACTGGAGGCTGGTGCAGGGGGAGGTGAGTCCCAGACTGGAGGCTGGTGCAGGGGGGAGTTGTGTCCCAGACTGGAGGCTGGTGCAGGGAACTGTGTCCCAGACTGGAGGCTGGTGCAGGGGGGAGGTGAGTCCCAGACTGGAGGCTGGTGCAGGGAGGTGAGTCCCAGACTGGAGGCTGGTGCAGGGAGGTGGAGTCCCAGACCTGGAGGCTGGTGCAGGGAAGTGAGTCCCAGACTGGAGGCTGGTGCAGGGAGGTGAGTCCCAGACTGGAGGCTGGTGCAGGGAAGTGAGTCCCAGACTGGAGGCTGGTGCAGGGAAGTGAGTCCCAGACTGGAGGCTGGTGCAGGGAAGTGAGTCCCAGACTGGAGGCTGGTGGGGGGAGGTGAGTCCCAGACTGGAGGCTGGTGCAGGGGGAGGTGAGTCCCAGACTGGAGGCTGGTGCAGGGAGGTGAGTCCCAGACTGGAGGCTGGTGCAGGGGGGAGGTGAGTCCCAGACTGGAGGCTGGTGCAGGGAGGTGAGTCCCAGACTGGAGGCTGGTGCAGGGAGGTGGAGTCCCAGACCTGGAGGCTGGTGCAGGGAAGTGAGTCCCAGACTGGAGGCTGGTGCAGGGAGGTGAGTCCCAGACTGGAGGCTGGTGCAGGGGGAGGTGAGTCCCAGACTGGAGGCTGGTGCAGGGAAGTGAGTCCCAGACTGGAGGCTGGTGCAGGGAAGTGAGTCCCAGACTGGAGGCTGGTGCAGGGGGAGGTGAGTCCCAGACTGGAGGCTGGTGCAGGGAACTGTGTCCCAGACTGGAGGCTGTTGCGGGAGGAGATGGAGTCCCAGACTGGAGGCTGGTGCAGGGAGGTGAGTCCCAGACTGGAGGCTGGTGCAGGGAAGTGAGTCCCAGACTGGAGGCTGGTGCAGGGGGAGGTGAGTCCCAGACTGGAGGCTGGTGCAGGGAGGTGAGTCCCAGACTGGAGGCTGGTGCAGGGGGAGGTGAGTCCCAGACTGGAGGCTGGTGCAGGGAGGTGAGTCCCAGACTGGAGGCTGGTGCAGGGAGGTGAGTCCCAGACTGGAGGCTGGTGCAGGGGGAGGTGAGTCCCAGACTGGAGGCTGGTGCAGGGAGGTGAGTCCCAGACTGGAGGCTGGTGCAGGGGGAGGTGAGTCCCAGACTGGAGGCTGGTGCAGGGAGGTGAGTCCCAGACTGGAGGCTGGTGCAGGGGGAGGTGAGTCCCAGACTGGAGGCTGGTGCAGGGAGGTGAGTCCCAGACTGGAGGCTGGTGCAGGGAGGTGAGTCCCAGACTGGAGGCTGGTGCGGGGAGGTGAGTCCCAGACTGGAGGCTGGTGCAGGGAGGTGAGTCCCAGACTGGAGGCTGGTGCAGGGGGAGGTGAGTCCCAGACTGGAGGCTGGTGCAGGGGGAGGTGAGTCCCAGACTGGAGGCTGGTGCAGGGAGGTGTGTCCCAGACTGGAGGCTGGTGCAGGGGGAGGTGAGTCCCAGACTGGAGGCTGGTGCAGGGAGGTGAGTCCCAGACTGGAGGCTGGTGCAGGGGGAGGTGAGTCCCAGACTGGAGGCTGGTGCAGGGGGAGGTGAGTCCCAGACTGGAGGCTGGTGCAGGGAGGTGAGTCCCAGACTGGAGGCTGGTGCAGGGAGGTGTGTCCCAGACTGGAGGCTGGTGCAGGGGGAGGTGAGTCCCAGACTGGAGGCTGGTGCAGGGGGAGGTGAGTCCCAGACTGGAGGCTGGTGCAGGGAGGTGTGTCCCAGACTGGAGGCTGGTGCGGGGAGGTGAGTCCCAGACTGGAGGCTGGTGCAGGGGGAGGTGTGTCCCAGACTGGAGGCTGGTGCGGGGAGGTGAGTCCCAGACTGGAGGCTGGTGCAGGGGGAGGTGAGTCCCAGACTGGAGGCTGGTGCAGGGGGAGGTGAGTCCCAGACTGGAGGCTGGTGCAGGGAGGTGTGTCCCAGACTGGAGGCTGGTGCAGGGGGAGGTGAGTCCCAGACTGGAGGCTGGTGCAGGGGGAGGTGAGTCCCAGACTGGAGGCTGGTGCGGGGGGAGGTGAGTCCCAGACTGGAGGCTGGTGCGGGGGGAGGTGAGTCCCAGACTGGAGGCTGGTGGGGGGAGGTGAGTCCCAGACTGGAGGCTGGTGCAGGGAGGTGAGTCCCAGACTGGAGGCTGGTGGGGGGAGGTGAGTCCCAGACTGGAGGCTGGTGCAGGGAGGTGAGTCCCAGACTGGAGGCTGGTGCAGGGGGAGGTGAGTCCCAGACTGGAGGCTGGTGCAGGGGGAGGTGTGTCCCAGACTGGAGGCTGGTGCGGGGAGGTGAGTCCCAGACTGGAGGCTGGTGCAGGGGGAGGTGAGTCCCAGACTGGAGGCTGGTGCAGGGGGAGGTGAGTCCCAGACTGGAGGCTGGTGCAGGGAGGTGTGTCCCAGACTGGAGGCTGGTGCAGGGGGAGGTGAGTCCCAGACTGGAGGCTGGTGCAGGGGGAGGTGAGTCCCAGACTGGAGGCTGGTGCGGGGGGAGGTGAGTCCCAGACTGGAGGCTGGTGGGGGGAGGTGAGTCCCAGACTGGAGGCTGGTGCAGGGAGGTGAGTCCCAGACTGGAGGCTGGTGGGGGGAGGTGAGTCCCAGACTGGAGGCTGGTGCAGGGAGGTGAGTCCCAGACTGGAGGCTGGTGGGGGGAGGAGTGTCTCCGAATGGACGCTGGTGCAGGGAGGAGTGTCCTAGACCTGGAGACTTGTACAGGGTGACGTGGTCTTGAGTTTTGGACACGGGCATGGTCTGGAGACTTGGAGCTGGCTTGGACAGTGATGAAAGGTATGTAGTTCAAGTACTCTCTTTCCTTTTTATTCTTCTGCTGTACTTTTATTTATAATTCTTTCAATTTTGTACCAATTATTTAAGTTGCTGTACCCTGGTATCTTTTACCTAGAATGGCATTTTAAGTGGCAATCTTGCAAACTTTTACAATATAGCTCATTCACTGTGGGCACTGTGCGTTGGTGGTGGTGGGAGTGAAAGCTTATGGTCTGGAGACAGGATATTAAGGTAAACAGACAAATACGCATAAAGATCTGGCTAGTATTTTAAGACGACTCCCTCAACCTTAAGAAAATTCCAAGTCAAGTTTCTTTCTCCCCACAAAAAGACAGAGCGTACTTGTCCAGGAACTAACTTTGAAACAGAATTTCCGAAGAGTACCAAAATAAATCTGAATTGCAAATTGACACCTCTAACCTGTATAAATGTGAGGACACGCTAACATGAAAGAACCAACAGGATTCTCAATTCTATCAGAATATTCAATATATTGGGCTCCATCAATGACATAAAAGCAATTAGCAACACCTTGAGACTAGCTGCTCAACGCAATATTAATTTAATCTCGAGCTGATTTGTGATACAAGTAACTAACTAAATTGGGCCTGCTTTAACTAAGCTGGTGTTTGGAGGGGTCAATGTTGGGTTTTGCTACCCTTTATCTACCCAATAGGAGCTGGGCAGCCAGGCAGTTTCAATGACCCAAGATAATTCACGATTTGTTGAGATTCCAACCACAAGCAAGTTTGAATGAAATTGACCATTTTCTCAGTTTAGACACATGCCTGCAATCAGATCACAATCACAGAATGATTACAGCACAGGAGGAGGCTACTCAACCCACTCTGTCTGTGCCCAGTGCTTTTCGCTCGCTTTCACCCCTGACCCCTACACATACGTCCTTCTCAAATAACCATCTGACCTCTCCCCGCTAACCCGGGAATGCTTCGACTGAATCTGCCGCCACGCTCACAAGCAGTGCGTTTCAGATCCTAACCACTCACTGCGTCAAAATGTAGTCCAAAGTCCAGAAGATTTGCTCCAATTCAATCCTGAAACCATTGCCTTCAATTCCCACTCCAAGCTTGGTGGCCTCTCCACCGACTCTCTGCGGTAGCATTCTGAGACTAAACCAGAATAACCACAACCTCACGCCCGCCATGAAACTCCCTCCACTCGTTTGGACCATCTTTAACACCACTTTTTTCATTCACTCTTGGGATTTGACTGGCCCAGCATTTATTGCCCGTCCCTAGGTGTCCTTGGGTAGGTGGGGGTGAGCTGCCTTCTTGACCCGCGGCAGTCTACCTGGTGTAGGTATCCCCACAAATCTGTTAAAGAGGGAATTCCAGAATTGTGCCCCAGTGAAGGAAAAACTGAAGGCCAAGTCATTGAATGTATTTAAGACAAAGATAGATGGGTTCTTGGTTGGTAAGGGGATCAAAGGTTATGGGGAGAAGGCAGGAGAATGGGATTGAGAAACATATCAGCCATGATCAACTGGCGGAGCAGACTTGATGGGCTGAATGGCCTAATTCTGCTCCTATACCTTATGATCTCATGGAATGGTGAGATATTTCCAAGTCAGGGTGTGGAGAGGCTTGGAGGGGCGCTTGCAGTGAGTGGCATTCCCATGTATCTGCTGCTCTTGTCCTTCTCAGTGGAAGCAGTTGTGTGTTTGGTAGGTGCTGTTGGAGGAGCTTCGGAGGGTTGCTCAGCTCCCTGACCCACTGCTGGACCTGATCTTCCTTCTCCCACCATTGGACCTGATCCTGCCCACTCCAGACCCAAACCCATCCACTGCCCTCACTGGCATCCTGTGCTTCCCCTTCCCCCTCCCCCTCCCCAACTGATCTGACTACCTCCCAACCACCCCACCTCCCCTAAAGATTCTATCACTTATCTGACCTCACTGCCACCTTACACCCTGATGCCCTATTTACCTGGTAGCCTATCCACCCTCACCACACTTATACCTTACTCACTCACTGTCTCACAAAAGCTCTCAAAGTGGATTTCTGTAATGTTTTAAATATCAGAATATTTCATATTTTAGAATGGGATATGCTCGTTTCAGTTCTTTCATATGTAAATCCCAGAACTCCTTTTAAGTTACATTCTCAAGACAGCTTTAGCTTTTCTAACAATAGGTGCCATCTCAGCTCAGGCAATGCATTCAAGGTGTGAGGTTAAAGTCTGCCTGTGTCCCAATGTTGAGTCAGACTGGCTCCATTTCTAAAGTGGGACTTACAGAATCTTACATGGACATAGTTCACCTTCCCCGACTGTTCCACACTGCGAGGAATGTGTGAGAATGGAAGCATGGCTCTGTATTCCTGATGGGAATCTCCAGTCAGAGCTCTCTCATTGTGTAAGAATGAAGGGGCCAAATAGCTACCTGTGTGGAGTGCAACTCCACAGAAAACCCCGCCCATGAATTTAAACACTCCTGTGAGGTGCTTTTGTCTTTATTTGGTTTATGTTAAGAGTATTATATAAATATAAGTTTCCGTAGTCATTGAGATTGCAATGTCATAACACCCGAAACCACGCACAGGCAAAGACCAGTCACCCATGAGGAAGGTTTTTACTCAAAGTATTTATCCAGGATCGACGTGAGCTGTTTCGGGAGATGATGGCCTAATGGCATTGTCACTGGATTGTTGATTTAGCGATCTGGGTGACTTGGGTTCAAATCTTACCATTGCAGGTGGTAAAGTTTGATTTTAATAAATATCTAGAATTAAATGCCTAATAATGACCATGCATCCATTGTCAAGGAAAAACCCATCTGGTTCACTAATGTCCTTTCGGGAAGGAAATCTGCCATCCTTACCTGGTCTGGCCTACATGTGACTCCAGACCCACAGCAATGTAGTTGACTATTAACTGCTCTCTGGGCAATAAATGATGACCTAGCCAGCGACACCCTCATCCTGTGAATGAATAAAAAAAATCAATTCAAGCCATCAGATTAACAACGTCAGAAATCAATATAAAGTGAGCTTTACTCAGTTATAGGAGAAGGCATCAGATTACTAAGTGCCCTTTTAGTTTATTGATGTAAAGTCAATGTAAAAGAGACATGGGCTTGATACAACGTTTCAATATTTCTACGCAGACTCTCCCCCCCCCCAGTCATTGTTCTACATGGGTGACGCTGGAGGGTGTGCAAGGATTTTGCTTCCCCGCTTCCCCCCCCCCCCCCCGACCTTAGGAACATTTCATCTCAGCTCAAACGGCATCCAAAACAAAAATCCGGCCAATTTATCTGAAATGAAATGTAGGAAAAGCCTCAGCAGCTGGGGGAGTGGTCACTGTGTCGGACTCACTACTGTCAGGGGCGGTTGGAGTGCGAGTAAGGGATAGCTAGGCTATTGGATGATGGAGAAAGGGACAGAACAAAGATTCTGCTGTCACGCTTGATTCTCTGATTGGGCAACAATTGTGCCACGAGCAAAAAATTAAGATAATCAGTCAATCTTATAGCATGACTTTCTAGAAGCAGCGTACATTCATTACAAAAGGATTGGGCCTATAGCTCCCTGTTGCCGTTTCCGCAGCAATGCCTCACCCAATCAGCGTTGACCTGACAACCAATCAGCACTCTTTCCCACTGTAACTGATGTGGTAATTACACAAAATTTGGCTTTCTTGTGTTTGTCCTGCTGAGGGAAAGGCAAAAGGATGCTGCAACATGGCTCCTTTTACAGCTGTATTGAGTAGAACATACACAGATTGGAATTCGACAAAGAGAAATGGGAGGAGGGCTCAACTGGGGTGTTTCACGAGCATAGATCTGAAGGGCTGAATGTCCTGCTTCTGTCCTGCAAATATTACAGAATTCTCAGTTGGAAAGGTCAGATCAGGAATATTGACAGAATGGTAACTGTGGAAAATGATGCCTGACCCTGAATTAATAGCAATTCTGAGATTGGATAAATACTTGAGGAAGAAAATAAACATCAGAGGTATAATATAGGAGCCAGGGGTTTCATTTTGCTTTCACATGAAATTGGGGTTTTGGAGTTGAAGCTGCTGGATACAGCTCTTTCTCTCTCTTCTGCAGCAAAAAGCTTGAGTTACCTCCCTGTTGCAATATTTGTTTTCTTTCAGTATTTCATTCTGCTTGGTTAGAATGAGAAACAGCGTGTGAGAATGATAGCTTTTTGCTGAATTTGCCTTTATCAAGGGTGTGTTTATGGGATGCTATTATATTGGATCAGTCGATGAGTAGTAATTAAACAATATATTATTTTATTAAGTATTTGGATGGAATTAAAAGTTGTGACAATTCTATTTTGCTTGTCTTGGTTTGTGTTTTAACTGTGCTGTTAGAATAAAGTGTGCTTTGCTAAAAGCCTAGTGGTTTGACCAATCGAATCACATCCAGGACATAGCACCTTACACTTGCCTTTATAATAAGATTAAATTAGAGTCTGGGGCTATCTCCTTGATATGTTTTGAGGGTGTTTTGTCTAGTCTGTAATGAATGCAACTGTCTTAAAGGAGCAGACTTGTTTCGTCTGGAATCCATGCCTTAATACAATAGTAAGAACCAGAGGATATTCAGTGGGCCAAATGGCCTCCTGTTTGCTATATAATTTGATGGCATGCACAAAGGATGGCTGATGTCAATTTGGAAGTGCATGTCAATAATTGAGCCCCAGTAATCACAGGCCATCGCAAATGTGTACCTCCCTAATGAAAGCAGAAAGATGATTGTCTTGTCTGAGGACAAATAACAATTCACAGCAGGTTTCATCATGAACAGAAAAATAACTACTAATTGTAGACAATTTTTTTAACAAAAGGTGAACAACAATGAAGTACTCATTACAACTATGCAACTTAAGCTATAGCCCTTTAAAACCCCGAAAACATATACATTTAATCACAAATGAGACCATTGAAAACAAAGAATTCAATATTATTATTATGGATAGAAAATTTTAGGTAAGGAAAAATAAATTGTCTAGTTCAAGATTCCAGAACTCAAGAGTGGGACCAGTTATTTCTAGCAGTTTTTGTTTTATTTTCTTTAGTGACACAAATTTTGATTGAGATACAATGTTGTTTGCAAACTAATAAAGTCATAGAGTCATACAACAATTCCTTTGGTCCAACCAACCATGCAATATTCGATCTTTCATTCAATAGCTGATTTAGGCCTTTTCTTGTATCATAATTCTGTCTTTTCAGAGACTTCAAGTTTTGCCTTTTTTTCACTCACAGAGACAGAGGATCAGAAATGCTTCTTATTTGTAGAGTTCTAGGTGTCTCTGAATCCACTGCAAACATAGCTGTGTAACTAACCACAGCGGGACAAAACCAAAGGACATCATTGGGCAGTTTTGTCTTAACTCAAAGACTGCTAGTGTCACTGTGTCTCATAAACTTTCCACTTTGTTGCTCCAAAACATAACTTAATCTTGTGCTACTGAAATGTATACCAGACAATCCCACTTGATTTTCAAATTGCAAAACTTTGCACTTTTGGCAAACTAACTTCCATTTCCTAGTTTATAGTTCAAAAGGGAAAAAAAATGTCCTTTATATTGAAAAAAGACACATCTTGTCAAAATTTCCATTTGTGCACTTGTCAAGACAATTCACAAGAATAGAAAAATGTGGTGCTGGAAAGACACAGCAAGCCAGGCAGCTCCCGAGGAGCAGGAGAATCGACGTTTCGGGCATAAGCCCTTCTTCAGGAAGCCCTTCTCCTGCTCCTCGGATGCTGCCTGGCCTGCTGTGTTTTTCCAGCACCACATTTTTCAACTCTGGTACTCCAGCATCTGCAGTCCTCACTTTCTCCTAATTCGCAAGAATACCAAGTCAAGGGGAAAACCAGCATTTATACTACATGAAAGGAGAGTGTTGATTGGTTGGCAAGTGATCTTTGATGGTAGAGGTGTTGTCATGAGGAATGTATGAATTAGAGTCCACTTGCCAACCATTCAGCACTCTGGATATAGGTTTGCTCACTGAGCTGGAAAGTTCATTTTTAGACGGTTTGTCACCATACTAGGTAACATATTCAGTGAGCCTCTGGACGAAGCACTGCTGATGATTCCTGCTTTCTATTTATATGTTTGGGTTTCCTTGGGTCCACCCAAGGAAACCCAAACATATAAATAGAAAGCAGGAAACACCAGCAGTGCTTCATTTGGAGGCTTACTGAAGCTGTTACCTAGTATGGTGACGAAACATCTGAAAATGAACCTTCCAGCTCAGTGAGCAACCCTATATCCAGTACCTTAAACTGAGCTACAAATCTTCTCAAAACTCGCTATTCAGCACTTTTCCTTGATAAATATAAATGATGGTTTTCCCCTTCACTTAGCATTCTTGCAAATTGTTCTGATGAGTGCAGTAGGAAAAGATTTGACAAGATGTATGTTTTACGTCAATGTTCAAGTTCTACTGTACCAGAAATGCACAGAAATAACAAGATGTCAATTTATGCCTTGCAAGTAAAATTAGAACAGAATCACATAGCTTCATCACTTTTCAATCTGTTCAAATACTTTTTTGACAACAGCATTTTCACAAAGTTAATAAGCATTAAAAATTAGGAAGCTTGCTAATCAGACACTGCCAAGAAATACATTGGAAGGCATAATCTTGTTAAACATTTAGGCATGACACTTTATGTTGCTGCTTCTCAAAGGCTTAAGTCAAACTTCTGAGGGAACATAAAGACTGCATTTAGTTGCATATAATTCATTTTAACAATAGGCAAACAGCTTAAGCCACAAACAGAGAGAATAACAAATAGAGACTTAGCATAAGAAATAAATCTGCATACGTATGGATCAATGCAAGGTGAATTCAGAAGCGATTGAGAGGCAAAAAACATTCAAAGGCAGTGCAGATGATTGGACCTTTCACTATTCACATTCCAAGCCCCCAACAGTTTTGGAGTGCAAGCTGTTAAAATAGTTCAAGTAGACGCTGTAACTGGAGTCAAAGCTAACAAAGAATAGCTAACAATAGATCAGTTCTTTGAAAAATCTCAGAACATGATGAGTAAAATGTCAAATGGAGTGAATGCAAATGGAAAAACAAACACATCTAAGGCTTGCATGTCCTCACAAGAAACTCTATTGTGTGTAAGTCATGTTTCAATACGCAGAGTTTTTTGTGTTTTTCCGTGTCTTAACATTGTACTCTTCCACACTATTCATTACCAATCAATTCAATATAAAGTAATTCCCAGTTAATGCAGTGCTGGGAATTTGGATGCTAAAATGGCAGAGGGTACTTTCAGGATTCTGTGAGACAGACGGGTTCTCGATCCTGGAACACACGTGTAAGTTTATATGTTTGTTTTTTTGGTAAACCAAAATCTAAGAGTGGGGCGTTCCGTCCTGGTTTGCTGTTTGAACTGATCCTCTATCTCAATGCCATATTCCCATTTTTTTACTGCATTCAGACTCCACCATCTGATACTGCAAGATTCAAACTAAGGTCCCAAGAGCATTTCATGGGTCTTGGGATTAACAGCCCAGTGCTCATCCCACTCAGGCCACCACCTCTCCTGGAGAGTTTGAGTTTATGAGTGAGCAAAATGAACGTACTATCATGGGATACATTCAGGCTAATATTGAGAGTGTGTTGCTGGAAAAGCACGGCAGGTCAGGCAGCATCCCAGGAGCAGGAAAATTGACGTTTTGGGCTGGAGCCCTTCATCGGGAATGAGCATTCAGGCTAGCCATTAATAATGATTTTCGTGAGCTGCTACAATTGCTCATTGTCTAATGTAGCTTGCTCAACCTTCTCTGCCCAGCTGTGGCCAGAATATATGGAAGTGATGCTATGTTCTGGAATCTCTGGTATTGCAACTGACAGATTTCTCACCTTGTGGATCCTAACGTGTGTGCGTATCTGTGTGTATGAGCCGATCAATAACAAGTGAGCCATCTCTTTCAACAGCATTCAAGTATCCATCCTAAGGACACATTGGAAGCAGTTAGCAGTTTGCATTGATTCATATCTCTGTAGATTTATCTTTGATGCTAAGTCTGCACTTGCTAAGTCTCTCTTTGTAGCTTAAGCATGTGTGGACTATATCCTCACTGTGCCAGCTTCCCAAGTACTGTATGCCTTATGAAGGAATGATATTTGCAGTGGCACCAGTGTCAATCTTTGCACTTAGTATATGTTGTTTGGTTTACGATGTATCGCTTGGATGGAGGCAAACATGATCAGCTTTTCTGATGGTGCCTGTGTGGTGTGTCAGGTTTATCACATTGTACAGGGGTCTGTAAGCCGCCACAGTGGGGTTACCTCTTGGAATTTGCCAATTGGCATCCTTGCTATGGACTGAATTTTGCAGGTTCTTTGATGCTGTTCCTTGGTTGATCCTGCTTCACCTCATGCAGCGAAGCATTGCGTTCCACTTTGGGTTTCTGTGGGCATTTGGATTCCTACACCTTAGCCAAACACCCACTTGCAGACCAGAGATCGCATACGTCAACAAATACTGGACTCTGTCTTGTTTGGCATGTTGAGCCGCCCGTCATACAAGATTTTGGATGGTCCATTAAACCTAGTGATGGCTACAGTATTTATTCTAGAGTGAAGCTTTTGAGTTGCCACAGGCCTGCTACAATTACTTGCAATGTCCACCCCTCTCCTGGTAAAGGCTCCTTAGGAGTGTTCCTTAGGAGTGTCCAGAAATGTTTTTTCGAAGGACTTGATGGGTGTAGAGGCAATGCCCAGTTCCACCAGCAACTTTAACTCAGGAGAATCACATTTGCCATCTTTGTACCAAGACCTGCCAATTGATCATTTCACCTTGCTGTCACCAGTATGACTTGAACTCAAACCCGTGTATCCTGAAATTAACTTAGATTTTAACTTAATCTATAGGATCTGAAAGACTTTCTTGGGATTCTTGCAGTCATCATCAGAAATACCGAATGTTTTTATTCTTCTTAACCCTTCAGTGACTCAAGTGAGAAGAAATTTGTCCGCCTGTTGCTGTTTGTCAGCAATTTGCTGATTCAGGAAATGGAAGTTGATTCTGTCTTTGAATAAGTGAAATTATGATAGAATGTCAACGGAATGCCAATCGATACTCTCAGTTGTTTGGTTCCCATCTTTCTTTTGTGATTTTATGCTTTTTAAAATGCAAGCGCATGGCATTGTAGATTAATTTTTTTAGTATTTTTATTGGCCCCTCTGCTCTGTTTTGATATATGTTGCGGTCACTATAAGAATTCTTGGCTCATAGTAGCAGGTCTTTGTTGTCTGTTTGTGTGTGTGTGTGTGAGTGTGTGTGTGTACACGTGCGTATGTGCATGTATATGTGCTTGTGTGCATGTGTGTGTGAGAGAGTGTGTGCGTATGTGTGTGCATGTGTGTGCGAATGTGTGCATGCGTGCGAGTGCGTGTGTGTGTCTGTGCGTGTGTGTGTGCATGTGTATGTGTGAATGTGTGTGTGCATGTGTGTGTGCATGTGTGTGTGTGCATGTGTGTGTGTGCATGTGTATGTGTGAATGTGTGTGTGTGCATGTGTGTGTGTGCATGTGTGTGTGTGCATGTGTATGTGTGAATGTGTGTGTGTGCATGTGTGTGTGTGCATGTGTGTGTGTGAATGTGTGTGTGTGCATGTGTGTGTGTGTGCATGTGTGTGTGTGAATGTGTGTGTGTGAATGTGTGTGTGCATGTGTGTGTGTGCATGTGTGTGTGTGCATGTGTATGTGTGAATGTGTGTGTGCATGTGTGTGTGCATGTGTATGTGTGCATGTGTGTGTGAATGTGTGTGTGTGCATGTGTGTGTGTGAATGTGTGTGTGTGAATGTGTGTGCATGTGTGTGTGCATGTGTGTGTGTGCATGTGTATGTGTGCATGTGTGTGTGTGCATGTGTGTGTGTGAATGTGTGTGTGTGCATGTGTGTGTGTGAATGTGTGTGTGCATGTGTGCGTGTGCATGTGTGTGTGCATGTGTGTGTGTGCATGTGTGTGTGTGCATGTGTATGTGTGCATGTGTGTGTGTGCATGTGTGTGTGTACATGTGTGTGTGCATGTGTGTGTGTGCATGTGTGTGTGTGCATGTGTATGTGTGAATGTGTGTGTCCATGTGTGTGTGCATGTGTATGTGTGAATGTGTGTGTGTGCATGTGTGTGTGCATGTGTGTGTGTGAATGTGTGTGTGTGCATGTGTGTGTGCATGTGTGTGTGTGAATGTGTGTGTGTGCATGTGTGTGTGAATGTGTGTGTGTGCATGTGTGTGTGTGAATGTGTGTGTGCATGTGTGTGTGCATGTGTGTGTGTGAATGTGTGTGTGTGCATGTGTGTGTGTGAATGTGTGTGTGTGCATGTGTGTGCGCATGTGTATGTGTGAATGTGTGTGTGTGCATGTGTGTGCGTGTGTGCATGTGTATGTGTGAATGTGTGTGTGCGTGTGAGTGTATGTGCGCGTGCACAGGTATGTGTCCACCTTTGCACATGGCTTACTTAACACGTACATGGAATGTGCAGATTCGAGAAACATTATTCTCACGGGAGGAACACGACAGAAACCTGGGCAATTTGTGCAAAAGCTGGACTTGAACCTGTGCTGTACCCCCTGCCCCACCCCATTCGATATACAAAAGAAGGAATACATGCCCTGAAACAAAATCAGAAAGTGATGGTGTCTGATAGGGAGAAGAGTCATATTGGAGTTAAAACATGAACACTCTCTGTTTGAAGATGGTGCCAAACTGCTGAATTTCTCCAGCCATTTCAGTTTTTATTTCAGGTCTCCAGTATCTGCAGTGTTTCACTTTACATACATCCCTTGATGTTGTCGAAGAGAAAACTGAAATTTTCATAAGTACTCGATTGAATTAAACTGGATTAAATATTAAAGTCTTAGGTTTTCTTTCCTACATTTTGTACACCTCTCTTTTTGTGAGAGTTGAATGCCTTCATTACCTAGTGATCAGATGTGAGTAACACAGAGTACATATCCAGGTCAATAGGAATCCTCTAATTTATAGATACAGCATAAAGATATTCACAGACATAGCTTGAGAAGTGTACCCAGCAACCAAAAACAAATTTTAACTGACTTCACTACGGGAAAGACAATTCATTATCAGGACTGCTCTGTGTTTCTTTATATCAGACAGAGCAGAAAGTAAATTAATTTTTTTAGCAGAATGATGTACGCGAGAGATCCAGTAGACAGTTATATGTACATTTTCCATCAAGATCACAACTGAATTCTAATGTGTGCCCATTTGCTTTGCATTTCTGGGATTTATTTCTGTTTGAATGGGTTCACCGTGTGTTGTATATTCACTTCGGGACAAGGAGAGTAAAGTGCCCTCCTGCTGCCACGTCTCCATTGTAAGGTAAATTACAGAAAGGTCACAATTGTCATCTGTAGGAATGAGGCAGAGCCTTCAAGGGGAAAATGTTTTGCGAGCGACAATTTTCACAGCGAGTGAAGAAAGACCAATTTGTCTCAAGGTGATGGGCAAAATGTTTCTGAGAAATGAAGACAATCTCTTTTTTCGATAAACTCTTAGAAGGAGGCCAAGAAATAAGATCACAAAGGAATGGTCTGATGAAATGGGTGAGTAAGAAGTTAACCTGTCAGGGACGAGGACCATCTTGTGTCTCACTCTATGCAGAAGAGCACCTCAGGAGTTTGCCGTAAAGCAGGACAGAGTTGATACCAAGGGAGTGATCTCCAAGCAGCACCCAATTGAGCAGGAGCCTGCAGTCTCCAACAAATTGGGGTGTCTAGTTAATACTGAGGAAGATAACAGCATAATGATAGTCAAGAGAACAGCAGTAGCAAGTAGTATTTGCATAGTGCCATTAACATAGTGACATACAGAGTCATTGTCATAGAATCATACAGCACGGAAACACACCCTTCGGTCCAACCAGTCCATGCCGACCATAATCCCAAACTAATCAAAACCCCCTGCCTGCTCCTGGCCCATATCCCTCCAATTCATGTACTTATCCAAATGCCTTTTAAACATTGTAATTGTACCCAACATCCACCACTTCCTCAGAAAGTTCATTCCAAAAACAAGGAAGAAAGTGAGGACTGCATATGCTGGAGGTCAGAGTGTGGTGCTGGAAAAGCACAGCAGGTCAGGCAGCATCTGAGGAGAAGGAGAGTTGATGTTTCGAGCATTAGATTTTCATCAGGACTGTTAAAGAGCTCTTCCTGATGAAGAGCTGATGCTTGAAACACCGATTCTCCTGCTCCCCGGATGCTGCGTGACCGGCTGTGTTTTTCCAGCACCACACCTTTTGACTCATTCCACACACAAACCAGAATGCAATCAAACAAAGCATGTACCCAGTGATCAGAGGTTCAAGGCAAGAGGTAGCTGTTAATAAGCAACTGAAAAGGGGAGGGAGACAGAGAGTGAGAGAGAGAGAGAGAGATGACCTTGGACAGACGCAAGATGGGAGGTCAGCAAAAATCTTGTTTGATGGATGTTTTAACTACATGTCAACCAGATTGACTTGGACTGAGTGTTACAGACTGGCACATTGCAAGGTCCAGGGCTAAGTGAATGAGGCTGTGTATCTGTGGAGTTCTCTATCACAGAGGGCTGGGACATTAAATATATTCATTACTGAGATTGCTAAATTTTTAATCAGGAAGGGAATCAAGAGTAATGGGGAAAAGGCAGGAGAGTGGAGATGAGGATTATCGAATCAACCATAGTCTCAGTGAATAGTGAAGCAGACTCAATGGGCTGAATGGCCTACTTCTGTTCCTCCATCTTGCATGCTGAGGGATGCACTAAAGCTTGGAGTAGTCACTGCAGGTCTACAATGGGGACAGGTTGAGGACTACGGGTTTTATCTACTGTCTACTGAGGGGCTGGGAACTGTCGTATCCCTCAGGTTGTGTGTTTGACGCAAAACTTACACAGTGAGCAGGCAGAATGTTGAAATTCAATTGAGACACGTTGGAGTCCAACATGCCAGTTGGAGAGAAGACGAATCTCATTGCACTTTCAGTAATTGCAGACATTTCATGAGGGTAACTTTGCATGTTTTGTGAGTAATGTATATTTCTTGGGAAGAAATTCGTATCACTGTCAGAGGTGAAAGTTCATCCTCCCCATGACTTCACAAAAGAAACTGAAGTCGTCATAGTCTTACCATCCAGGGTGCTGCTCCCTCATGAGAGAAGTGGTTGTTTAACCTGAAGGTCACCATGTCTCAGGCAAGGGGAGAGGTTGAGAAGGGGAATCCTTCATGGTAACCTCAGTGCATGAATTTAAACCATACTGTGAGCATCACACACTGGTTGTCCAGCCAACCGAGATAAATCGACCTGCAATTACTTGAGAATTATTTGAGAAGCACATTCCTGTCAGACTCAGGAGAAACAGCATGAAGCAAAAAAAAATACACTTGCAGGATCATTGCAAATTAACACTGAAGAATTATTTGTTACCCACAGTTATTCAGAACAAAATGTGACGTTGGATGACACCAGGAGATAATTAACAAAGACTTTTCATCCTGGAGAATGATTTCCCAGGCACTAATTAATTCCCAGTCTGCCTAAATCAATCCAGACAGTCTCTGCCCAATAGCGATGGTTTGATTTTCCATCAAACAGCTTTCTATCTCAAATGTTTGTTGTAGATTCAGGATGAAATCATTCTTCAGGGCGTGAGGCAAAAATCTTTCAACCCCGTTCTCATTTCTGAAACTCCGGGTTAGCTTTGTCATTCTACTTTTCTTTGGAAAGTAAGAACTGGAAGGTGTTGGGGTGATGGACCTTCTCTCTGAGTTCTCCGCTCCGTGACAGGTTTGAACCAGGGCTCTACCATTTCCACTCTCGGCCCGACAAGAATGGCCAGTATCAGATCCTCTGGAGCAGGACAGGGGTCAAACCCTGAGCTGTTGGCACCAGCCTTCCAATCAACTGTGTCCACCACTCCACAAAACAATAAAGGCTGCTATGGGAACACACTCCCTTACAAATTTGGAGCAATAGGTAAAGTACACTCAGAAGCAACAAGATGCATTTACACAGCGTCTTTCAGGTAAAAAAACATCCCAAGGTTCCTTGCCAGAGTGTTATCAAACAAACGATGCACCAAAATGATCACAGGTTCAATGAAAGAGCTGGTTGCTGCTCGTCGGATGCTGCCTGAATTGCTGTGCTCTTCCAGCACCACTGATCCAGAATCTGGTTTCCAGCATCTGCAGTCATTGTTTTTACCTGATCGAGATAATATATTAGCTGTCAGTTAATCTCACCACAGTAACAGACATGGGTACCTCTGATCAGGTCAGCATTCGCTACCCATCTCTAATTGCTCTTGAACTGAGTGTCTCGCTCAGCCATTTCAGAGGGCTGCTAAGAGTCAATCTTGTTGCTGTGGGTCTGGAGTCACATGTAGACCAGACCAGGCAAGGGTGGAAGATTTCCCTCCCTAAAGAAGGGTGTTTATGACAATCGACTGTGGTGGCATGAGAGCAGTTATTACTAAATTCAAATGTTACCATCAGCTATGGTAGGATTTGAACCCTAGAACATTAACCTGGCCCTATGGACTACTAAAACAGTGAGACCAGCACATAGCTCCCCACTTGCCTCTTTACTACCCTCTCAAATGGCCTGAAGTGTCACTCAGTTCAGGGATAATTAGGAATCAGCATTTCATGATGATGGACTTATGCCCGAAACGTTGATTCTCCTGCTCCTCGGATGCTGCCTGACCTGCTGTGTTTTTTCCAGCAACACACTCTTCAACTCTGATCTCCAGCATCTGCACTCCTCACTTTCACCTCAGCACTAGCCCATCCAGTGACACCTGCATCCCATGAACAAATTCTAAAACACATGACTGCTAGATGAGGAGGTGTCTAAAATTAGAGGCAAATTGTCACATGAAGCTTTGTGGCTTCACAAACAGGAGGACACAGGTTCACGTCTGGGAGCTGCCTGTAATACACACAAGGAGAAAATAACTGGTGAAAATCCAAATGATAGCCCCCAGCGTCACTGTGATTACCCCCCCCCCAAAGACTGGGGAGATGTGGGGAGATGGAATTGGAAACCAAAGAAGTTCATGCGTACACAAAACAAAACTTGCATTAGTGCGGTGCCTCTCATAATCCAGGAGGACTCCACAACATTTAACAGCCAATGAGGTATTTTTGAAGTTGCAGTAAATGTCAGGAAAAGCAGCATCTAATTTGTGCACAGCAAGATCCTACTGAGCTATGGGAGCACAGCCAGATAATCTGGGTTTATTTTTGCTCATGGGCATGGATTGGGGGAAACATTTCGGGCAGGGAATCCCAGGATAAAGCAAACGATTTAAGGCCTCAGTCGGGTATGGTATCTTTGCCAGCATGCTCCCTCTATATGGGACAAGCAACATCAGCCCAGAGTCCCAGCCTCAAGTCTGCAGTGTGCATCCTGAATTTGTGAAGCAGTTATCACCGCAGGGCAGTACTCACCTTCCTACTGCAGGAACTGAACCTGTTACTGAAGTCAATCTACATCTCGAAATTCGATTAGCTGCTCCTCAAAGCATCGCCGTTTGAAACCGCGTAGAAAGATCTGGATTTCACAGCAGCTGATAGTCTGACCGCGGGCTGGGTACTAAGTCCAGGCCATGGGCTTGAAAGGGACGTACTTAATCGGTTCCCTCAATTGTGGCTAAATCACTCACCAGTCACCGTTCTACTTACTAAGCAGTCTCACAGAATGCAGAAAGTGAGGACTGCAGATGCTGGAGATCAGAGTCGAGAGCGTGGTGCTGGAAAAGCGCAGCAGGTCAGGCAGCATCTGAGGAGCAGGAGAGTCGACGTTTTGGGCATAAGCCCTTCATCAGGAATGTGAGGGTGCCCAAGGGAGCTGAAAGATAAATGGGAGTGGGGTGGGGTTGGGGGGAAGGTAGCTGGGAATGCGATAGCTGGATGAAGGTGGAGGGTGATGGTGCTAGGTCAGAGAGGTGGGTGGAGGGGATAGGTGGGAAGGAAGAGGAACAGGTAGGACAGTTCAAGAGAGTAGTGCCAAGTTGGAGGGCTGGATCTGGGATGAGGTGGGAGGAGGGGGGGATGAAGAAACTGGTGAAGTTAACATTGATTGCATGGGTTGGAGAGTCCCAAGGCAGAAGATTAGATTAGATTACTTACAGTGTGGAAACAGGCCCTTCGGCCCAACAAGTCCACACCAACTCTCCGAAGTGCAACCCACCCAGACCCATTCCCCCAGATTTACCCCTTCACCTAACACTACGGGCAATTTAGCATGGCCAATTCACCTGACCTGCACATTTTTGGACTGTGGGAGGAAACCTGAGCACTCGGAGGAAACCCACGCAGACACAGGGAGAATGTGCTGTGGCGATCTTCCTCCAGGCTTGAGGTAGCTAAGGTTTGGCGGTGGAGGAGGTCCAGGACTTGCATGTCCTTGGCAGAATGGGAGGGGGAGTTGAATTTGTTGGCCACAGGGCGGTGGGGTTGTATGGGGCATGTGTCCCAGGGATGTTCCCTGAAACACTCCATGAGTTGGCGTCCTGCACAGAGTCACGTACTGAAACAATGATTTAATCTTTATTGCACATAGCAACCAAAATAAGACAACTTTCATCTCAACTTGGCTATTACCCAATTAATGGTGGAATTTAGCTACAATTCCAACCAACAGTGTCTTCTCTGATGTCCAGGATCTGACCCTTGTGCACAGTTGTTCTCTGAAGTTCTGCTAACAAAGGGTTCTGGAATTATAGAGTCATCTAGCATGGAAACAGACCTTTCAGTCAACTACTCTCTGAGTGAAGAAATATTTCCTCATCTCAGTCCTAAGTGGCCCACCCTATATCTTGAGACTGTTTCTAGACTCCACAATCTGGGAAATAATCCTCCCTGCATCTAGTCTGTCCAGCGTTGTTAGAATTTTATATGTTTCAGTCAGATCGCCCTCTCATCCTTCTGAAACTCTAGTGAGTACAGGCCCAGTCAAACCAACTTGGTCTCATTGGACACTCCTGCATTTTCCCAGATCAGCCTTGGTGGACTCTAAGGGATGGTACACACAGTACTCCAGCTAAGGTCACACAAAGGCCATGTTTAATTGCAATAAGATCTATACACAGCAGACATAAGGCTCTGGAGAAAGTTTGAAACTTATCCATCCTGACACAATTTGTATAATAAGGTTGTTCGGCTCTAATACGTGTTTCATCAACATAAATTTGTTGTAACGCTATTGACGAACTGGGGGCACTGGTTCTAAAGTGCGATCTTCTGAAGTATGTGTTTTTTCTGTAACGTGATTGCATCATCAACACTTTAAGCATTGTTTCTGAAGCACAATTTTTCTATAACACACGGTTACACAAGAACGCAACCATCGCATTTTAGGAGAACTGACTTTCCTAGTAATGTTTGAAATTAAATAGAGAAAAGTCCAAAACATTGGGAACTAGAAATCAAGAATGTCTCTCAGTACAGACCAATGCGGTTGAGGTTGAGTTGAGATCAGCCATGATCGTCCTTAATGGGGAAGTAGGGCCCAGAGGCTGAATGGCCTACTCATATTCTTAGCCCTTATGTACAGCGTTCTGGATACAGGTACACGGTTGGAATGAGTCAATCTGCTCTCATCGGGAAAATTCTGGCACTTCAAATTTCAGACTTAGGTTGGGAACCGGGCAAGTGCAATATTCCTAGGTCCTGACCCCACAGCGTGGCAATGTGGGTCAATGTGTAGTGATGGTAAGAAGGTCAGCCAATTGGACCTCGTAGAGTCTGAGTTCCCTGACTGGGGCCATTAATCTGGTCCAGTCAGGGAGCCCTGGCTGACAGATAAGAACAGGAGTGGCAAAGGTTCTGTTGACCTTGAGCGCTAGCTCTAAACTCAAGGACTGTTCATGTGTAAGTAAAGGGCGACGCGGTGATGGGATAGCAGCCTCTGTGGAATTATTTCACATGCGATGTGATTTTAAATACAAGAGGTACCCAATTGGTGCGGACGTGGGATCGGTGTGCCGTTGGTGGAGGTGGAGATGGTAGAGGGGTGGGTACAAGATAGAGACAGGTATATACTCTGAAAGGTCATTGTTAAGGGTGAATGAGCAGGCAAGAGCTCACTGAGGAATGGAGCAGTCAAGGCAGTAAACCTCACAGTCTTTAGGCGAGAGGGGAAAGATTTAACAGGGACCTGAGGGGTAACGTTTTTCATGCAGAGGGTGGTGCGTGTATGGAATGAGCTGCCAGAGGAAGTGGTGGAGGCTGGTACAGTTACAACATTTAAAAGGCACCTGGATGGATATATGAATAGGAAGGGTTTGGAGGGATATGGGTCAAGTGCTGGCAAATGGGACTAGATTAATTTAGGATATCTGGTTAGCATGCACGAGATGGACCAAAGGGTTTGTTTCCACACTGCGCATCTCAATGACTCTATGACTCTGTGTTGTGTGGACAATGGAGGCATGGTGCCCATTCACAAGCATCTCACTTTGAGAATGCTTTTCACCATCAGTTGCAATCAATGATAGTTCCCCATTGGACTCCAATGTGTCCTAGATTATACCCATAATTGCCATTCAGAGATTGATTCTCGAATCTCTGTAGCAGACTTGTTAAAACGTTCTTCAATAAGCTTGACAGACATTCAATGGAGGTGCATATGTCATCGTGCTCTGACCCCACTCCCACCCACTGTCACTTTTAAAAAGTGAAACTCTGACCCCCACTTCACTGGCACAGGATTAAATTGTAACGTGCACCAAAAGGAAAAGGCAGGCAGATATCATACGGAGGCACAGATGTAAGATTTTTAATATAGATAAATGTCCACAGCTCATCAAATCAGATGCTTGATCCACTGACAGATGGAAGATTATTATTGTGAGGGTGGTGTGGGAAATTGGTGTTGCTAAACTGAAGGACATGTCGGATTAAGACGGTGTGTTGTCACCTTCAAAACGCGAAGGGAGTTACTGGCACAGAAATCTTACTCTTACACTCCCCCAATTCTTTCATGACTCCAAGTGAGTTGCAGCATTCTGCTGTTTCTCACCTGCTGTAAATAAAGTAATTCATAAAGATGCCGTGACACAAATTTGCAGATGAAAGTCTTTTCGGTGTATTGCTGAGAATTCTCTTTGCTCACTCCTTAATAAATATGCATGCCATCTTTTATGTTGAGCATTCTGATTCGGACTGGTGTCTCATAATTGCAAAATCTGATTCCCATCAGTCAGGAAATTAAAATGCAGGTTTTGATTTCCGTCAATTTCCCACACTTTGATGGTCTAATATGCTTCAGATAAGCTTCGAGATTCTCCCCAGTGATTCCCAGACCAATCTGGGAAATCCATCATCCGCTTGTGATAATTCACTCTCTTAAATCTTACCCTTTTCCTTCTCTCTCAGCTTTTAAACACTCCCTCAAACTGACCTCTTTACCGAGGCGTTTGGAGATCCCGTACTTACACAGCTCAGAGTTAAATTTGTTTAACTCTGCCTGATATCCATAACTCCCCTGTCCGTATCTTAACCCAGCAGTACATCCTGTTCCCCTATCCCCTACTGCAGCTCGCTGACCCACACTGGCTCCCCATCTCCAAGCAACATCATAAATTTTAAAATCCCCATCTTCATTTTCAAATCCCTCCATAGCCTGATCACCCCCGCCCTTATCTCTGAAACCACCTCCAATGTGAGTTTTGAGAAGATTTGTCGCTCAGGTTGAGGTTCTGGATGTAGGTTTGCTCACTGAGCTGGAAGGTTCATTTCCAAACGTTTCGTCACCATACTAGGTAACATCTTCAGTGGGCCTCCGGGCAAAGCACCGCTGATAATTCCTGCTTTCTATTCATATGTTTGGGTTTCTTTGGGTTGATGATGTCATTTCCTGTGATGACATGTCATGACAGGTGTGGAAAATCACTTATACAGTGTATTCAAAAAGAACAGGTACCCAATGAACACAGTCCACCGATTTCTCAACAACAAACCCAAACAAGCAGACAAAACACGTCCAGAAACCCTAGCCACTCTCCTCTACATCAAAGACATCTCAGAAATGACTGCCAGACTACCCAGACCCACCATGGCATCATGGTAGTCCACAAACCCACCAACACACTAAAACAGCAGCTAATGAACCTGAAAGACCCTATACAGACAACAAGCAAAACTAATATCATTTACAAAATACCGTGCAAGGACTGTAACAAACACCACACTGGACAAACAGGCAGAAAACTAGTCACCATGGTACATGAACATCAACTAGCCACAAAAAGACCTGACCCAGTCTCACTAGTATCCTTACATACAGATGAGGAAAGGCACCACTTTGACTGGGACAACACATCCATCCTCAGACAAGCCAAACAAAGACACACATGAGAATTCCTTGAAGCATGGCATTACAACTGGAACTCTATCAACAAACACATCGAGTTAGACCCCATTTACCATCCCCGGAAAAAAGAACAGGAAATGACATCACCACAGGAAGTGATTTCACCACAGGAAATGACATCACCAACCCAAAGAAACCCAAACATATAAATAGAAATCAGGAATTATCAGCAGTGCTTCGCCCAGAGGCCCACTGAAGATATTACCTAGTATGGTGATGAAATGAACCTTCCAGTTCAGCGAGCAAACTTACATCCACCATATCCAAACTCTCAATCTTCCAGGATATCTACTCTCCAATGATGCTGGATTCTTGTGCAATCCCGAGCCTTTGGTAGTCTAGGCCCTGAACTCTAGAATATCCCCCCCAAAGTCACTGTTTGATTTCACATCCAGCAATGGCCTCGTGGCATAATCACTGGATAGTTAATCCAGATAATGCACTGAGGTTTAAAACCCACCATGGGAGATGGTGGAATTTGAATTCAATAAAAATCTGGAATTAAGAGAATACAGATGACCATGAATCCATCGTCGGAAAAAAACCCATCGGGTTCACTAATGACCTTTAGGGAAGGAAACTTCCATTTTTACCTGGCCAACACGTGACTCCAACCCTACAGTAATGTAATTGAATCTTAACAGCACTTTGGGCAATCAGGGATGGGCAAAAAAACTGGCCTAGCCAGTGACACCTTCAAGCTGTGAATGAATTTTTAAAAATCCATCCTTTTAAGTCATTCTTTAAAGCCTCCCCCAAGCCCCTGACCTAGAACCTTTATGTGTGACTGAATGTTGTACTTTATTTCACAATGTTCCCATTGGATACCCTGGGATGTTTCATGTCAATGATGCTATGTGACTGTAAGTTGTTTTTAAATTGTGTGCAACCTGAGCATGGGAAATGATCTTGCATCTGTCAGCTCTATTTAATCCACCAGCTCACTATTAGTTCCCTATTTACTTCAGGTGGGAAAAGACTATCCATTATTCCATATCGATCAACAGTAGCTGTGGAATTAAAGATTCTGTATTGGTCTCTGTGTCCAGTTGGTCTGTCCTATCAGCACCTGTTGTGGTGCAGTGTTAATGTCCCTATCTCTGAGCGAGGTGTCCCACCTGCTCCAGAGATGTGTAATAAAATCTCTGAGCAGCTCGATTAGAAAAATACATAGAGATATGTTCCAATCAACCTGTTCAGAGATGTTAACACACACCTCTGCAGCAGGTAGTGTTTGAACCTGGACCTCCCAGTCAAACTGTTGGGACACTACCATGCACCACAAGATGACCCTCCCTTGCTGTGTCTAGTGACCCCAGTGTGGGTCCACAGAACAGACGGTAAGGGCGTCGTTTGTGTATTTTTGACACACTTTTCTCTCTCTAGAGAGAAAAACGTTAATAGTGATCTCAGCCATGAAAGGAGTGACCTAGTCAAAGGCTGCAGAACAAAGGGAGATCTGGACAGAAATCTTGTGCATCATTGGCACCAGCTCAGAAAGAAACCCTCTTTCAATTTTTCTTCATTACCTTTTCCAAGGTATGTTACTTGCTGCTCACACCTCACTGGGTTAAGTGCACTGAGTTCCCCTAATCCCAGAATCATTGCAGAAATTAAAACATTTGAAAGAAATATATAGTGGGCGACACGGTGGCACAGTGGTTAGCACTGCTGCTTCACAGCGCCAGAGACCAGGGTTCAATTCCCGCCTCAGGCGACTGACTGTGTGGAGTTTGCACATTCTCCCTGTGTCTGCGTGGGTTTCCTCCGGGTGCTCCGGTTTCCTCCCACAGTCCAAAGATGTGCAGGTCAGGTGAATTGGCCATGTTAAATTGCCCACAGTGTTAGGTAAGGGGTAAATGTAGGGGTATGGGTTTCGCTTCGGCGGGTCGGTGTGGACTTGTTGGGCCGAAGGGCCTGTTTCCACACTGTAAGTAATCTAATCTAATCTAATCTATAACATCTCCAAATACCTGATTTTGAGACCAGGGTGTCAGAAAACACAAACCAGACTTCTTTCCTCTGATAATAAGATTCCAGTGGCAGGTAAACAATTAAATTAAATTAAGTAAAAGCTACAAATTGAAACTGCTCCTTACAAGTACACAAACAGACAAACAGGGGAACAAACATGGCCAGAGGAAAAGCTGGAGAGACAGTCCTGTAGTCTTTGTTCACAAGGGCTGTTGGGCTGGTTCTTGCTGACCCAAAGGTTCCTCCTCCTTTTTTACAGGTATTCCAATAGTTTGCAATAGGCACAGGGTGGCTGGCTCGTTTATGAAGGGACTCCGGCTAATCCAATTCAAAGTCACGACCTGCAACTTCTGCTAAATGGAAGGAAAAGTTGTTTTTTTTTCAGGTTTAAAGTGCTTACTGCAGAGAATTCGTGGCGGGGGGGGGGGGGGGGGGGGGGGTGGTATGTAGTTTCCTGGCTGCAGACCTGCTGGTTTCTCTTCTGGTCTGACCAGTTTCTGTCCGACTCTCTCACAGCCCAAGCTGGTCAGCTACCGAACAACTACACGTGTGGCTTTTTAGGAAGGCAGAGAATCTTTATCATTGATAACCGGCCTCTCGCCCACACCAATCAGCTTCACCCATCAACAAACCCTCAGCTCCAGTTCGTCTGCACGTCACTGGCTACTCAGCTACACAAACACGGTTCACATTAGATATCAAATTCCTTACTTTCAAAACACCCAGTCTTCCTTTCAAATTCCAAAGTTTTGAAATAGTTCTTTCTCATTTCAGTCCACAGTTTTAAAAAAGACGTGGGTCTACTTAAGGAAGATAATAAATCTTTAATATCCTGTTTTTAAAAAATCCAACAAATGAGTTTGTGTTTTTAATATACATTCCGAGCTGAAACAACAGATCCATTTCTGTTCAGAACCTTCATCGGACGTGAATCCTTCGGAAGTTATCGAGCTCGTTAATCTTTGTGAAAGGACAGAATGTTGTCAGGTGTGGAAGCTTTAAGTTATAAAGCAAGGCTGGATAGGCTGGGTCCTTTTTCACTGGAGCCTAGGAGGCTGGGAGGTGACCTTATACAGGTTTATAAAATCATTAGGGGCATAGATCGGGTGAATGAAATCGGGGGATTTCAGTATTAGGGGGCATTTTAAGGTAAGGGGAGAGACATTTAAAAAAGACACGAGGGACAGATTCTTTACACAGAGGACGGTTCGTGTATGGAATGAACTGCCTGAGGAAGTGGTGGATGTGGGTGCAGTTACAACATTTAAAAAGACACTTAGGTAAGTAGATGAATAGGAAAGGGTTGGAGGGATATGGGCCAGGAGTTTGGCATTATGGTCAGAATGGACTGGTTGGATCGAAGGGTCTGTTTCTGCGCTGATTGACTCTATGACTCTATGAAAGATTGTATGTAGCCAGGTCAGGTTATGTTTTTGATCCGTAATTGCTGACGGTCTTTAAACCTCTCAGAGTACTCCTTGGGTTTTATTCCACATCAGGGAGGTTGGATTAATGGGTTAAAAGTCATTGAGTCTTGAACGAGAGCAGTGCCGTTTATGGATTGGCTCAGCAGACATGCGTTGAGTACAATCTCATGGTGAAACAGCTCAGGGATCTGCAATAAGCATGACACTGTCATGCTAATTTGATCTTATGTAAGATTAGACATGCTGGAAGATGCATGGAGACAATCATTTGAAACTCAAAGTCTCGGTGCCTGTTATTTAATTCCACATGGACTACCGAAAGCAGGGGTGATGACAGCAGTAAATCAAGACAGGGAATTAAACTCCAGTGGGGGTTCTCAGATGGTCCATTACATGCCATTCTGAGGCCAAAGTATTGAACGCTTTCAAGGAGCTCAATACAGTACTTGGGACAAAACGGAAAAAGCAGGAATAGGGGCCTGACTTGGATGATCAGCCATGATCATATTGAATGGGGGAGCAGAGTCGAAAGGCCAAATGCTACTCCTATTCTCCAGGTCCCTTTGCCCAGCAATTGTTGGTTTCCAATCATTCCATTCGAACACCTCGGCTAGAGTCATCTGTTCTTGCTGGTGCCAGGATTGGAAGCAGGTAACATATTTAATTGCTGAAAATGTGTTGCTGGAAAAGCACAGCAGGTCAGGCAGCATCCAAGGAGCAGGAGAGTCGACGTTTCGGGCATGAGCCCTTCTTCAGGAATGAGGAAAGTGTGTCCAGCAGGCTAAGATAAAAGGTAGGGAGGAGGGACTTGGGGAAGGGGCGTTGGAAATGTGATAGGTGGAAGGAGGTCAAGGTGAGGGTGATAGGCCGGTGTGGGGGTGGGAGCAGAGAGATCGGGAAGAAGATTGCAGGTTAGGAAGGTGGTGCTGAGTTCGAGGGTTGGGACTGAGACAAGGTGGGGGGAGGGGAAATGAGGAAACTGGAGAAATCTGAGTTCATCCCTTGCAGTTGGAGGGTTCCTAGGCGGAAGATGAGGCGCTCTTCCTCCAGCCGTCGTGTTGTTATGGTCTGGCGATGGAGGAGTCCAAAGACCTGCATGTCCTTGGTGGAATGGGAGGGGGAGTTGAAGTGTTGAGCCACGGGGTGGTTGGGTTGGCTGGTCCGGGTGTCCCAGAGGTGTTCTCTGAAACGTTCTGCAAGTAGGCGGCCTGTCTCCCCAATATAGAGGAGGCCACATCGGGTGCAGCGGATGCAGTAAATGATGTGTGTGGAGCTGCAGGTGAATTTGCGGCGAATATGGAAGGATCCCTTGGGACCTTGGAGGGAAGTAAGGGGGGAGGTGTGGGCGAAGTTTTGCATTTCTTGCGGTTGCAGGGGAACGTCCCTTGTCAGATCCACACCCCTCACCAACCCAACCTCCACTCTTGGCACCTTCCCCTGCAACTCAGATTTCTCCAGTTTCCTCATTTCCCCTTCCCCTCACCTTGGTCTCAGTCCCAACCCTTAAACTCAGCACCACCTTCCTAACCTGCAATCTTCTTCCTGACCTCTCCGCCCCCACCTCCACTCTGGCCTATCACCCTCGCCTTGACCTCCTTCCACCTATCGCATTTCCAACGCCCCTCCCCCAAGTCCCTCCTCCCTATCTTTTATCTTAGCCTGCTTGGCACACCCTCCTCATTCCTGAAGAAGGGCTTATGCCCGAAACATCGATTCTCCTGCTCCTTGGATGCTGCCTGACCTGCTGCGCTTTTCCAGCAACACTTTTTCAGCTCTGATCTCCAGCATCTGCAGTCCTCACTTTCTCCTAGAACATATTTAATTGGGCAGTTTTATTGTCCACAAACCCCACCTGCCTTCCAGTCTCTGCCAGAGTTAGGTTCAGCGCAGGCAGGCCCATGGTACCTCTCCATCCTATTGTCCATTGAGGCCCTTTAAGTGACCACTTCAGGACTTTGCCAGGGCCTCAGTCCCACTCTACTGGAATTAATGCAGTTCCAGTCAATATGTGGAGCTGAAATCAGTTCACCAACACCCCTCCCCCTACCCCTGTTGGTGGTAGGGTTTTGGGAGAGGGGAACACCCTCAATGAAACGCAGTCAGTGTATGACTGAGGGAGTGGGCACCAGGCCCAATCTTCCCCACCTTGTTCTAACACCCAGATCCTCTTGCTTCAAAGGCGATCTTGTACTAGGGCATTGAAAAAGGAGGTCCCCTCAGAAACCCCGTCCTCTCCGCTCTCCCCCACTCCCTCCACTCCTTGCTAGTGACCCTCTCTCTACCCACCCTCACCTCCATCAATCACCAATTTCTACTGCTGTGCTCCCCACTGTCAGACCCTCAGTGGGCACTCTCCCATCTCTGATTGGCTGGCACCTTTTGAGACGGCCATTTCTATCCAGCTGGGGCCTTCGAAGAGCGGAGTGGCCATCCAGGGAAGTGCCTGATGACCTGATCATTGCAATGGGGGCTCCAGAGTGAGAGAGAGGGGGAAAGTGGGCTCCCACCAGATTTCCAAACATCAGACAAGACCCTCACCCTGGAGATCATTAAACCCTGCCCATTGTGCACCTCAACTTGAGGTTCTGGGGAATTTTGGAAGAATTATTATGTTAAAAACAGCTGTAAGTATTCAGCAGCTTCTGTATGAAGAGAAAGAGAGAGAGAAGCAGAGTTAATATCTCCCAGAAGATGACCGTTGCTTGAAAAATGGGACAAGTTGGTGATGTTGACCTAGTGGGAAAGGACAAAAGGCAAAGTCAGTGATCAAGTGGAAGTAAAGCTGGAGGATTCAAATCACAAAAAAAAGGAGACAAGGCCCACAGAAATTGTCATACGAATAATCACTATCCAAAACAAAGTAAAGGAAATAAGACAAGGAACAAGTAAAAGGTACACAAATCAAAACAGGAGACACGCTTTGTGATCCAGAAGTTGTTGAGCTCAGTGTTGAGGGCAGGTGACTGAAGAGAGCCAACTGGAAAGATAAGGTGCTGTGTTTCGAGTTTCTCAGGAGCCCTGCAGTGACAGAGAATGTGAAAAATGGCAGGCTCGGCTGAACCCCAGGTGTCTCAGCGGAGGTGTTCCAGAGAGTGGTCAACCCTGCCTGAACATGACCTCTCCAGCCCAGAGGTGACCACATCACCAACAGTGAATACCGTCACAGCAGCAAGTCAGTATCTGGAAGGGGTTAACCAACATCACGTGATAAACTCCGCCCATCAGGAGGTAAAGGAGAAGCTAAGCATTTCAAGTTCCAGTGTGCAGGCAGTAATGATTTTGATGGAAAGTCAGTGTGAGAAGGCTTCAGTAGCAATAATGTGTAGATACTCATGCATATTTCATAAAGTCTTACCGAGGCATAATGTAACTTGCTGCAAATAAATTAACTTTATAAGTTAGAATAAACTTTTATTGGGAAGTTTGTCAAGAATGAATCTATTTTCTGCCATAGATATCCTGCGAACGTTGTATTCACGAGGATTCATGAGGATTGGTGACAGGGGATACACACATGGCAGACCACTTGGTCCAGGTGGTAATGCCTGAGTGGTATTGTCACTAGACTGTTTATGTGGTGATGGCCCAGGTAATGCTCTAGAGAGCTGGGTTCAAATCCCACCACTGTCCATGGTAGAGTTTTAGTTTAATAAATATCCCCCTGAATTAAGAGTCTAATAATGACCTTGAAACTCATGCCGATTGTTGGAAAAACCCATCTGGAGCATTAATATCCTTTAGGGAAGGAAACTGCCATCCTTACCTGATCTGGCCTACATGTGACTCCAGGCCCTCAGCAATTTGCTTGCCTCTTAACTGTCCCCTCGGCAATAAATGTTCTGACATTTGAAGAGTGCATGTTTTCAAGGTTGTCAATATTCTAACCAGCCTTCCAGGGGAATCCAGATTCTCACCAACCCCTGTGTGGTAGCTGTTATCCTCAAATCCCCTCGAAATCTCCTGCCTTCACTTTAAATGATGCTCCCTCAATACTGACCCTTCAATGAAGTGGAACAGTTGCCTCCTATCCACCCTGTCAATGCCCCTCATCATCTTATACACCTCCAACAGCCTTCTCTGCACAAAAGACAACAGCGCGAGCTTATCCAGCCTCTCCTCATCGCCCCTTCCCAGGTAACATCCTGGTGAATCTCCTCTGCGCCCAGTCGGCCTCTGCACGTGTGAGTGTGTGAGTGTTTGTGCGTCTGTGTGTGTGTGTATGTGTGTGTGTATGAATGTCACAGAGATGTACAGCATGGAAACAGACCCTTCGGTCCAACCCATCCATGCCAACCAGATATCCCAACCCAATCTAGTCCCACCTGCCAGCACCCGGCCCATATTCCTCCAAACCCTTCCTATTCATATACCCATCCAGATGCCTTTTAAATGTTGTCATTGGACCAGCCTCCACCACATCCTCTGGCAGCTCATTCCATACACATACCATCCTCTGCGTGAAAAAGTTGCCCCTTAGGTCTCTTTTATATCTTCGCCCTCTCACCCTAAACCTATGCCCTCCAGTTCTGGACTCCCCCACCCCAGGGAAAAGACTTTGTCTATTTATCCTATCCACATCCTTCATGATTTTATAAACCTCTATAACGTCACCCCAGAGCCTCCGACGCTCCAGGAAAAACAGCCCCAGCCTGTTCAACCTCTCCCTAGAGCTCAAATCCTCCAACCCTGGCAACATCCTTGTAAATCTTTTCTAAACCCTTTCAGATTTCACAACATCTTTCCGATCGGAAGGAGACCAGAATTGCACGCAATATTCCAACAGTGGCCTGACCAATGTCCTGTACAGCCGCAACATGACCTCCCAACTCCTGTACTCAATACTCTGACCAATAAAGGAAAGCATACCAAAAGCCACCTTCACTATCCTATCTACCTGCGACTCCACTTTCAAGGAGCTATGAACCTGCACTCCAAGGTCTCTTTGTTCAGCAACACTCCCTTGGACCTTACCATTAAGTGTATAAGTCCTGCTAAGATTTGTTTTCCCAAAATGCAGCACCCCCATTTATCTAAATTAAACTCCATCTGCCACTTCTCAGCCCATTGGCTCATCTGGTCAAGATCGTGTTGTAATCTGAGATAACCCTCTTCACTGTCCACTACACCTCTAATTTTGGTGTCATCTGCAAACTTACTAACTGTACCTCTTATGCTCGCATCCAAATCATTTATGTAAATGACAAAAAGTAGACAACCCAGCACCGATCCTTGTGGCACTCCACTCGTCACAGGCCTCCAGTCTGAAAAACAACCCTCCACCACCACCCTCTGTCTCCTACCTTTGAGCCAGTTCTGTATCCAAATGGCTAGTTCTCCCTGTATTCCATGAGATCTAACCTTGCTAATCAGTGTCCCTTGGGGGAACCTTGTCGAACGCCTTACAGAAGTCCATATAGATCACATCTACTGTTCTGCCCTCATCAATCCTCTTTGTTATTACTTCAAAAAACTCAATCAAGTTTGTGAGACATGATTTCCCACGCACAAAGCCATGTTGACTATCCCTAATCAGTCTTTGCCTTTACAAATACATGTACATCCTGTCCCTCAGGATTCCCTCCAACAACTTGTCCACCACCGATGTCAGGCTTTAGGTCTATAGTTCCCTGGCTTGTCCTTGCCACCCTTCTTAAACAGTGGCACCACGTTAGCCAACCTCCAGTCTTCTGGCACCTCACCTGTGACTATCGATGATACAAATATCTCAGTAAGAGTGCATGTGTGTGTGTGTGCGTGTGTGTGTGTGCGCGTGTGTGTGAGAGCGTGTGCGTGTACGTGTGTGTGGGCATGTCCGTATGAGTGTGCATGTGTGTACACATGTGTGCGAATGTGCGCGTGTACATATGTGTGGGCTTGCACGTGTGTGCATGTGCCTGTGTGTGAACATGTGCGAGTGTGTATGTGCATGTGTGTGTATGCATGTGTGTATCTGCATGTGTATGTGTGTGCGTCTGTGCACATGTGTGTCAAATGTGCGTGTGTGTGCATGTGTGTTTGCATGTACGTGCATGTGTGTGCGTGCACGTGTATGTGCATGTACGTGCATGTCTGTGTGTGCGCGTGTGTGTGTGTGCATATATGTGCATGTGTGTGTGCGTGTGTGTACATGTACGTGCTTGTGTGTGTGTGCGCGTGTGTGTGCATGTACATGCATGTGTGTGCACGCGTGTGTGCATGTACATGCATGTGTGTGCATGCGCGTGTGTGTGTATGTATGTGCATGTGTGTGTCATCGTGTGTGTGTGCATGTACGTGCATGTGTGTGCATGATGCGTGTGTGTGCATGTATGTGCATGTGTGTGTGTGTGTGTGTGTGTATGTACGTGGATGTGTGTGTGCATGTGTGTGTGCATGTTCGTGCATGTGTATGCATGCACATGTGCATGTATGTGCATGTTTGCAACCTGTGCGCATGTGTGCGCATGTATGTGCATGTGTGTGTGTGTGCATGCATTTGCATGTATGTGCATGTTTGCACTTGTGCGCGTGTGTGTGCATGTATGTGCATGTGTGTGTGTGCGCATGTGTGCATGTGCATGCATGTGTGTGCGTGCACGCGTGTATGCATGTACGTGCATGTGTGTGCGTGCGCGTGTGTATGCATGTATGTGCATGTGTGTGCGCGCATGTGTGTGCGCATGTGTGTGCATGTATGTGAGTGTTTGCGCCTGTGTGCATCGTGTGTATGTGTCTGTGTCTTGGCAGTGGGGGGGTGGGGCCGGGTGCGAGCGAAGACCCCACACCTTGACCAATCTGCCTTGTCCCCTGTACAATGGACCATGTAAAGGTATGGCCTTTTATTTACACATATTGTCCCTTTCCTTGGAGCAGACAGGAAATCTGCATTGTAGCTTGTCACTGGGAAAATCCCATTCAGAGCAGGTTTCTGACATGGTTACCCGATATTTTACTAACTCCCTTCTCTCCGCTCCATAGCCAGGCGCTAGTGGAGTTCATCATAAGGAGGTTAGGATTGTTTTCATTCGAAAAAAAGGAGATTGAGGGGGAACCTGATTGAGGTTTACAAAATCATGAAGGGTATAGACAGGGTGGATAGAGACAAGCTTTTTCCCAGGGTGAGGGATTCAATAACAAGAGGTCACGTGTTCAAGGTGAGGGATAAAACGTTTAAGGGGGAAACACGTGGAAAGTACTTTACACAGAGGGTGGTGGGCATTTGGAACGAGTTGCCAGCAGAGGCAGTAGAGGGTTGAGGGTGTCTCTGGCCAACTCAGCATTTATTGCCCATCCCTAATTGCCCAGAGGGCCGTTTAAGAGGCAACCCCATTGCAGTGGGTTAAAACCCCACCAGAGTAGCTGGGGATGAGGGGCTTAAACTCAATTATTTTGGGCACATTAATGCTTCAGCATGTGGAACCTCAAAAACACTGCATGTTGCTCAGATAAAGGAGGAATCATGCATCATCACAATGTGAATGGCTCACGCTTGTTAGAAAGTGCACATAACTACAGGGGGGACCTGTCCCTGCAGGTAAAAGAAATGTGCCTGGTATTGGACCTCCTTTGAGTTAGACAAAAACATTGGGGATAAGAATTCCTGACAAAAACAGAAGTTACTGGAAACGCTCAGCAGATCTGGCACACCTGTGGAGAGAAATCAGAGTTAATGTTTTGGGTTGAGTGACCTTTCCTCATACCTGATGGTAGCCAGGAAAAGGATGCTATTTTATGCGGAAGAAAAGATGAGGGGTGGGGTAAAGAGTGGGGATAGAGCCCAAAGAATGAGTAGAAGAGTTGGACAGACAAAGGACTGGATAATAATCTGACTAGGAGGGTGAATAGCTGCTAATGAGGACTGTTAGTGGCTAACAATGGGTGATGGGTAATAGCAGACTGTGTGATAATAGGACTGTGGTGCTGGAAAAGCACAGCTTCTCATTCCTGATGAAGGGCTTTAGCCTGAAACATTGACTTTCCTGCTCCTCAGATGCTGCCTGACCTGCTGTGCTTTTCCAGCACCACACTCTCATCTCTGATAGAGTCATAGAGTCATAGAGATGTACAGCATGGAAACAGACCCTTTGGTCAAACCCATCCAAGCCGACCAGATATCCCAACCCAATATTGTCCCACCTACCAGCACTCGGCCCATATCCCTCCAAACCCTTCCTATTCAGATACCCATCCAAATGCCTCTTAAATGTTGCAATTGTACCAGCTTCCACCACTTCCTCTGGCAGCTCATTCCATACACATACCACCCTCTGTGTGAAAATGTTGCCCCTTAGGTCCCTTTTATATCTTTCCCCTCTCACATGAAACCTATGCCCTCTAGTTCTGGATTCCCCAATCCCAGGGAAAAGACTTTGCCTATTTATCCTATCCATGCCCCTCATAATTTTGTAAACCTCTATAAGGTCACCCCTCAGCCTCCGACGCACCCCCAGCCTGTTCAGCCTCTCCCCATAGCTCAAATCCTCCAATCCTGGCAACATCCTTGTAAATCTTTTCTGAACCCTTTCAAGTTTCATACTATCTTTCCGATAGGAAGGAGACCAGAATTGCACGCAATATTCCAACAGTGGCCTAACCAATGTCCTGTACAGCCACAACATGACCTCCCAACTCCTGTACTCAGTACTCTGACCAATAAAGGAAAGCATACCAAACACCTTCTTCACTATCCTATCTACCTGCGACTCCACTTTCAAGGAGCTATGAACCTGCACTCCAAGGTCTCTTTGTTCAGCAACACTCTAGGAACTTACCATTAAGTGTATAAGTCTTGCTAAGATTTGCTTTCCCAAAATGCAGGACCTCGCATTTATCTGAATTAAACTCCATCTGCCACTTCTCAGCTGATGGAGTTTAATTCACCATAGTTTAATTCTCTATTGCAATACCTCAACCAATTATGGTCTTGCAAACCAATCAGCACCCTTTACTTGAACAGTTTAAGTTGTTGTTCCCTTTGATCCCCAGAATCTGCAGTCCTCACTTTCTCCTGGTGTGTGGGGTTTGGGATAAGAACATGGGAGAGCTCAAGCCCTAAAGTTGTTGAACTCGATATTGAGTCGGGAGAGCTGCAGGGTCCCCAAGCGGAAAACAAGGTGCTGTCCTTCCAGCTTATGCTGAGCTTCACTGCAGCACTGCAGTAAGCCTGAGAGAGAGAGAGACATTGGCCAGGGAACAGGGTGGGGTGTTAATGTGGCAGGCACCTGGAAGCTCAGGGTCTTTTTCGTGGACAATAATTCCCTGGTGTATTCTCTATGGCAATACCTCAACCGATTATGGTCTTGCAAACCAATCAGCACCATTTACTGGAGTAGTATAAGTTGTTGTTCCCTTTGAAATTTGGAATTCTTGCCATCTGCCCTGATATGAAAAGCTTCAAGAGACAGCCTCTTCTTTGCAGCATACTCTCAAGTTCTGTTTTGCTGAGTTTGATTTTAACGATGTCCGCAATCAGGGGGTGGGGGAGCCCACATGATTAATGCATTTATATCAGCACCAAAGACCCTGAATGATAAAAATACAACTGAACAGGCCTCAATAAAGGAGCTCAATCTTACAAGGAGATAAAAGTGCAATAAAATATTTCCTCAAGAAAAAAAGTTATTCAGAGTGAAAAGTCTGCAATTTAGAGAATATGTGGCTGGCTGCCAAACTACTGACAACACTTTGTTCATCTGCGGACGGAAAGATATATCCAGATATATTAAATATATATATATCTATTAGACGAGAAGAATTTGAGTGGCAAAGCAATTATTCACTTGAGTGACAAAGCAGATGAAGTGCAGTTACTCGGAACAACATCTGCTGTATGCAATTCACCAGGAGTTGAGTCACTGAGTGACAAAACTATGTTATTTTCAGAAATGGAAGGTTCAGGAGCTGGAAGCACTGAATGCGACACTGCATCTAATTGGCAAACCCAAAAAGCCTTGTAATTAAGTCTTGCCCGTTGTCTAAGAGAACACGTTTGGTCATTAATTACAATATGCTTTATTACACGGGTCTTGTCACTCAGGCTTAGCTGAGTCAGAATGATTTCCCTTCAGAAACTCGTCATTGGTAGAGAGAAAGAAAATTACCATTCGGTTCTTCAAAATATGGCACTTGCCTTCGGATGATGCCCAGGTTTTCTGTGACTCATTGATAACTTTGTTTTTTTGAAATGATCAAACCTCAAAATGGGGCAAATTTCTCCTTGCCACCTCCCCCTGAGCTACTGGAGTGGGGCCTCTGATAGTAGGGGGCGATGGTGAGGGAGAGTACATCCATTACTCTGGGCACTCCCCAGGTTGGGAGCATGGTCTTTGGCAAGTGGAGGGCATGTGTGCCTATGGTCAAGAAGAAGGGACAGAACTTAGGCAGGAAGCCTCTGATTCTGGCTAGGGAAGCAGGGAGGGGAATAAGAGCAGGAGCCCTCGCCAGACTGACTGACAGCACCACTGAGCTGGAGGAGTCTCAGGGAGTGATGGAGATAAACAGAGAGAAGGGGCTGCAGCCAGGGGTTGGAGCTGAGTTCCAGACTGGTGGGTCAGCATCAAGGAGGCAGGGACACAGACCAAAGCCACTAAGGCTGGTTAGAAAGCTGGGAAATGGTAGGGGTGAGGGCCAACAGCTTCAGGAGACCCAGGTGGGCCATATGGACCAAACGGTTGAGATCGTGAGGCCATGGGGAGTAAAAGATCCTCTTCATTTCTGAGAGGCAAGATAATCAGCGTTACACAGTCACAGGAGGTTAGCATTAGGAGCCCCTCCTCCAGAGTTTATTACCCAGCTGGTTAAGAGTTAACCTCCTTAACAATGTCCTGGTGGATCAGCAACATTGGACAGAAATCCACTGGAAACAGTTCATCTCTCTACATTCAACCTTCACATTTGTCCTGAGGAATCCGAGAGGGGCATTGGATGGTTATCTGGATCGAAATGGTGCACAGTGAAATGGGGGAAAGGCAGGGAGATTGGCACAATGGGATAGAATTAGTGCAGGCACAATGGGCTGAATGGCCTCCTACTGCACCATAACAATTCTGTGATCCTTAATGTCTATAAAGATTTCTTGCCTACGGAATAAAGTTGCATTTATATAATATCTGTGCAGTTTAAATCACCCATACCATTTTGGCATTGTTGGCAGGTATGTAAAACACAGGGATCCAATAATCAAAACCCACCAAATTAAAGGGGGCACACCTGCACCATGACCCTGGTATTAATCTCAAGCAAATCCCAAAAGCAACATGCACACATCAACTAACATTTAGTTGTGGGAATATGGCAATTCACTCCCACTCCTGTGCTGCCCCCCGAGTCACGGAAGATCTGAAGCTTACTGTCAGAGACCTCCCTCTCCAAGGACACCCTGGCAAGATGTAACCATGGAAGAGTGGCTTGTAGAACCCTGCCAACACTCCACTGCCTGGACTTTGTAGGAATTTATAAAATCATGAGGGGCATGGACAGGGTAATTAGACAAGTTCTCTTCCCTGGGGTGGGGGAGTCCAGAACTAGAGGACAAAGGTTTATGGTGAGAGAGGAAAGATTTAAAAGGGACCTAAGGGATAACATTTTCACGCAGAGGATGGTGCGTGTATGGAATGAGTTGCCAGAGGAAGTGGTCAAGGCTGGTATAATTACAACATTTAAAAGGCATCTGGATGGGTATATGAATGGGAAGGGTTTAGAGGGTTATGGGTCAAGTGCTAGCAGGTGGGATTAGATTAGGTTGGGATATCTGGTCTGCGTGGACGAGTTGGACTGAAGGGTCTGTTTCCGTGCTGTACATCCCTATGACTCTATGTCCTGTTCAGCCTCAACATGACCTCCCAACTCCTATACTCAATGCTCTGACCAATAAAGGAAAGCATACCAAACGCCTTCTTCACTATCCTATCTACCTGTGACTCCACTTTCAAGGAATTATGAACCTGCACTCCAAGGTCTCTTTGTTTAGCAACGCTCCCCAGGACCTTACCATTAAGTGTATTTGCTCTGATTTGCTTTCCCAAAATGCAGCACCTCACATTTATTGAAATTAAACTCCATCTGCCACTCCTCAGCCCATTGGTCCATCTGATCTAGATTCCGTTGTACTCTGAGATAATCTGGGATATAAAGCTGATCTTTGTAACGCCAACCATGAAACTATCATTGAATGCCAGAATGCCATCTGGTTCACAAATTCCCTTTAGGGTAGGACTGCTCGCCTCAGTCTGGCTTACATGTAATTCCAGAGACAGATCAATGTGGTTGACCCTTAACTGCCCTCTGAAATGACCCGCTGAAACAAACCCATTCAGTCACAAGTGCAGTTTTTGCCAGCAACATCCTGGGGAGGAACAATAATCATTTTGAGAGATGATGGTATTTTGCAAGCCTAGTAAGAGTCAGAGAGGGGTTCAACACTAGAATTAAGTCCCTAGTCAATTAGGAGCAATTTTTGTCTATATAATTAGTTTGGTTCAATTAAGTTTGTCCTTTGAAGGTTTTTAATTTCAAAAGATCAGAAAGTCAATGTGGAACAGTGAGTTAAATACATCAACAATCCATCCTGGATTTCCCACGTAGATGCGACGGTCAAGAAGGGACAAGAACGCCTCTTCTTCCTCAGGCAGCTTAGGAAATTCAGCCTGTCCTTAAGGACTCTCACCAACTTCTTTGGATGTACCATAGAAAGCATATTGCCCTGGTATGTAATGGCCTGGTAGAGCAATGGCTCTGATCGAGACTGTAAGAAACTGCAGAAAGTTGTGTGCACAGTCCAGACCAGCATGGAAGCCAACCTCCTATCCATGGACTCCATTTACATGTCTCGTTGCCATGGAAATGCTGCCAGCATCATCAAAGATCCTTCCCACCCTGGTAATGCTCTCTTCCATCAGGCAGAAGATACAGAAGCTTGAACACATGCATCAACAGGTTCAAGAACAGCTTCTTCCCGGCTGTTACCAGACTGCTGAATGGACTCTCTGATTCTAATGTTGATCTTGCTAATGTTGGTCTTGCTTCATGCCCCTCCTGTGCAGTGTAACCTTAAATGCTTCGCTCTGTCTAAGCACCCTATGATCTGTCCTTGCTTACTATGATCTGCCTGTACTGCTCGCAAAACAAAACCTTTCACTGTACTTAGGTACACATGACTAGAATAAATCAAATCAAATCAAATCAATTCTGAGAAAACATCCACCACTATCAGCTGATGAAGGAGCAGCGCTCTGAAAGCTAGTGCTTCCAATTAAACCTGTTGGACTATAACCTGGTGTTGTGTGATTTTTAACTTTGTACAACCCAGTCCAACACCAGCATCCCCGAATCTTAGAAAACATGTAATTGTAGTTAAGCCTGGGAGAAACCCTGTGGTGTTAAATGGATAAAAATGTTTACACTGTTGTGTTTATGACAGGACAGCCACTGCATGAATTAAATTTGCTTTAACTTCAGAATGGAAGGTTCTATGTTTTAGTTCTGTACACTCATGAGTTGAGTCCAGAAGCAGGTTTTAACTTTCTCTGAGCGGGAGAACCAGGCTCTTTAATTAATCCAGGGGCACCAGTCACCTCAGCAGGAGTGATTTCTCGCCAGTACAGCTCCCAAGTCAGGAGAGTTTGGATAGAAACCTTCAACTTGTTTAAAATGAGCAAGTTTAGGCCGTCCGAATTGTGAGAGGTTCATGCCAACTGACTCAAAAATAAATCATGAAAAATAGGTCTCAGAATCCCAAGAGAAAGAAACTGGGAAACATTTGATAAGGATAGATTTGAAAAGCTGAGATGGAGTTGACATTCCTCTGGGATTGAGTCTCTGTAACAAATCGTACTGGAAAACAGGTCGAAATTTTTGTTTTCATGTTTCTTTATATACATGTTCTTTCTTTTGCGCTTTTTTTGTGTCATAAATTAAGGCTCTGATGTTAAAGAACCAATGTCTGTAGCCTCATGTGAGTATGTTTCAGTAACTAACCGCCAAAATAACTCAGTGAAAAAATTAATATATAGTTTGGATTTAATATTGGGATCTGACTTGTCCTGTATTGTCATCAGCTGGGATTATAACAGTGAGTTTGTCTGTCTGCATGACTTCAGCTTTGTAGATGAACTGGTCAATGACTAGAAGCTGAATTTGTAATAAAACCCCAGTCGGTTGCTGATTCTTGACTGTGAAGTTCAGTCCCTAAGGTATAATGTATCCAATCTAAAAGAGATCTCTGTACAGACAGGCACAGCTCTTCAAGCAGCTCTGTCGAGAGAAAGGAGAGGGGGTTTTGGCCTTTGAACAAAATCAATATCAGCAGCTTGGCGCTGACAGTCTGATGCCCTCCCTGAGATTCCATCTGGAAATAAATCTCAGGATATCTATAGCTGAGAACGAGAAGAATCAATTGACAATGCACACAACAGTGTGGCACATTCAGCAGTCTCTGCTGTACCCAGCAGACCTCTGGGCAGTATCGTGTGGATCAGGGTTGACATCATAATAAAATAGTCAGCAGCCATGAGCAGCAAACAAAGCCATCTCAACTCTTTATACAAAGTCAGAGCAAACCCTGCACCACTCAGAATTCACAATACTGTGCCCTGGGAACAGACGTCTAGTATCCCATGACATATGAGGAACAGCAGGGGCAATATCCCTGGTGCCCTGGCCAATCCTTACCTCTCTACCAAAATGTGTTGTCAATATCTTTTGGCTGTTGACTGGAGTTGCCACATCTCCTTCATTACAGCATTTCAAAGTCACTTCTTTGGAGTGAAGCACTTTCTGAAGTCAGGAAACATGCTACATGAGAATTATCCTCCACTCAGCATAGTCAGTCTTCCTGGAGAGCTCCTGGAGACAGTAAGACCTCCTCCTCTTCCCTTTGTTAGCCAAGATACTTCTGTAAACCTACTGGGAGTTGGTTGTGTGAATGGAGACCAACTCCTCCACATATGTACAGAGCACCTCATGTGTGAGTGTGTGAATAAGTGTGTGCATTTATGTGACTGTGTATATTTATGTGAGTGTGACATGAGTGTATGCCCATTTACATTTGTGTGGGTGGGTGTGTATTTATGAGAGTGAAAGGGCATGTGCATGTATATTTGTGCATGTGAGAGTGTGTACTTGCATATTTGTACAAGTGTGAGTGTGACAGTATGTCTGCATGTGCATTTGTTGGGTGTGTGCATTTGTGTGTGTTTGTACATGTGAGGGAGTATGCGCAAATGTGTGTATGGTCACATTGGGATGCCTGGTTGGCACAGATGAGTTGGATCGAAGGGTCTGTTTTCTGTGTTGTATAACTCAATGGTTCTTTGAGTGTGTATATGTATATTCACAAAAGTGTGTGTACATGTATGTTTCAGCATATGAGACAGTGTATGCACTTCTGTCTATTTGCATGTAAATGCATGTGTGTGTTTATATGTGCATGTGAGTTCACACCATGGCACATTACACTGCTGTATGTGCGTACTTACATTTACACTATTTGTGATGACCATACAATGAATGACCACGGCTGAATCATCAGATATTTCTGATATAATAACAGAACAGTCATGTTTCCTTTTCAAAATTTGCTAATGAACGTGTTACAGTGTGCTACCAAAAAAGCTCTTGTTTTATGAGATGCAGGGATCCCTGGCAAGGTCATTTATTTTGCCCGTCCCTAACTGCCTTGTAGTGCCGTTTCAGAGGACAGTTAAAAGTCAGGTACATTGCTGTGGGTCTGCAGTCATGCATCAGCCGGACCAGGTAAGGTCAGAAGAACTCCTTCCGAAAGGACATTGGTGAACCTGAAGGATTTTCACAATAGTCAATGATATTTTAATGGCTGCCATTGCTGAGACTAGATTTCAATTCCCAATTTATTGATTGAATTTAGACTCTAGAACTGGTCTGGTGGAATCTGACCTTGTATCCATGTCAGTGTTAGCTCGGGTCTCTCAACGATTAGCCTCACGACACTATCATTCTCTCACCGTCTCCCACTTGCATCATTGTAGTGCCTTTAGTAAACAACATTTGACAGCAAACCACATAGAGAGATAGGAGGAATATTTGAAGAGGGAGCTACAGGATGTTAAGAGTCACCCACATCGCCTATGCAGAGGCCAGACCAGGTCAGGACAGTAGATTTCCTTCCCTAAAGGACATTGGTGAGCAGGGTTGAAAAGCTCCGAAGGTCTGGCAGGATCTGAGGAAGGGTCACTTGATCCAAAACGTTACCTCTGATTTCTCTCCACAGACGCTGCCAGAACTGCTGAGCTTTTGCAGCAATTTCTGTTTTGATTTCCAACAGCTGCAGTTTTTTTGGGTTTTTTTTTGTGAGGCTGATGGGTTTTCCCCCTCACAACCGGCAACAGTTTCACAGCCATCATTGGTTCTTAACTGCCAGTTTTTTAAATGAATTCAAACTTTGCCATCTCCTGTGGTGGGATTCGAGCCCAGGTCCCCAAAGCATGATCAGTGTCTCTGGATTAATAGCCTCATCATGACACCTCTAAACTCCTATACTTAGGCAGCTGCAGTCAGACTCAGAACTGTAGGCATGGATTCTTCAATATTTTGTTCGAACCACGTTTTATTTGGAGTGCAAACTCAAAAATGGAAGTTTTGGACGGGCGCGCTGAATGTTTGCTGTGTGACATTTTGGAATTTGAACTTTAAAAGTAGAATACTGCAGCACTTCAATTATTGTGTACAAAAGGTCGGGTAACGTTCAGAGAAACAGAGCTGCCTCCTGAGAGGTAAGATGGATTGCTCCTATAATAGACAAACCAATGGAAGGAAATAAAGGCAAAATACTGTGGATGCCGGAGATCTGAAATAAAAACAGAAAGTGTTGGAGAGACTCAGCAGGTCAGGCAGTGTCTGTGGAGAGAGAAACAAGAGTAAAAATTTTGAGTCCTGTATGAAACTTCTTTAGAACCCCTGAAGGGGTTATGCAAGGATACATTCTTCTCTCTCCCACTCTCTCTTTGAGGAAAACACAGATGTTCAAAGACTGCTTACTCAATGAAAGCCCCAAGACTAACTGACTGCTTCCACAGACTGAGAATCTTTCATCACCCTGTGACTGTTAGCATCATGATCTTGCCAAGGGAAACCGGAAGAGCTGCGAGAGAGTCACATCATTCTAATTTTGTGGTTGATCTTGATCCACAAGGACTTTTCTTCCCTTTCTGTCCCACCCAAAATATCTCTGTACGTTGTACATCCCAGTCTGTGGGAGTGTGTATGTGTCTGTGTGTGTGTCTGTGTCTGTGTGGGTGTGTCTGTGTATGTGTGTTGCGTGCACATATGTGTCTATGTACGTGAGTATGTGTGTCTGCCTGTGGGTGTGGGTGTGGATGTGTCTGTGTCTGTGTCTATGTGTCTATCTTTCTATAGGTGTGTGTCTGTGTCTATCTATGTGACTATGTGTCTGTGTGTGTGTGGTATGTGTATGCAAGTATATGTATGTGTATGTGAGTGTCTGTGTATGCGTGTATGTGTGTGTATGTGAGCATGTATGTGTGTCTGTCTGTGGGTGTTTGCGTATGTGTGCCTGTGACTATATGTGTGCATATATGTGAATGTGAGTATGTGCGTATGCGTCTGTGTGGGCATATGTGTGTATTTGGTTATGTGTGTGTGTCGGTGTATGTGTATGTATGTGTGTCTGTGTATGTGTATATACGTATGTGTGTGTGTCTGTCTATGGGTGTGTGTGCCTGTCTATGGATGTGTGTGCATGTGTTTGTATTTGTGTGTGTGCACGTGTGTGCGAGTATATGAGTGTGTGTATAAGTGTCTGTATGTGTGAGAAAGTGTGAGACTGTGTCTGTCTGTGTGCGTGTGTATCTGTGTATGTGAGTACGTGTTTGTGTCTGTCTGTGAGTGTGTGTCCATCTGTGTCTGTGTGTCTGTCTGTCTGTGGGTGTGCGTGTGTGTTTGTATTTCTGTGTGCCTGTGTGTCTGTGTCTGTTGATGTGTGTGCATGTGTATTTGTGTGTGTGCATGTGTGTATATCTGTGTTTGTATTTGTGTGTGTGTGCATGTGTGCGTGTGTGAGAGTGAGTGTATGTGTGTGTGTGAGAAAGAGCGTGAGAGTGTGTGCGCCTGTGTGTGTCTGTGTTTGTATTTGTGTGCGTGTGAGTATGTGTATGTGTGTGCATGAATGTGTATGCGTGTAAGTGTCAGTGTATATGAGACAGAGGGAGAGTATATGTGTCTGTGTGTGTGCATGTGTGTATATGAGTGTATGAGAGTGTGTGTGCATGTGTATGAGTGTGTGCGTAAGTTCTGTGTAAGTGTCTCTGTGTGAGAGTGTGTCAGTGTGTGTGCGTGCGCATGCGCATATATGAGTGTGCATGTGTGTATGTGGGTATGAGAGTGTGTGTGTGTATGTGTTTGTGTCTCTATGAGCGTGCGTTTGAACTTAATGGGGATAGCTAGTTGAAGTTTGCACAGTATTAGTTAATTATCTATTCTGCCACTCACTCAAGAATAAGTTTGCCCACTTCTACAAATATCTTTTTCTCTCTTTATTGATGAAACCTGGTGAGTGTTTTTTTTAATTCTAGGTAACAGTAAAACCAAAGCAAATTAAACATCTCGGTGACTCAGTTGGACATTGACACTGCTGGGACATCACACTGAGTCATGGGGTTTGATTACCAGTGCACTCCTTCCATCTTGATTTGAAGGATGTACTTGTGGACTCCCTCTGCTGGAATATGTGTACCTGGGAGCCTGAAATGGATAAAATACACAAAGCAGTTTTCAATAGCAGTAGCGTTGTGGCTTTGGTTCTCTTTGGTGACACAGTTAGGAGTCAAGTAATCCATGAACCAGTGACAAATGCCAACGTTTTGCAGTCAAATGTGCAAACATCTTTTTAATCCTTAAAGTCAGCTGATCTGGAATCTTGAATGAGAGACTTTCTCCTTTCCACCATCCAGAAAATGCTTCATGATTTCTCTCTGATATGGGTGTGCAGAGATTGCAGATCCATTGTAGCCTTATGGTCAGGCAGAGTCGCAGCATTATATACACGCAGCACATGAAGTCCTTACAGGAGAACTTTCTTCAAGGCAAGGTATACACATAACAATTAGGAACATGGAGGACAGACACACAAACAGATCAACTGCTTTCCGGGTGCAATAACTGGTGATTTATGTGACACTCCACTGAATACAAACATCCAACCAAGTGTTGATGCTTGACATGACTGTAGCATAATTGTTCTAATTTTATATTGTTACCCCATTTGCTCTAGATTTTACCATCTGGTTTGTCAGTAGCTACCACATGGAATCGTTTAAACACTTCAACAAAATCATTCATCAATTTTCTACGTGCCAGAGAATTTAGGCCTCATCTATGCAACTTGTCCTCATCATCGTAGCCTCTGAACCCTGTATGAATCTTGTGTTATCAATATCTTCTTCAATGTTAATGTATCTTTCCCCAGGTTCAGTGCACCCCTGGAAAAGACTCTGTGCAACTGACGTCTTAATTTTGGATTCAGAATCTTGTGATAAAGACCAAGTTTTTTCATTAGAAGTCACACGACACCAGGTTATAGTCCAACAGGTTTATTTGGAATCACAAACTTTCGGAACTTTGCTCCTTCGTTGGGTGAAGTGATCCTTTACCTGATGAAGGAGCAGAAGAAGTGACTTCTGATGTTGTCCAACATTGGCAATATCTTTTTTTTCAGTGAGCTTTTCTGATTGCATTTTCTATTCCTACACATTACTCTTTAACAGACCTGTTTCCACAAAGGCTGAAATCCCTTTGTTCTCCTTTAACTGCCCATCTCTCACACCTTTAAGAATTTGTGCTGTCTAATCTGTAATGATGGCAGCGAGACTGTCAATGAAACAAGTGAGTGCTGACTCTCAATCTGAACAACTCTGCATCAACCACACAAAGATGGGAAAGTCATCATTGTGAAGACATTGGGATAGGATTGGACCATCAACCCCTCGAGCCTGCTCAAACTTACAAAGAGATTGCATCTGCCCTGTGTTTTAATTCTGTCAGACCCATCTTGGCTCTCTATCATTCCCTATCCCAAATCACCATGTCCAGCAAGATGAACCTGTGTCTGTGTGTGCGTGCGTCTGTGTATGAGTGTATGAATGTGTGTGTGTGCGTGTAAGCATGTGTGTGTGTGTGCGTGAAATGTGCTTGTGCATGTATCTGTGTGTGTGTGCACGTGTCTGTGTGTGTGTGTGCACGTGTCTGTGTGTGTGGATTGTGCATGTGTCTGTGTGTGTGTGTATGTTTGTGTGTGTGTGTGTGTGTCTTTGTGTGCGTGTGCCTTTGTCTCTGTGTGTGAGTGTGTGTGTGTGTGTGTGTTGATCTCCACGACTCAGTTGATAACACCCTTTTGTTTCTCAATGAGGAACATTGTGGGTTCAAGCCCCAGTCCAGGACACAGACAGTAGCATCAAGGTTGATAGACTCAGCACTGCATCGATACTGCACTGTTGGAGATGCCACTTTTCAGATGGGATGCTCTGTCCATTTGTCTTGTATTATTTTGGAACAGATCAGGGGAGATCTCTTCCAGTGTCCTACATAATGTTTGTCCCTCATGCACCATCAAAAAACTTATTATTTGTTCTTTGTTGTCTGTCTTTGTTCTTTGTTGCACAAATTGGCTGTCACATTTCCCATGATACAACAGTGACTACACTTTCAGACACACGTCATTGGCTGAAATGCTTTTGGCCATCCTGTAGCTATGGAAAGACACTATATAAAGACAAAGATAAGCAGAAAATATAGCAGTAATTCAACAGGTCTGGCAGAAAATATGATGACATAAACAGAGTAATTGAATCTTCCTTTCATCTGGAACCATGTCTGATCTTTCCAAGTGATTCCATTGTTGTCATTAATGTTGACAATATCGTTTCGGTGTCAGTCATATAAAGAACCAAGGAATCACTTTCTGAAATTGCTGGAGAAACTCAGCAAACCATCCAGCACGTGTGGATAGAGAGAAGCAGATTTAACATTTCAGGTGCAGTGACCCATCTTCAGAAACATCCAACCAAAAGTACAACTTGGTTGGATGTTTGTATTCAGTAGATTGTCACTTCACCCAAAAGGAAATTCACCTGTACAATTCAATCTTGTGTCTGTTCTCCAGTGCAACCTGCTCCTAGCTGTGTGTACCTTGCCTTTAAGAGAATTCTCCTGTAAGAACTTCATGTGCTGTGTGTATATAATGTTGTGTCTCTGCCTGAAAGTAAGTCTATAATGGTACTGCAATCTCAACACATACAAATCAGAAGGGTTTCTGTAATGTCTGCTTCATGACCTTTAATGCATTTTCCAGTTTTAGATAAACTAATCCACAGTTAACTGGCCCCTGAGGAATAATTGATTATGAGATCACTATTGTCAATATGAGACAAATCGATTGTGTGTCCATTACCTTTTTAAGCTCAAGTCAAAGGTAGGTCCTTGGTGATTATTCACTAAACCACAGTGAAGTGATGTGATATTTTAATTACAATTAGGGTAAGGAGACAGCTCCTCAGTCTATGTCAGCCAGAACAGGCATTGCTGCTCTTGATGTTAATCTAATACACACGTTAGCTATCCAACCAAGTGAGCTAACTGCAAATCCCACACACACACACCCGCCTCCTAGTGACAGCTGGCTCTCTCATTCACTCTGCATCCTTAATGCTAGAAGCTTTGAGGAGAATAAGTAATGAAGAAAGCGACTTTCTCCCGTGGTCTGGGAACACTCCTCAGTATTTTAGTTTTTCTAATAGAGAAGGCAGCCTGGCTGATGGGGAGGTAAACGTCCTACCATCTCACCTCCACTTAACTCGTTCCTGCTCAGCTTTAAGTTTAACTTTGTTTGTTGTAAGTGTTCTCAAATCTGAATCGATGAAATGTGTGTATCTGTGCCTGAGGTGTATATGTCTTTGTCTGTCTGTGTGTGCGTCCGTGTTGCATTAATTTAGTCCCCCACATTTGAACAGATTTTGGCCTTAATTTTTCTTTCAGTCAGAGCATCATTGATCATTTAAAAGTTCCTTTTGTTTAAATAAAGAAAGGAAAATTAGGGCTTTTTAAATTCTTACCTGGGGTGTGGGTGTGACTGTCCATTCCTAATTACCCTTAAACTGAGAGTGCACTCAGATATGGCAGAGGGAAGTTAAAAGTCAATAATACTGATGTGGGTCTGGATTTTCCTCCTCCCAAATCATCAATGATAGTTTTCTGGTCACCGGCATTAATTTTATTTTTTCAAATTTATGAATCACGTTGAAATTCAATCAGATATTGTGGTGAGCCTTGAACCCTCAACTCTAGACCACCTGGGCCACTGGATGACCAGCCCAACAATGTTACCAACACAGCACCATCTCCCATGTTAACTCGCAACCATGGTAAATGTAAATGGGGCATTTGAAATTTTTACCCTCGTGCCCTGTAGTGACTGGGTCATTAACTATATTCACGGCTGAGACAGACTGGTATCCTGTCATTAAATCACCCTTTATTTCAAAACTGAAAGAACTGCAGATGCTGGAAATTGCTGGAAAAGCTTAGCAGATCTGGCAGCATTTGTGGAGAGAAATCAGAGTTAGCGTTTCAGGTCGCGTGACGCTTCCTCAGAAAAGATTTTTAATCAGTAAGGAAATCAAGGCTTCTAGGGAAAAGGCAGGAAAAGAGGTGAGGATTACTAGATCAATGATGATTTCATTGAATATTGGATGAGTCTCAATAGGCTGAATGGCCAATCTCCGCTCCTACGTCTTATGGTTTTATGATGAGAGATGGTAGTATAGTTTCATTTCAAACTGTATTAGGTAGATTCCAAGATGATGAATAGGGCTGGGCCTGTTTTCACGTGAAATGAGAGGCTGAGGAGATATCTGATAAAGGTGTTTAAAATCATGATGGTCATGGATAGGGTCAATAGACAAGGTATTTTCTCCAAGCTTGGGGATTCCAAACTGACAGGGCATAGCTTTAAAGTGCAAGGGAAACTTTTCAAACAGACCTAAAGGATAACTGGTTCCCGCAGAGGGCGACGCGTGTATGGTATGCCTGCCTCTCTCTCTCTCTTTCTCTATCTATCTGCCTGTCACTCTCTCTCTCTCTCCACCTGCCTGCCTCTCTCTCTCTCTCTCTCTATCTATCTGCCTGTCACTCTCTCTCTCTATATATACGCCTGTCACTCTCTCTCTCTCTATCTGCCTGTCACTCTCTCTCTCTCTCCACCTGCCTGCCTCTCTCTCTCTCTCTATCTGCCTGCCTCTCTCTCTATCTATCTGCCTGTCACTCTCTCTCTCTCTCCACCTGCCTGCCTCTCTCTCTCTCTCTCTATCTGCCTGCCTCTCTCTCTATCTATCTGCCTGTCACTCTCTCTCTCTCTCTCTCTCTCTCTCCACCTGTCTGCCTCTCTCTCTCTATCTGCCTGTCACTCTCTCTCTCTCTCTCCACCTGCCTGCCTCTCTCTCTATCTGCCTGTCACTCTTTCTCCCTTTTTTCTCTCTCACTCTCTCTCTATCTGCCTATCACTCTCTCTCTCACTCTTTCACTCCACCTGCCTGCCTCTCTCTCTTTCTCTCTCTCTTTCACTCTCTCTCTGTCTATACCTGCCTGTCACTCTCTCTCTCCCCCTGTCTCCCTCATCCATAAATAGGAAGCATTTAATGGCAACAATTCGCTGCTTGTAGTTCATGGAATTTTTTAAAGACGTCTTTTAAATTCCCTGTTTGTTTTATTGTCTCTGTGACCTAGTCTTTGCCAGGGAAGATGACTGGATGTTAAGCGATGAATGTCCCAGTAATCTCAGCAAACTTACTTTGTGTTTTCTGAGTGATGGGAGAATACTCAAGGGTAGACATGTCAATATTGCAGTTGACAATAGAACAGTATGAAAGGGAAACTTCCATTTCTATTGAGTCTTTAATGACCTTCAGATGTCCCAAAATGCTTTTGTGTCGCATCTATTACTATTCCCTGAAGAGATTACAGTACACATGTCATGAATTGTAGGAGAAAGTGAGGACTGTATGTGTTGGAGAGTCAGAATCAAAGAGTGTGTTGCTGGAAAAGCACAGCAGGTCAAGCAGCATCCGAGGAACAGGACAGTCGATGTTTCGGCCATAAGCCGTTCATCAGGAACGTCAGGTCGGTTAGCTCAAATGAAGTGTATCATCCCGGGTTGGAAAATTGACAATGTTCAGCAACAGATCCAGAATTTTGTGAATCACAACAAGATGGGTTCCTTGGATTCAGCTATTCTTTGGAATATGGTGCCATGGGAGAGAACAGACTTTGTCCAACATCCCATTGCAAAGATAACACCAGAAGTGTCTTGGTATGTGACAGCAGAAAATAGATGTTTACAATGATGGGTCAAGTTAAGGAAAGATGGGCGAAGATTTGAATGGAATACTAACACTGGTATGAACACTTGGGGCCGAATGGCCTGTTTCTGTTCCATCCTATGTAATTCTAACCCAACAGCACAGCACTCCCTTGTTTCTGTAGGAGAGTATCAGACATCAATTTCTAATGCTCTGACTCAAAACATTGTGTGTTGGAAACCACACTCCAAAGAGACATTAAACACATAGTCTGACATCACATTTCTAACCATCGCTGAGGGAGTGCTGCACAGTCTGATGTATTGCTCAGATGAAATGTCAATAGCTACACGTTCTGTAAGATTAATTTAAAGGTTCCTTTTACTCTAAGCTGAATATTACAATTAGAATTAGAATCCCTGCAGCGTGGAAACAGGCCCTTCAGCCCAACAGGTCCATACCAACCCTCCGAAGAGTAACCTATCCAGAGCCATTCCCCTATCCTATATTTGCCTCTGACTAATGCGCCTAACCTACACACTATTATGGGCAATTTAGCATGGCCAATTGACCTAACCTGCACATCTTTGGACAGTGGGAGGAAACCGGAGCACCCGGAGGAAGCCCGCGCAGACACGGGGAGAATGTGCAAACTCCACAGAGACAGTCACCCGAGGCTGGAATCGACCCCAGGACCCTGGTGCTGTGAGGCAGCATTGCTAACCACTGAGCCACCATGTCACCCTAAAATTGAATTCAAATTTTACCATCTGCCTTGACAGGATTTGAACCCATGCTCCCAGTAAATTACAAGGGTCTCGGGATTAACAGCCCAGTGATATTGTCATTAGGCCATCATTTCCCCAAACATGTCCTATGTCCTATTCAATATTCACCCCTCACCAAACAACACCCCCAAAACATTTATCTTTTTAGTGTGCGTGAGGTTTCTATGTGCAGATTGGTTAGTATGCTGCTCTATTTCATCCCTACAGTGCAAAAGCAGCCATTTGGCCCAACGAGTCCATACTGACCCTTGGAAGACTATTCCACTCAGACCCACCCCTTGTCCCTGCATTTCCTATGGTCAATCCACCTCACCTTCGGATTGTGGGCGGAAACCCCACACAGACACGGGAAGAATGTGCAAACTCCCCACAGACAGTCACCTGAGACTGGAATTGAACCCAGATCCCTGGTACTATGAGGTAGTAGTGCTAACCATTGAACCCCTGTGCCGTATTTTGAGTGACAATGCCTTGTCCTTTCATGGATTCTGTATTGTTTGGGTTCTATCAATTGTTGTATGTCTGCATCTGTCTACATTCTGAGTCTCTACCATTTCCTGGATGGACCTTTACCAAAGGTAAGGCCCTCTCACTCTCCTCAGTATAGTTTTTACAATCCGATACTGTAGCACATGTTTTATGCCTACTCTTAACACATGCTTTGCTCCAGTCTGCTATCATGTGCTACAGTACCATTATCATTGCATTGTCATCATTGGCACTGCAGCCTACATTAGCTCAATTGGCTGGATAGCTAGTGAGTGATACCCTCAGCATGGGGTCCATCCCTGCACTGCCTAACATTACCATTGAAGGTCCTACCTCCTTAACCTCACCCTCATCAGAGATGGAGTGACCCTCAGGTTAAACTCATAGAAGGTAGAAGGAGGCCATTTGGCCCTTCGAGCCTGCTCCACCATTCATCATGATCATGACTGATCAGCAGCCTAATCCTGCTTTCTCCCCATAACCTTTGATCCCATTCGCCCCAAATGCTATATCTCGCTGCCTCTTGATTACATTCAATGTTTTGGCATCAACTACTTCCCGGGGTATTCAATTCCACAGGCTCACCACTCTCTGGATGAAGAAATGTATCTTCATCTCTGTCCTAAATGGTCATCACCATTGCTCTCTCTCCAGTGGGACTAGGGTGATTTTACCTTCAATACTCTGCATTAGCAGAATGACCACACTTCATTGAGTCATAGAGATATACAGCATGAAAACAGAACCTTTGGTCCAACTCATCTTTGCCAACAAGGTATCTTAAATTGATCTAGTCCTATTTGCCAGCATTTGGCCCATATCCCTCTAAACCTTTCCTATTCATGTCCCCATCCAGATGCCTTTTAAATGTCATTGTACCAGCCTCCACCATTTCCTCTGGCAGCTCATTCCATGCACCACCCTCTGCGTGAAAAAGTTGCCTCTTAGGTCCCTTTTAAATCTTTCCCCTCTAACCTTAAACCTATGCCCTCTGGTTTTGGACTCGCCCCATCCTGGGTAAAAGACTTTGTCTATTTATCCTATCCATGCTCCTCATGATTTTATAAACATCTATGGGGTCACCCCTCAGCCTCCAACGGTCTAGGGAAAACAGTCCCAGCCTATTCAGCCTCTCCCTATAGCTCAAACTCTCCAACCCTGGCAACATCCTTGTAAATCTTTTTCTGAACCCTTTCAAGTTTCACAACATCCATCCTATAGCAGGGCCAGAAAAGTGCCTGACGGACTGTGAAGTGTCTTGGAATGTTTTGAAGCCATGAAAGGTGCCATATAAATGCACAAACTCTGAATCTTAAGCTTGTGCATTTCCTTTATTCGAGATGAGATCACATCGCTGACAGGTTGCAGAGAGGGAGAGGAGCACTACATTAACGAGGCTGGTACATGATGCATCAGTGGGTAGGAGACAGGACTCGCAATTCCCAAAAATAACCAGCCAACTGATCACTATCACATTTTGTGAAAGTCTCAAAGACAGGCACCAGATTGGAAAATCAGCCCAAAAAGCATAAATCAGCGTCGAGAGGGATAGAACATTTTGCTTCATTACACACGGCAACTCATCATGAGCATTTACGGACAATGAGCAACAACAGCTCGCATTTGCATCGAACATTTAATGTAGCAACACATGGACGCCCAATTGCCTGGCTTTTCACACCAGAGAGTACCTGAAAGGCCTCACCACTGTTCATGGAGATAAACGAATCTTGTTACATTAGCACTTTCAGTATTTTTATTCGAATTATGTCAGTGTTACAATTAATATCTTTAGTACCTGCCAAGGCCAGGTCATTGAGAATATCCAAGGCTGATATCAGGGTTAATGGGAAAAGGCAGGAAAGTGAGGCTAAGAGGTATCAGAGCAGCTGTGATCTCATTGAATGGGAGATCAGACTCGATGGGCTGAAAGGCCCACGTATGTCCCAGTGTCTTGTGCTGGGTGTGTCAGCATTCCGTGGGTTGATCAGATGGCATACAGGCATTCAAATTAGGAGCAAGAGCAGGCCATTCAGCCCCTCGAGGGAGCCTGCTCTACCATTCAGTAAGATCATTAATGTAGGCTCCACATTTCTGCCTACCCTGATAACATTTCAGCCCCTTGATCATCGAGAACTGATCGACCTCCCCCTTAAACATATTCAAGGACACTACTACCACCACATTTGAAGAATTCCAAAGTCACACAACCCTCTGTAAGAATAATAAACTCTCCTCACTTCGGTCTTAACCACGTGACCTCGCATTCTGCATTCTCCCCATCTATCAGGGTCTTGGTCGTTTCGATCAAGTCAGCCTTTACTCATCTAACCTCCATCAGATATAAGCCCAGTCTGTCCAGCCTTTCCTCATTAGACAATCCCACTGATCCAAGGAATTATCATCGAGAAATGGACTTGGACTCAGGGAAGTTCAAGCAAATATAGATCAGATTAAAAAGCATCCCGTGATACCACATCAAGCCTTGATGACAACCGGAGCTGAAAAATGTGTTGCTGGAAAAGCGCAGCAGGTCAAGCAGCATCCAAGGAGCAGGAGAATCGACGTTTCAGGCATAAGCCCTTCTTCAGGATTCCTGAAGAAGGGTTTATGCCCGAAACGTTGATTCTCCTGCTCCTTGGATGCTGCCTGACCTGCTGCGCTTTTCCAGCAACACATTTTTCAGCTCTGATCTCCAGCATCTGCAATCCTCACTTTCTCCTACTTGATGACAACCAATCAAGAACCTGGTCAAAGAGGGAGGTTTTAACAACATCATAACAACAGATAGAGAGAGAGAGAGAGCAAGAGATAGATGGAGAGAGACAGAGAGAGGGAGGCAAAGAGAAAGATATAGACTCAGAGGAACAGAGAGAGGAAGAGGGACAGTAAGACAGAAAGAGGAAGAAAAACAGAGTGAGTTAGACAGATGCAGAAAGACCAAGAGGGAGAGGGAGAGAGAAAGTACGGGAGAAAGACAGCCAGGCAGGGAGAATGAGAGAAACAGAGAGAGTTAGACAGACAGAGAGAGAAATAGGTGCAGAGAGACAGAGAGAGGGGGAGAGACAATGAGAAAGAGAGACAGAGAGACAGATGGAGAGAGAAAGAGACAGAGAGGCAGACTCAGAAAGAGTGAGACAGTGACAACAGGAGAGAGAGACAGAGACTTGGAGAGAAAGACAGAGACTTAGAGAGTGAGACAAAGAGATAGAGACAAAGTGAGACAGGAATAGATGGAGAGAGACAGAGAGAGTGAAACAAAGAGAGACAAAGAAAGAAAAAGATGGAGAGAAAAAGGCAGCGAGACAGATTTAGAGAGAGTAAGACAGTGAGAGACAAAGAGAGGGAGACAGGCAGAGACAGAGAGAGACAAAGTGACAGATAAAGAGACAGAAACAGAGAGTGAGATAGAGAGTGTAAGACAGACAGACAGAGAGAATGAGATAGAAAGAGAGGGAAAGACAGAGAGAGAGACAGAAAGAGTGAGACAGAGCGAGAAAGAGACAGAGACAGAGAGTGAGATAGAGAGAGTGTGTGACAGACAGAGACAGAGAGAGAATGAGATAGAAAGAGAGGGAAAGACACAGAGAGAGAGACAGAGAGTGAGACAGAGCGAGACAGAGACAGAGAGAGAGATAGAGAGAGAGTGAGACAGACAGAGACAGAGAGAGAATGAGATAGAAAGAGAGGGAAAGACACAGAGAGAGAGACAGAGAGAGTAAGACAGAGCGAGAAAGAGAGACAGAGAGTGAGATAGAGAGAGAGTGAGACAGACAGAGACAGAAAGAGAATGAGATAGAGAGAGGGGGAGAGAGATAGAGAGAATGAGACAGAGATAGAGACAGCGAGAGAGAGAATTATATTAGTTTACAGTGGAATTTGAGAGCTGAGGGTCCATCATGTTGAAAAGATTGAATTACTGAGAGCTAATTGACCATTATTTCAGAAATATACACAAGGTCGTAATAAGGAGAAATTACTATTCAAATGAAAAAGCTGAAAGGAATCATTTTAGAACACGGAAAATATGATTTGAGGTTCTGTTGCATCTGAAACTTTAGGTAAAATGTACAGGCCATTCAGAACCAATGGAAATCCTACAATTGTCAACAAATGACAGAGGATCTGGAGTTGAGGTGGCCGAATCTTTGTAAAGTCCAGCTGGAGGATTGAGGACATTTGGATTGACATTCACATATCCTTCAGGGATGGTGTAATGAGGTTCACAAAAATAACAAGCAACCAATGTGTATTCATCCCTCAGTAATGCAGGGGTCACATGAGTGTGATTGCACTGGTGTGTCTCAGCCACCTTAGGATGTCTCTCTTCACTTTGCAGCTGCTTGGGGTTGGTTGGCTCAATTGACTGGACAGCTGATGAGTAATGCCAATTGCATGGGTTCACTTCCTGGTTTGGGATGAGGTGACCAGGAAGGACTCTTCTTCTCAACCTCTCCCTTTGCCTGAGGTGTGGTGACCCTCAGTCCCATCTGGGAGGTCTATGGTCACTTTACCTTGTTATTGTTACAGTCCTTGTTACTTTGGCTTAGCTCGCTCTGGTCAAGAGCTACTTTGACAAAGACCCTTTACTGTCCATTTTTGACTTTAATGGGATGTGAGTGTGACAGGTAGGGCCAATAATTATACCCCATCCCTAACTGCCCCTCAACTGAGTGGCTTGCTAAGGCCGTATCTGAGGGCTTTAACACTGGGTGTGGGTCTAGAGTCACGTCTAGGCCGGACCCATTGACAACGGTAGATTCATTTCCTTAAAGGGACACTAATGAACAAGGTGGGTTTTACCAACAATCCTTGATCGTTACCATAGTTACTATCACTGAGATGAGATTATGATTTCAGGTTTAATTATTGAATATCAAATTCTACCAGTTGCTGCAGGAGGATGGGATTCAAACCTGTGGCAAGGAAATTATCCAGGACCCTCTGGATTTTTGGCCCACTGTCATTTCCGATAAGCCACCATCACCTGCTACCTCCTTCCCCTGCAGCTGTGACTCAGTAAGTAACCCTCCTTGCTGAGACGCTTGAAATAAACAATTCCTTTTTTAAATACAGAACTGAGAATCCCAAAACCTCAAATCCAATTCTGAACTCCGAAGACAACCTTTGGTGGTTTGTTCACGATGTTTTGACACACCGGCCTGAAATGCTAACTCTCTCTGTCTCCTTACCTCTCGGCAGGTCTCACTAAGACTGCAGAGCTCCCCCCCTTCCTTTCAGATTTCCAGCCTCTGCAGCCTTGTGCTGGCTTTCTTGCAGGGGAGGTCATGATTTAAATATTGCCTGACAGCCTGAATATGAACACAGGGAGACCAGGGAGGTCATAGTGCTGCCAAAGGAAAGGTTTAAAATATACTTCCCCCTTCACCATTGACAAGACAAGGTAAATATAACCTTGAGTCACAGTGTGTGACGTGCAGTGTTGGTTCAGCTACTTTATACACATCTCTGCAAATGTCCTTGTTTGCTAAGGCTTCATCAGAGTAAATCCAACTGATTGTATCCAATGTAATCCTGTTTTACAGAAAGCATTTACTACACGACAATTATCCATTTGCAAAAAGAGACCTGAGCTGATAACACTGGCTCAGGGCACAATGAAGAAACAACATTATATTCTAATTATTCACAATTCTAGACCTGCTCTGAATGTGTCAGAACTCAGATGACCGTGGTACAGGCAAATCACGTTGGCAATCCCTGGGACAGCTCAGTAAGTGACTTGTTAAAAGCATGGAGGTGGAAAAGATGCAAGGAATTCCTCCCACTCAGCATGCCTCCAGGCAAGATCCTGTATTGAATAATCTCCTGCACCCAGCGTAAATCTCCCACTTATAGCATTTCAAGATAAAATAAAACAAAGATCTGTGAATGCTGAAGCAAAAATAGAAACTGGTGGAGAAACTCGGCAGGTCTGGCATCATCTAGGTGGAGAAAGCATTCTCTCCACTGATAATAACACACTCACCCATTCACACTCACACACACACACACTCTCTCTCACACACACACACACACACACACACACACACAGACACATGCACAACAGACACCCACTCGCACAAACAGAACACACAGTCACACAGACACAAACACACACACACAACAGATACACACACACACAATATGTACACATACATACACACAATTACACACACATACAAACACGTGCTCACATACATAGACACACATACACACAGACACGTTCTCTCGCACACACATATATACACATGCACATACACACACAATTACACATACACACACAAAGACACAGAGATGTACACAAAATCAGACATACAAACACACATAGACACACATACACACACAGACACACACACTCTCTCACAAACATGCACACATACATACACACACAACTACACAGACACACACACACACATATAGACGCACACCCACACAGACACATTCTTTCATACGCACATGCACACACAGACATGCTCTCACACAAATAGACACACTCGCACACACTCACACCAATAGACACACACACACATCCTGATACATACAGACACACACACACAAACACACACACTCACACACACATGCTCTCGCTCACTCCCCCCAATGGTCATGCTTTGTTCATATACTGGGCAAAAGTTGTGATGAAACATGGAACAGGCCTCCCTCAGACCTGAAGCAACAGCCCAATTTTCTAGATGACAATCAGCCCTGCTACAAACAGTCACAGTATAGTACAGGAGGTCCTTCAGCCCATCAATCCTTACATGCCAGCTCATGCAAAGAACAAGCTAGTTCATCCTACTGCCGCCCCCTTTCCCCATTTCTCTGTTGTTTATTCTCTCTGTCAGGTATTATCTGTTGAATCTGTGTCCATCAGCATGGTAGGGTTTTCAAATCCCATCACCCCTCGATCCATACAATACGTTGTTCCTCCGAGGATCTTGGATTATTTTATTGCTCATCCATAGTTCTAGCAGTTACTGACTGTATCCTAATGGGGTCACCTTGGTTCAGAATTCAGTGCAACATTGTTGGTGCTGAGGGAGGTTCACAATTCATCTCCTGTCAGAATCCAGGTCAGTGAGGAGAAAGACACAGGGAGCCTTCTGATAGTACAAACTGGAAAACGACAATGGACGCTCATGACTTGGATGAGGAAAGTGAACAAGTGTGCAGATAACACAAAAGTAGATGGGAAGGCAAGTCGTAAGGATGGTACCAGGAGTCTGCAGAGGAATATGGCAGGTTAGGTGAGAAAGCAAATACTTGGCAACTGGACTATATAATGTGGGAAATTGCGAGGTTATGCACTTTGGCAGGAAGAATAGAAGAGCTGAATATTATTTAAACAGAAAAAGATTGCAGAAAGCTACAATTGAGAGACCTCGTGCATGAATCACATTCAAATTCAGTGGGTAATAGAGAAGGTAAGTGTATATCAGTCTTTAATTCAATAGGAATCGAGTATAACATGAGGACCATCTGTACACAGCACAGCAGTGAGCCAGGATGACAAATAGTCCAGTGAAATACCTACATTCATTGAGCACTGAAACCATTTAATGTGGAGGAGCCGGTGTTGGACGGGGGTGGACAAAGTTACAAATCACGCAACACCAGGTTATAGCCCAACAGGTTTATTTGGAAGCACTAGCTTTTGGAGCACTGCTCCTTCATCAGGTAGCTGGTGGGGCAAGATCTTAAGACACAGAATTTATAGCAATTTTGCTATAAATTTTGCTATAAATTCTGTGTCCCATGATCCTGCCCCACTAACTATCTGGCGAAGGAGCCGTGCTCCGAAAGCTAGTGCTTCCAAATAAACCTGTTGAACAATAACCTGGTGTTGTGTGATTTGTAACTAAAACCATGTAAGGCGCTGGTCAGACCATACGTGGAACACGGTGAACAGTTTGCATCACCTTATTTAAGGAAGATTTTCTGGTATTGGAGACAGTCCAGAGAAGGTTCACTACCTGTGTGTTGTCATTTGAGGAGAAGTTGAGTAGGCTGGGCCTGTACTCATTGGAATTCACAGAATGAGAGGAGAACCTGTTGACATGGATGGGAGTCTTGGGAATTGGACAGGGTAGAGGCAGAGAGGTTGTTTCCCCTTGTCGGAAAGGCTAGGACCAGAGGACATCATCTCAGATTAAGGAGTCTCCCATTTCAGCCAGAGATGAAGAAGAATTTATTCTTTCAGTTGGATCTGTGGAATTCTTTATCGCACAAGGTTGTTGAGGCTAGGTCATTAAGCATATTCAAGGCCGAGAGAGATAGGTTTTTGATCAGGAAGGGAATCAAGGGTTGTGAGGAAAGTGAAGTTGAAGGTTATCAGATCAGCCATGAACTCAATGAATGGTGGAGTTGACTCAATGGGCTGAATGGCCTGCTTTTGTTCTTATGTCTTATGGTCCAGTCGCTACACAGTCCTGGGTTTTCAAACTCAGGTCTCCCTCTGCCTTCAAAAACCTTTTGAGGGTGAATAATGAGGTCCTTCTGAAGAGTTAATGGATAGATTCATCCATTGATGGAACAAGATGGAGAAATATGAAATGGAATGAACTGGTGTATCTGAGCTCTGAGTGAAGTGCTCAATGAATGTAGGTATTTCACTGGACTATTTGTCACCCTGGTTCACTGCTGTGCTGTGTACAGATGGTCCTCATGTTATGTCACTCTGCTTGACATGGGTTTGTTTGAGCTGAAAATGTGTTGCTGGAAAAGCGCAGCAGGTCAGGCAGCATCCAAGGAGCAGGAGAATCGACGTTTCGGGCATAAGCCCTTCTTCAGGAAACATTTTCAGCTCTGATCTCCAGCATCTGCAGCCCTCACTTTCTCCTCATGGGTTTGTTTGAATGTTGTATATTGTCAGGGTATTTGCTTTGAATTAGATTGACATTTCCAGCCTTGCGTTGTTGCGTATGAATTGTGTGTCATTGCATGTCACAATGACCTGACATCAGGGAAAAGTAGCAGGGAAATTCAGAGGAACACGAGGTCTCGGTCCATTTAGGAAGAGACAGGCCCAGCCTCCCTTAGCTCCTTTATTGCCTTCTTCCCCTGGCCTAACCTCACCAAAGCCTTCCCTCCTTCTCTCTTTCCCCCAGTCTTGTCTCCTTCTCATAGCCTTCCCTCCTTTCCGCAGCCTTCCCTCCTTCCCCCAGCCTTGCCTCCTGTCCCCTATTCTTGCCTTTTGACCCCAGCCATTCCCTTCTCCCAGCTTCTATTCTTAATCCTCACCGAAGGGCTCCATCTTGTGTCAGAGGCCGGTTACTGCAGGTGATGCTGGGACACAGCAGCTCTCTGCACCAAAACAACCTGGCCATCATATGGACATGAGTCAATCTAAAAATACAAGCAAGTGTATTTTTTAATTGTGTATTCTATTGCATTTGTTTTATATTTAGTGGTGTGTTTTGCTTTCCAAGTTATTTCAGTTAGGATTGCACAATGCTAAACAGACACAATACACTATATGATGTGGAGGTGCCAGTGTTGGACTGGGTGGACAAAGTTAAAACTCACACAACACCAGGTTATAGTCCAACAGGTTTATTTGGATGCACTAACGCTGCTCCTTCATCAGGTAACAGGTTGGACTATAACCTGGTTTAGGGTGTAGGTTTGCTCGCTGAGCTGTAGGTTTGATATCCAGACGTTTCGTTACCTGGCTAGGTAACATCATCAGTAGCAATCTCCAAGTGAAGCGAAGCTGTTGTCTCCTGCTCTCTATTTATATCTTTCTCCTGGATGGGGTTCCTGGGGTTTGTGGTGGTGTCATTTCCTGTTCGTTTTCTGAGGGGTTGATAGATGGCATCTAGATCTATGTGTTTGTTTATGGCGTTGTGGTTGAAGTGCCAGGCCTCTAGGAATTCTCTGGCATGTCTTTGCTTAGCCTGTCCCAGGATAGATGTGTTGTCCAAGTCGAAATGGTGGGTTTTTTTCATCCGTGTGTATGAAAAAAAAAGCCACCATTTCGGATTTCTGGATATCAAACCTACAGCTCAGCGAGCAAACCTACACCCTAAACCTCAACCTGAGCTACAAACCTTGCGACTATAACCTGGTGTTGTGTGATTTTTAACTTTATACACAATGTAGCATTTCAACTTGTACATTGTTTTATTTCTGGGCAAGGAAATGTACAAAGGAACCCAATTCCAACGTTAGCCTGCATTCCTATAGGAAACTATGATTTGCTTGAAGTCTTTTCATTTAAAGTAGTCATTTTCAGGAAAACAGTTAAAAATTTAGGAGACAATGACTTCTAACACCCAGTACACACAACTATTTCATTCTAGCATTAGAACTCCCCTCTCCCTTCTCTTTTTCTTCCCCACCTAACTCTCTCTGCATAGCGCTCTATCCTTCCTCATGTGTTTATCTACCTTCTCCTGAACTGGATCATTGTTGTTCACGTCAGAGACCCCCTCTAGTTCCACATTCTCATCACTCTCTGGGGAAAGAAATTTCTCCTGAATTTTATGTTCCATCTATTGTTTTTAGTCCTTGGTGTCTATCTTATATTTATGGCCCCACAGTTTGATCTCCCCCCACCGGCCGAGGTATCCCTCTGCCCACTGAATGAAATGTTTCTAAAATCTTGAAGGAGGTAAGAACTCACGAGGAGACCGTGGTGAGAGAGAGCAGGAAGGTGGGTCTAACTGGGCAGCTATTTCAAACTTCTTACAATCCCACACTGTATCATTCTGTGATTCCGTCAAAGAAAATAAGGCTCACGTTTCCACACCTTCTCCAACTTCAGGATGTCGCAAATCTCTTTGCACCCCAACAGAGCCCTTTTCAAAATGTTGTCATTTCAATGTGTGATGTTGAAGATGTTGGAAGCTCACTTGACACCAGCACTCTCCCTCAAACAGCAATATCATAACCTCAGGATAATCAGTTTTAAATCGTATGGATTGAGGGATGCACACTGACCAGAACATCAGGAAACCTTAGTCCTGCTCAAAATGAATACGCAGGGCCTTTTCGATGTACTTTAATGGGAGACAGGACACTGTTATAAACACAAGAGGGAGGGTAACTCGGCCCCCTTTCATTTAAACCCTTCTTGGTTGGTCTGAACAAGTACATTTATTTCATTTCGGTATGCAGCTTCACCTTTCAATTAAAATGTAGCACCAGTAAAAACTAATGAGCCAATTACTCCATTTTCTTCAGAGACAGAAAAAGTCATTTTATAACCCACTCACCCCAGAAGAGATCATAGCAAGACAACCTCAACACATATACAAGATGTGGAGGTGTTAGTATTGGACTGGGATGGACAAAGTGAGAAGTCACACAACATCAACAACCTGACAAAGGAGCAGTACTTCGAAAGCTTAAGATTTAAAATAAACCTTTTGGACTATAACCTGGCGTTGTGTGTCTTCTGACCTTGTCAACACATACACAGACACAGGACATAGGTGTAAAAAAAAAGGAACATCGGGGTTACATACAGGAAGAATAAATGCTACACAGTTTAAAAGTCTTTTGAGTTCTTGAGATGCTAGATCCTTGTTCAATTAGATAGATTTTTTGTTGTTGACTGGTATTCTCAGCAATGGCACAGTTTGTTGATATCTTTGAATAATCAGTGGACAGTTGTTTCACCAATTTGCTTTATCACCAGGCACTATCTTCAGAGATGATGAGAAACCAGGAGAAAGATAAACTTCCAGCTCTTATTATTATAGATTCACCTCTCCCTTCTCTAACACTGCTGCATAAAAGCAGCTCCTGAAATATGATTCATTGTATTTTCCCAAGTCACGCTCCATTGTCTTTCCTAGCTGGCAGCTTTCAAAGATGTGGTACTGGAAAGATATAGCAGGTCAGACAGCATCCGAGGAAATCAGATGCAGCCTGACCTGCTGTGTCTATCCAGCACCACCGTCTCTGATCTCCAGCATCTGCAGTCTTAACTTTCCCCTAGCTTTCAAAGATGCAAACAATATGTCATAATAATAATAATAATAATACAGGTGAATTAAAATTGGAGAATTTCTCAATGTTAACATAATTGCCAGGTTTAAATGTCTTCAGATAAAAGACTAATCATAATACAGGTTAAAAATCACGCAGCCTAGCCAGGTAATGAAATGCCTGGATATCAAACCTACAGCTCAACGAGCAAACCTACACCCCAAACCTCAACCTGAGCTACAAACCTTCACAAACCTTGCAAAAAAGTTTCTACCCTACTGTTGTTAGAATACCGAATGGACTGACAAACTCTTAACATTTGCCTGTACCTGTGTTTTTGTTTTGGCCGCTGTTTACCTATTATTTACTTATCTCTGCCACTTAACTCTGTGATCTGCTTACATTGCTCGCAAGACAAAGCTTTTCACTGTGCCTCGGTACACGTGACAATAAATTCAATTCAATTCACATTTTACTGTTGCAACCACACAACCTGTGGTTGTGCTTCTGCAAACAAAGGACACAATCGAGAGATGCTATTGAGAATTAAAAGCAATATTGAGTGGATACAGAGGTCGAGAGGTCAAGCACAAATTTGAACCAACAAATGTCTTCGAGTTTAACATGCAGCAAAAAAATACAACATAGCTACAGGTTCAAGAAATGACAATTTCCCTGTTATAAATAGCATCATTCCAATATTGGGTCAGTCGAGTGGATATGCTCACCATCTTTTGCATTGATTTTCTTGTGTTGGAAACTTGTTTGTCTAGCAGCTAAATGAGGAAAAGAAGCAGTCCATCATCTCTCCCACAGGGACGTGTACACTGCAGGATTGAGTTGCTCGTCCAGAAAACAACTGGTAACCCAGCTACTAATCTGTGGAATCAGTGACACTTCAGGGTCATTAGTACAGAATTTCGATAAGATTGAGCCTCAGTTGTAGCTCATTCTCAGACAGAACCAAGTCCTGAAAATATGTATTTCATCTGTCTGCTTCACTCTTTTTATTACAGCCCATCTCTCTCTTACATTTTGTAACATTCAACCCCTGGCTCCCTTCCCCCACCATCTTTTTCCCTGTCCTGGCTCATCTGCTGTGGAAACCCTCATCGATGTGTTTGTCACCCCTAGGCTCTACTGCAGCCAGCCTTCCATCTGTTACAGGAACTTAGAGAATGGGAGCAAGAGTAGGCCATTTGGCCCATCTCCACCATTCAATCTGATCATGGCTGTTCATCCAACTCAGTTCCCTTGTTTCCATTTTCTCCCCAGACCCATCAATCCCTTTAGCCCTAAGACCTCTATCCAACTCCTTCTTGGAAACATTGGCCACAATTGCTTTCTGTGGCAGAGGATTCCACAGGCTTCCACTCTCTGGGCAAAGACATTTCTCCTCATCTTATTCCCAAATGACCCTTCCTGTAATCTTTAGACTGTGAGCCCTGGTTCTGGATTCGAGAGGATCAGGAACATCCTTCCTGCATTTACCGTGTCTAACCCGGTTAGAACTTTAGAGGTTTGGATCAGAGTGGTGCTACAAAAGCACAGCAGGTCAGGCAGCATCCAAGGAGTAGGAAAATCGATGTTTTGGGCAAAAACCCTTCATCAGGAATGAGGCAGGAAACCTCCAGGGTGGAGAGGTAAATGGGGGTGGGGGCTGGGGAGAGGGTAGCAAAGAGTACAATAGGTGAATGGGGGTGGGGATGGAGGTGATAGGTCAGAGAGGAGGGTGGAGTGGATAGGTGGGAAGGGAGATTGGCAGGTAGGACAGGTCATGAGGAGGGTGCTGAGCTGGAAGGTTAGAACTGGGGTAAAGTGGGGGGAGGGGACAAGGACAGAACCCCCCGGTCCTCACTTTCCACCCTACCAACCTTTGCATTAACCGCATCATCCGCCGACATTTCCGTCACCTCCAAATGGACCCCACCACCATGGATATATTTCCCTCCCCACCCCTTTCCACTTTCCGCAAAGACTGTTCCCTCGGTGACTACCTGGTCAGGTCCACGCCCCCCAACAACCCACCCTCCCATCCTGGCACCTTCCCCTGCCACCACAGGAATTGCAAAACCTGCGCCCACACCTCCTCCCTCACCTCCATCCAAGGCCCCAAAGGAGCCTTCCACATCCATCAAAGTTTTACCTGCACATCCACCAACATCATTTATTGTATCCGTTGCTCCCGATGTGGTCTCCTCTACATTGGGGAGACTGGACGCATCCTCGCAGAGCACTTCAGGGAACATCTCCGGGACACCCGCACCAATCAACCACACCGCCCTGTGGCCCAACATTTCAATCCCCCCCTCCCACTCTACTGAGGACATGGAGGTCCTGGGCCTCCTCCAGCACCACTCCCTCACCACCCGATGCCTGGAGGAAGAACGCCTCATCTTCTGCCTCAGAACACTTGATGCTGTGGTTCTGTTCGCCGAGCTGCAAGTTTTTGTTGCAAACGTTTCGTCCCCGGGCTAGGCGACATCATCAGTGCTTGGGAGCCTCCTGCGAAGCGCTTCTTTGATGTTTCCTCCGGCATTTATAGTGGTCTGTCCCTGCTGCTTCCGGTTGTCAGTTTCAGCTGTCCGCTGTAGTGGTTGGTATATTGGGTCCAGGTCGATGTGTTTGTTGATGGAGTTTGTGGATGAATGCCATGCCTCTAGGAATTCCCTGGCTGTTCTCTGTCTGGCTTGCCCTATGATAGTAGTGTTGTCCCAGTCGAATTCATGTTGCTTGTTGTCTGCGTGTGTGGCTACTGCGACCCCTAGGACTCATAACGGCACACAAACCAACAGCCACGCTCAGACAACAACTCACCAGAATGAAGGACCCGATACTCAACATGAGCAAAACTAATGTAGTGTACAAAATACCATGCAAGGACTGCACAAAACACTATATAGGACAAACAGGAAGACAGCTACCAATCCGCATACATGAACATCAACTAGCCACGAAACGACACGACCAGCTATCCTTAGTAGCCACACACACAGACAACAAGCAACATGAATTCGACTGGGACAACACTACTATCATAGGGCAAGCCAGACAGAGAACAGCCAGGGAATTCCTAGAGGCATGGCATTCATCCACAAACTCCATCAACAAACACATCGACCTGGACCCAATATACCGGCCACTACAGCGGACAGCTGAAACTGACAACCGGAAGCGGCAGGGACAGGCCACTATAAACACCGGAGGAAACATCAAAGAAGCGCTTCGCAGGAGGCTCCCAAGCACTGATGATGTCGCCTAGCCAGGGGACAAAACGTTTGCAACAAAAACTTCCAGCTCGGCGAACAGAACCACAGCAACGAGCACCCGAGCTACAAATCTTCGCACAAACTTTGATCAGAACACTTGAACCCCAGGGTATCAATGTGGACTTCACCAGTTTCCTCATTCCCCCTCCCCCCACCTTACCCCAGTTCCAACCTTCCAGCTCAGCATCATCCTCATGACCTATCCTACCTGCCAATCTCCTTTCCCACCTATCCACTCAACCCTCCTCTCCAACCTATCACCTCCACCCCCACCCCCAACCACCTATTGTACTCTTTGCTACCTTCTCCAAGCCCCACCAGCCCCTCATTTATCTCTCCACCCTGGAGGCTTCCTGCCTCTATTCCTGATTAAGGGTTTTTGCCCGAAACGTCAATTTTCCTGCCCTCGGATGCTGCCTGACCTGTTGTGGTTTTCCAGCACCGCTCTGATCTAAACTCTGGTTTCCAGCATCTGCACTCCTCACTTTTATCTAGAAGTTTAGAGGTGTCTATGTGAATCCTACTCTACCCCCCATGCTTTAATTTGATCAATATTTTATGCTCATTCATGGGGTGAGAGCATCGCTGGCTGGTCCAGCATTTATTACCCATCCCTAACTGCCCAGAGGACAGCTAAGAGGCAACCACATTGCTGTGGTCTAGAGTCACTTGTAGGTCAGACCAGGTAAGGATGACAGTTTCCTTCCTGAAAGGGCATTAGTGAACTAGATTGTTTTGTTTCCAAGAATGGACAATGGATTCCTGGTCATCACAGACTCTTGATTCCAGATTTTTATTGAATTCAAATTCCACCATCTGCTGTGGTAGGATTTGAACCCAGGGTCCCCAGAACCTTACCTGGATCTTGAGGTTAAGAGTGCAGCGATAATACCACTAGGCCATTGCCTCCCCAATATCAGAGGCTTTCATTTAGTCCTAAATAATCCAATCTTCTTCATACGTCGGTCCTGCAATCCCAGGAGAGTGTTTGAAAAGTCAAGTCTAGAGATGACAAGGCATGGATGAGGATAAAACGGAATGAATTCAGAGAAAGCTGAGCTCCAGCTGGCTCAGCCATTCCATTGGATTGTGGCTGATCTGATTACTCCACATTTCCCCCTGATCCCCCTCCCTCCCGATAACCTTTGACTTCTTCCTGATCAAATTCTACTCACCTCCGACTTGAATAGATTCAATGATTCTGCTTCCTTGAATCCTAGTTTAGGATTATTTTCATTAGAAAGACGGAGGTTGAGGAGGGAACCTGATTGAGGTCTATAAAATCATGAGAGGTATTGACAGGGTGAATAGCAAGAGGCTTTTTCCCCAGAGTGGGGGACTCAATTACTAGGGCTCATGCCAAGTGAGAGGGGAAAAGTTTAAGGGAGAGATGCATGGAAAGTTCTTTACGCAGTGGTTGGTGGGTGCCTGGAATGCGTTGCCAGTGGGGGTGGTAGAGGTGGGCACGATAGTGTCATTTAAGATGTATCTAGACAGATACGTGAATGGACAGGGAGCAGAGAGATACAGATCCTTGGAAAATAGGCGACAGGTTTAGATAGAGGATCTGGATCGGTGCAGGTTTGGAGGGCCGAAGGGCCTGTTCCTGTGCTGTACTTTTCTTTGTTCTTTGTTCCACCATCTCTGGGAGAGAGAAGCCTGTCCATCTGAGAGATAATAATTCTCCTCCCTGCGACCTTTTCTCTTTACGCACTGATTACTGGTCCCTGATTCTCCCACAAGTGAAATCGTGCTTTCCACATCCACTCTTTTAAGGCACTGCATGTTTAAACCAATTCTTCGATACTTCAGTGTAAATAAGCCCAACTCTCTGACCTTTCCACATTAGACAACCTGCCTACTTAATGTAGTGCATCTTCTCTCAACCGCTCACAGTACATTTATTTCTTTCTTATATAAGAACACCGATACTCTGCACAGTACTCCAGATACAGCCCTGCATAAATTAAGCACAATCTCTTCTTTATTCCACACACAATACTGCAGATGTGGCCTAACTAAAATCTTACACAGCTGCAACAGGACTTAAATATGCCAACCAATGAAGGCAAGCACGCGATATGCCTTCATTACCACCTCAACACTATGTGCTGCAACTTTCAGGGAGCTATGGACTTGTGCCCCAAGATCCCTCTGTACCTATTATTACTTGCTGTAGTTGTAAACTAATCCTTTGTGATTGAAGCACTTGTTGCCTTGGCCAAGCAATCAGATGCCTTCTCCAATACCTCATGTGCCTCCATGCAAAAACTTCCTGTTTAACATCCCATGACGGGGGATCCAAGATGGCGGCGACCCAGCAAGACTGAGTCTATAGTGCTCCTCCCAAGACTTGGGTACAGTGGGTCACCCACCCCCTACCACGCTCACCAAATCATTTATAATAGTTGTGTAATTTAATTAGTTGTGTAATATTACATTTAAACAATTTAATCCTAAGTTAAAATGACTAAAGGGAAGGGAGCCCGCAGCTCTCAGCAAGCAGGAATCCCTCCCCCACCCTCTCCAGCTGCAGCAGAGGCGTCCACAGCCGCCCCGGGGGACTTACCTACAGTAACAAGCCTTGCAGAAATGATTTCCAAGCTTGACTCGAAGATCGATGCCTTTATTGCAGAATCCAGAAATCGTTGGGAGTCGCTCTCGGCCGCGCTGCAGAAGCACGACCGAGAAATTCAAGAAATTGAACTCCGAGTCGGAGGGGCGGAGTTAAAGGCTGCGACCTCCGAAAATACCGCTCAATCGGCCGTGGATCAGGTCCGGACTCTCGAGCAGCGAGTCCGGACCTTGGAAAATCATATCGACGACCTCGATAATCGAGGTCGTCAAAAAAATTCGTTTGCTGGGCCTTCCCGAGCAGGAAGAGGAAGGCCAGCTTACAGCATTCCTGGAGCAGTGGCTGCCACAACTTTTAAATCTGAAAGCTGGATCAGGCCAGGTAAGGGTGGAATGGGCCTACCGGGTCGCAATACGCAGGCCCGGCTCGCACCAGCGCCCACGCCCGGTCCTGTTCCGGCTGCAGAGCTATAGGGAGAGGCAGATACTCCTAGAAGCCTCTAGAAATCTCGGAAAAGACCCCCAAGCCATGATCTACAAAGGATCCAAGATCATGCTATTTCAGGACTTTTCCCCGGCTCTGGTTCGAAAGAGGAAGGCATTCGACGAGGCGAAGAAGCGTTTAAGGGACTTAAATATTCAGTACTCCTTACGCTACCCAGCGATGTTACGTTTTAACCATGAAGGATCCGTATATAACTTTGGATCACCAGAAAAGGCTAAGGAATTCTTGGACTCTCTTAGATAAACTGTAAGACATAATGGATGTTGGTCTGCCTTTCCCCCCCCCCCCCCCCCCGCTTTGGTTTATATCCCCCCTTTTTTTTTTCTTTTCTCTTACCTTACTGTTTAATATTATCATGGGGGGTGGGGAGAGGGATTTGATTTTCTCCCCCCCCTTGGGGTTGTTTTCTGTTATTATTTTATGTATATATGAGGGATGTATGTATATGTGTGTATATAAAAGCTGGGGGGTTTGGTTAATGTTGGTGGGGGGGAGGTCGTTACCTTATTCAATTTTACCTCTGTCTCTAGGAGCGGGGTTGTTTTCCCCTTGTTATTTTGTATTATTATATTTAATTATTATTTGTTGAGGTGGTAATTTTATAGTTATATGTTTATATATAGTATTAACATTACCAAATATACCCAGGTGTTGGTATGGGTGGGGGTGGGGTGCTCACTGTTAACTCTAGCTTTGTATTATATTTGAATTCTCCTCATTTTATTGAGGAGTGCCTGGGTCAAGGGTGGGGCATTGGTTGGGAGAGGATATGAGGGACTTTTGGAAAGGAAGTGACACCCCCTGGGAACAAAGGGGAAAGTCTCCACTTAGATACGTTTTATATATTTTTTATTTAGAAATAGTTTTTTTACTGTATTGTTGTGGGTGTATTAAAGAGGTTTTATTTTTGTAAATTTTACATGTTCTACGCTCTTATACAACTGACCAAATACTGGGGTAATAAAAATGCCTAAATATAAGAAGCCCTCCAGGGACCAGCGAAAGGGAAAAAGGGATCCGTCCGCTAAGCGGGGTATCATAGCAAGGCCACCCATTGGCATAGCCTCCGATTTTGAAAAATTAATTTTATAGCCTGAGAATGCACTAAATGTATTAATAACTTGGATTAAGCGAGGTATGGACATCAAAGGGTTAATGAGGAATAGAAGAACATCATCTGCATAAAGGGTAATTTTATGTTTACCTGTACCAATTCTCGGGGCCACTATATTAGGATCAGCTCGTATAGCTTCTGCTAGTGGTTCAATTATTAGCGTAAATAACAATGGCGAGAGGGGACATCCCTGACGGCAGCCCCTACCCACACTGAAGCTATCCGAACCTAATCCATTGGTAACCACAACTGCTTTGGGATCACTATACAATGTTGAGACCCATTTGGTAAACACCTGTCCAACGCTAAACCTCTCCAATGTGTAAAACAAATATAACCATTCGACCCTATCAAATGCCTTTTCCGCGTCTAATGAAACCACTACTCCTGGTATCTTTCCTGATGACAAGCTTGAATCATATTCAGAGCCCTTATAACATTATTGGATGATCTACGGCCCTTAATAAACCGTAGAAACATGGAATGATATTTGGGAAAATGCTAGAAGAATTACTATTTGTAACAGAACCCAGGCTATCCAGCTGAAGATACTTCATAGGGCCCATATAGCACCAGTTCGATTGGCAAAATTTAAGGCAGGAGCATCTCCAATGTGTCATAAATGCAAAATAGAGGTGGGCACTCTTGTACATTGCTTATGAACCAGTCTTAAGATCCGTAGATATTGGACTAAAGTAGCAAGTACCCTGACAGAAATTTTAGGAACGGAAATTAAAGTGGACCCTGTATCTCTCCTCTTGGGCTTTTCGAACTTTCCCTCCCTGGACACGTACAGGAAGAGACTATTTTCTATTCTTTCTTTCTGTGCAAGGAAAAATATTTTGGTGAACTGGGCGGCGGAGGGCCCCCCTGGACTTTCAAATTGGCACAGATTAATTATGGAATGTATTCCCCTTGACTTCCTTACAAATATGGTGCACCGAAAGACCGAATTATTTTATAAAATATGGCAGCCCTTTTTGAATTACGTAAATACAGATATTTCGGCTATCCTAACAAGGGCTTTTATTTAATTGAGATTACAAACCTGGCTGGTCCGGGGCCCCTCGGGGGAGGAATCCCGCACGAATACGGGTTTTATTATATCTGATGCTAACACATCCCGAGCATGTAAGAGACTTAAATATACACTCTGGTTAGTTGTAGGTTAGATTAGTAGATAGTTGAATTTTGTTTAATTTTTAAATTTTTTTCGGGTTTTTTTGTTGTTGTGTTTTTTTTTTGTTAAATTTTGGCTATTGTATATTTGAGCTAATTGTATATCAATGTTTATATCTGAGAGTTTTGTTTATTTTTGTAAACTTGTAAAAATGTTAAATTTCTAATAAAAATATCTATATAAAAAAAAACATCCCATGACATTACACTGTTGTGGGAACTGTGCATCGATGTACTTTGTTGTTGTCAATTTGCCTTTTCTGTTTTCTTTGGGGTTCAGAGTGAATCTCAGTTGCAAGCCAAGGCTCTTAATGCCAGTGAGGCTGGAAATGGAGCTGCGCTCAGTTTCTTAGACAGACTTTCCTTCAGACATTCCACATGCTTTAATGAAATTCCTTGCATCATTTCTTTAATGCACACGGCTTTGTTCAGAAAGGAGAGTTGCTGTTGCTTAATATTATGCTACATCTCACAGTCTGTATATCAGCATAGCTTTAAGGGACCAGCTCAAAGGATCATCACTGTATCACAGCTGGTGACCTGAGGAGATAACGGCCTCCACACTCCATCTTGCCTCAGATCACTTGAAGCATGACTCTCCACTAAGAGCCTGCTTTTCTGTTATAACCTATTAACTTAATATTATCCCAGACACTTAGGAATCTGAGATTAGAATGTTTGTATTTAATAGTTAGCAGTAATAAACTTCTGTTGGATTCTTCAATAGTTCTGAAGAAATCATATTGGGCTCAACTTTGATCCAGTCTCCCTGGATGTTGCCAGATCTGCTGAGCTTCTCCAGCTTCTTCATTTCAGGTTTCCCACATCCGCAGTATTTTGCTTTTATCGCCATGATGTCCATGTCCAGTTTCTTTTGACAACATAAGCACCGCTGTATCAGATATAATACCCTACTGGAAGCTAAATCATCTCACTGAGCATGATGATTTTGTAATTCTATTCCCTTATACAAATGCTGTCCTGATGTTTCCATTACCATGTTTCTAGTTTGAATTGTAGTATGTCAGAGGTCACACGACACCAGGTTACAGTCCAACAGGGTTTATTTGAAATCACAAGTTTATGGAGCGCTGCCCCTTCATCGGCTGAAGTGACACCTGAATAATTTATCCAAGTAGCAAACAGCATTAGATAAATCACCAAATCGTAGCCGCCAGTGATGACCCATCACCACCTCCTCAGCAGGAGTTTGTCCCCACCGTTGTGTCTTGGTTGTGGTCATGTGAGTAGCACTTCTGTCTCCATGTCAGACTCATGTCTCACTCGCAGCAGTAACTAGGTCTGAAAATCCAATGCAGTGCTGGTGGGGGGGGCGGGGGGAGCGGGGGGGAGTGCTGCACTGTCAGAGGTTCTGCCTTTCCCAGGTGTGGTGCTAAACCCTACTGCTAAACCTACTTTCCGGGAAGGATGGGAAATATCCTGCATTTTGAAGAGCCAGGATATACTTGTCAATATTTATCATTTGATTGACATGACTGTAATTAATCCCCTCACTGCCATCACATTGCTGCCAGTGGGAGCTCACTTCCACATCCTACAGCATAACAATGGTCACACATTTAAGGGTAATTCATTGCTGTGCCATGCTCTGGATCATCTTGAGTTCAGGAAATTTGAGGCGTTGGAGGGGGAGCACCGTGCAAACGCAATCCATTCCTAATTCTACTACAAACAATGCTGCCGATGCAACATCCTTAACAAACTGCCCCAAAGTTTCGTTGATAATGTTACCAATTACCATTAATTTCAAGAGGGCTAGAATACAACAGCAGGGATGTACTGCTGAGGCTGCATAAGGATCTGGTCAGACTGTATTTGGAATATTGTGAGCAGTTTTGGCCCCTGTATTCAACAAAGAGTGTGATGTCCTGCTAGGGCCCAGAGAAGGTTTACAGGAATGATCCTGGGGATAAAGGGCTTGTCATAGGAGTTGAGAAGGATGAGGGGAGATCTGATTGAAACCCACAGAATACTGAGCAGCCTGGATAGCGTGGACACAGAGAAAGTGTTTCCACCAATAGGAGAGACTAGGACCTGAGGGCACAGCCTCACAGTGAAGGGACGACCCTTTAGAACTGAGATGAAGAGGAATTTGAATCTGAGGAACGCATGCCACAGAGGGATGTGGAGCCCAAGTCATTGAGTGTACTGAAGACAGAGATAGATACGTGCTTGATTAGTAAGGGGATCGAGAGTTATGGGGAGAAGGTGGTTGGGAAGCATGTTTTTTATTCATTCACAGGAGAGGGTGTCACTTGCTAGCCCAGTACTTATTGCCCATTCCTAATTGTCCAGAGGGCAGTTAAGAGCCAACCACATTGCTGTAGGTCTGGACTCACATGTCGGCCAGACCAGGTAAGGATGGCAGATTTCCTTCCCTGAAAATCATTAGTGAACCAGAGGGGTTTTTCCAACCATCAGCAATAGGTGCATGGTCACCATTAGACCCTGAATTACAGATTCTTTACCATCGGATTCAAATTTCACCATCTGCAGTGGTGGGATTTAAACCAAGGTCCTCTCAAAATTGACAGTACCACACGGTCATCACCTCTCCTCACAAGGGGAGCCACGATTGAATGGTGAAGTAGACTTGATGGGCCGAATGGCCTAATTCTGCTTCTATGTCTTACGGTCTTATAGATAAATGCCCTGAATGCAGAGCTAACACTTCCAGAACTGAACCAGTGACCAGTGTGCAACACATCAGATCCTTTGCCTGTGTCAGAATCCCTGAATAAAGAAAACAGAGGGTCCTCAATGACTATAAAAAGCTGCACACGCTGAATAGTTTGAGAGAAACAGAGAATGCTGCTTGGCATCTGCTTAAGCTGGAGCTGACCTGTATAAATATTTAATTGCCTGTGCTGAAAGCACAATACTGTTTCCATCACAAAGCCCACTCGAAAATAATTGCAGATGGAGAAGGTTCATCAGAGATGGGTGAAATAATGACTCAGTCTGTTTAATAAACCAGAACTCTGAAGGCAGAACTGCAGACATGCCCCTCCCAACTGTTATATCATCATTAAAGACCGTGTGAGAGGTTGAGGTGTTGCATTTGCCTTGGACTCAAGATGCAATCCTTTGATATGCTCAGATGTGGAAGATTCCCTCTGGAGAGAGGCAAACCATTTGGAAAATTGTATCATGAGTGCAGATGGACTTATTTCAGTCATTGAGTCATACAGCGCAGAAACAGACCCTTTGGTCCAACCAGTCCATCCTGAATATAATCCCAAACTAAACTAGTCCCATCTGCCTGCTCCTGGCCCATCTCCCTCCAAGGTTTTCCTATCCATGAACTTATCCAAATGTCTTTTAAATGTAACTGTGCCTGCATCCACCACTTCCTCAGGAGGTTCATTCCACAGACAAACCACCCTCTGTATAAAACAATTTCACCTCATGTCATTTTTAAATCTCTCTCCTCTCACCTTAAAAATGTGCCCCCTAGTCTTGTAATCCCCATCCTAGGGGAAAAACCAACCACCATTAATCCTATCTGTACCCCTCATCATTTCATAAACTTCCAGAAGGCTGCTCTCAACCTCTTACGTTCCAGTGAAAAATTTTCCAGCCTATCCAGCCTTTCCTAATGACCTAAACCTTCCATACCCAGTCACATCCTCATAAATCTCTTCTGAACTCTTTATAGCTTCATAATATCCTTCCTATAACAGGGAGACCAGAATTGGACACAGTACTTCAGAAGAGGCCTCACCAACGTCCTGTACAACCTCAACATGATGTCCCAAATCCTATACTCACAGGTCTGAGCAATGAAGGCAAGCGTGCCAAACACCTTCTTAATCACTCTGTCTGCACATGACGCAAACTTCAAAGAACTATGTACCTGAAACCCAAAAAGTCTCTGCTTTCCAATACCACTCAAGGCCCTATCGCAATCCTTTGTTAGCAAGTTTTGAGAAGAGTTGTGGCTCAGGTTGAGGTTCTGGATGTAGGTTTGCTCACTGAGCTGGAAGGTTCATTTTCAGACATTTTGTCACCATACTAGGAAACATCTTCAGTAATCCTCCAGACAAAGCACTACTGATGATTCCTGCTTTCTATTTATATGTTTGGGTATCTTTGGTTAGGTGATGTCATTTCCTGTGATGATGTCATTTCCTGCTCTTTTTCTCAGGGGTGATAAATGGGGTCAAAGTCAATGTGTTTGTTGGCAGAGTTCAGGTTGGAATGCCATGCTTCTAGGAATTCTTGTGCGTGTCTCTGGCTTGTCCTAGGATGGATGTGTTGTCCCAGTCGAAGTGGTGTCCTTCCTTATCTCAATGTAAGGATATTAGTGAAAGAGGGTCATGTTGTTTTGTGGCTAGTTGATGTTCATGTATCCTGGTGGCTAGTTTTCTACCTGTTTGTCCAGTGTGGTGTTTGTTACTGTTCTTGCATGAATGATATTAGTTTTGCTTGTTGTCTGTATAGGGTCTTTCAAGTTCATTAGCTGCTGTTTTATTGTGTTGGTGGGTTTGTGGGCTACCATGATGCCAAGGGGTCTGAGTAGACTGGCAGTCTTTTCTGAGATGTCTTTGATGTAGGGGAGAGTGGCTAGGGTTTCTGGACGTGTTTTGTCTGCTTGTTTGGGTGGCTCGGACCAAATATTGAACTACAGAAGCAATCATCCTAACGTCTACAAACGGAGCTGCATCAGAACATTATTTCAATGAGCCACCACACACTGCAGCACAGAGGAACTATGCAGAGCAGAGGAAAATCACCTATAAAGTGTATTCAGAAAGAATGGGTACCCAATGAACACAGCTGAAAAATGTGTTGCTGGAAAAGCGCAGCAGGTCAACCAGCATCAAAGGAGCAGGAGAATCGATGTTTCGGGCATAATTGACTGGCTATTGGTATTATTCTGAAGGACGTGCTAGCCAGCTATTTAGGCGAAAGTGAGGACTGCAGATGCTGGAGATCAGAGTCTAGATTAGAGTGATGCTGGAAAAGCACAGCAGGTCAGGCAGCATCCGAGGAGCAGGGGAATCAACGTTTCGGGCGAAAGCCATTCATCAGGAATGAAGTTGGGAGCCTCGGGGGCAGAGAGATACATGGGAGGGGGGTGGGTGCTGGGGGGAAGGTAGCTGGGAGGGGGGTGGGTGCTGGGGGGAAGGTAGCTGAGAGTTCAATAGATGGATGGAGGTGGGCCTACAGGTAGCCAGCTACCTGTCTGAACTAATCCACCCCGTGTTTCGGGGGTAGGAAGAGTTTTTGTGTGGCTGATGTTGACCTTGCTCAGCAAACAGAGAGAGAGACTGCGTTCTGAAGAATCGTACTGGGCGTAAAACATTAACCCTGTTTTTCTCCCTCCACAGACACTGCCAGAGCTGCTGAGTTGCTCTAGGAGTTTCTCTCTTTAGTTCAGATTTTCAGCATCCACGTGATTTTGCCTTTAGCAGTCAGTCAAGGAGGTTGTATTGCAGCTCCATTGGTATTACTGTGCTCCTGGAATTTACTTTAAACTGATAATTAGCGCAGGAAAAACTTCTTTAGTTTTCTTTTGATATTTCAAAGGGATTAAGCATATAAATGGGCTCTGTTTGTGCTTTTGGTTAGGGGGATGGTTAGCTCAGTTGGCTGGATGGCTGGTTTGAGATGCCAACAGTGTGGCCTCCATTCCTGCACCAGCTGAGTTTACCCTGAAGAGTTCTTATTCTCAACCTCTTCCCTCCCCTCATCTAAGACGTTGTGACCCTCAGGTTAAACTACTACCAATCCTCTCTCTGTCTCTCTCTCTCTCTCTCTGTCTGTCTGTCTCTCTGTCTGTCTCTCTGTCTGTCTCTCTGTCTGTCTCTCTGTCTGTCTCTCTGGCTCTCTCTCTCTCTGGCTCTCTCTCTCTCTGGCTCTCTCTCCCTCTATAATGATGGACCAGTCATGATTAAAAAAACCTGGAGCAGTACATTAAGCAAAAAGACAGTTTACATTTGATCCCGAGTGACCAGTGGGAATGCGGCACAAACCCAACAGGCACATTTCTCTGACAACTCACAGACACAGATATAAACCTTCAATAACACAGCACTCCAAGTGGACTGTGCACTAGGCATTGTGATGATGCTGCTCCTTTAACAAGGTTATGTTGTCCTTGGCTCTCTTTTTCAGAGAGTTCGTAAAAGCAATGATTTGGAAAAGTCTGATTTGGATGGGTCTTACGGCCAGTTTGATTACAGCTAACAGATACGACCGGAGGCAAAACGCTTTCAAGATTTTAGAGTAAACACTTGTACAATGGAAGGGGAGTGGCCAGTTGTCCCAGCTCAGCTTTTCTCTGGTTTGGGTTGGTTTGGTTTTTAGCTGTTCACTGAAAGGAGAGTCGATCAGTATGAGGCTACTGGTTCAGGAACTAGCTACATGGAAGAGGGTGTTCCATGCTAAATCTCTTTGCCATCTCTCTCTCCCCTGTAAAACCCTGTGTTTGATTTTATCTTTTGTGCCAAGGGGTGTTTACGGGGATTATTGCAAGAATTTGGAACAACATCATTAAGTTGGATGGCCTGTTGGGCTTTCGGGTAGGTTAAGTTATTTGGTATTCTGTTGTCTATAGTTGTGTTGATTTGGTAATCTTGTAAATAGGTTCTGTTTTGCTTGAAACGAAATGGTTTGACCAGCTGCATCCCCCTTGGAGTATCCACCTTACACCTGCTTCAAACAACAAGCAAAGTTAGAGTCTGACCTCCCTTCTTGAAATGTTTTGAGGGGGTCTGGCCTGGTCCGTAATAAGCATCATCACACACCCTTTCCATTTTGGGGACTGGTGTTTCGAGCAGGAGTAAGCTGGTGGTGGGACAGATGACTTTACTTTTTAACATCTGCTTTGAAACGGTGGCACAGTGGTTAGCACTGCTGCCTCACAGCACCAGAGACCCGGGTTCAATTCCCGCCTCAGGCAACTGTCTGTATGGAGTTTGCACATTCTCCCCGTGTCTGCGTGGGTTTCCTCCGGGTGCTCCGGTTTCCTCCCACAGTCCAAAAATGTGCAGGTTAAGTGAATTGGCCATGCTAAATTGCCCGTAGTGTTAGGTGAAGGGGTAAATGTAGGGGAATGGGTCTGGGTGGGTTGCGCTTCGGCAGGTCGGTGTGGATTTGTTGGGCTGAAGGGCCTGTTTCCACACTAAGTAATCTAATCTAAGAAACGGAGTTTGAGATTCATGCACCACCCACCTCTCCCCCTGCACCCCCCACCAAAGAGATTACGTGGAAAAGCACAGTGTATTCAATTCAGGCAAAAGTGAAGAATTCTCAGCTCAACTGCAGGTTTACTGCATTCACTGAAGAGCGAGCAATGCCTCTCTCTGATGGTGAAGCTCCATTTACAGACATGGTCCTCAGTAATGAACCCCAACAACACAACCCCCCCACCAACCCTGATTCCCATCCCCACCGCTCCCCCAGGGACACAGTGAACAAACGTGACAGCGTACACTTGATTGGCCTAACCTGTGGGAATGCTGCACAAACCTCTTCATTGACCTGGACAGCAGGCACATTTCTCCCACACCTCTCACTCACAGATATAAACATTCAATAACAAGAGAACTGCTTGCTCAGCGCCTTCACACACTCCTTCCTTTCCATTTTGGGGCCTACAGGGAAGGCTTTGCAAGAAGGAGTTGACCAAATTGATGGCTCTTCGGTCACAATTATTCACATTTTAAATCAGCTACTCAGATGCTGGACTGGAGAATTCCCACCCCAAATTTCACTGCCTGTGTACATCCCTCTCTCCTCCTTTAAGACACTCCTTAATACATATCTCTTTGATCGTGTCCCTGGTCTAATATCTCTCTTTGTAGCTTTGTGTTAAATTTTGTTAACATTCCTGTGAAACGTCACAGGACAATTGGTTATCTTGAAAGTGCGATATAAGCACAAGTTGTTGCAACTGATTTGAAGGCAATCTGAACATTTTGGACCCCCACTTTACACAGTTGGAGCTAAGTTCTCAGGTTGTTGTCTTGGGATTTCTCAACTTCAAGCCATGCTATTACAATTCTCTGGATTGTAATTCTGGAAATTCCATATGCTCGAAGCTTGTTGAGGTTTGGGGAAGCACTCTTGCCTCTGAATCTGCTGGTGGTGAGTTCAAATCCCACAGCAAAGACTCTAACATCACCGTAACCGCTCCAGTGCAGTACAGTTGGGATGCTACACTGTTGGAGGTGTCTGTGCTATGTTGCAACCGCTCTCTCCATCTGCACTCTGAGGTGGATGTAAAACATCCCATGGTGCTCTTTGATGTCCTAGCCATTGGTTATTGCTCAATCAAAATCATCAATCATCGCTCTTAGTGCAAGATCCTGCATATACAACCAGGCCCTCTACGCCACCAAATGCTGCCCTTGAAGTGGTTGTGGGGGCGAGTGTAGAGACTGTCACACATCTCCTTCTAGAATGTGCCTTTGCAGAGCAAGTCTGGAATAAGAAGCAGTAATGTCTGTTGAGGTTCATCCTGAGCAGCTCCGTGAGGAGGGACTCTGTTCCCCGTGACGCACACCGATAGAAACACCAACTGCACGTGGAGGATCATCAACACTGTGAAAGATGCTCTTTGGTCTGCCCGAAACGTGTTGGTCTTCTAGAGCAAGGGGTCAATCTAGACTGAGTGTTGCAGACTGTCACATTCCAAGTAAAAAATAAAAGCAAATTACTGCGGATGCTGGAATCTGAAACCAGAAGAGAGAATGCTGGAAAATCTCAGCAGGTCTGGCAGCATCTGTAAGGAGAGAAAAGACTGACCTTTCGAGTCTAACTGACCTTTTGTCAAAGCTTAAAAAAAAGGTTCAAGACTACGTGCTGAGGGACACACTACCACCAAGGCACAGTGGAGAAAGACAACTGTCAGAGGATATCCTGCCAAAGTACGATGGGTGTCCATTCAGTTATTGGACCCTCTCGGTGCCGCAAATATATGTAAGTCTAGTCTTGTCTAAGTAAGAGATGCCTTGAGCTGTTTTGCTGCATAGAATCAAACTCCAATATTTGTTTGTTTTCTTCATATGCTACTGTACAGAACCAAAATGCTTGAGTGACTATGCCTGCGTAATATTTTGAAATAATAGAAAGTGTGAGCTTGCTGTGTGCAAATTGGCTGCTGTTGTGATTTCTACATTACATTTGGAAGGCACTCCTTTGTCTGTAGAGTATGCAGAAATATCTGAGATTGTGGAAATTCAATTCTTTATGTAATATCAACCCCGATCATAGGTGTCACCCTGTTGCAACATCACACACATATAGATTCACTTGCCTGATATAAGACGAACACTTGTTAAGGGGAGCAGAATCTATTGTAAATCAAAGATTCTCTGAGTTTGCACTTCTCCGAAGTTGTCCAAAGCTGTACTGTTGTAAACACTTTTGAGTTGTGACCAGATTTCCTATCGGACTGCTGTAATGTTCCTCAATATATCTTTCTCTCTTTTTCGAATGTGTTGCTAAGTTAGCGAGCTGTCACCTTACAATGATTAATACCAGATCGTTCTTCCTGCACCCACCAGCAGTGAGAATGAGACAAGTGCATTCACTTTATTAGCAGGTCATGCTCTGCAGGACTCCAATTAATCTATTGTCACACTTAAAATAGATTCATGCAGTCATTCCAGCACAGGAGGAGGCCACTCAGTCTATCAAGTCCATGCTGGTTCTCCTAAGAACAGGATTATTCAAACTTTTCATACCAGGAACTACATTTCTTTATGTTTGCACATTAGCACGTGTGTGTGTGTGTCTGTGTGTGTGCATTTATGTCTCTGTGTGTGTCTGTGTCTGTGTGAGAGTGTCTGTGTGCATTTATGTCAGTGTGTGTGCCTGTGTGTCTATGTGAGAGTGTTTCTGTGTGTGTGAGAGTGTGTGTGCACGTGTGTGAGTGTGTGTCTGAGCATCTGTTGTGTGTACACCTGTGTGTATCTGTGCATCTGTGCATGTATGTGTGTATGTGCCTCTGTGTGTCTGTGTGTGTGTGTGTGTATATGTCCTACCCTCTCTCTCACACACACAATCTTTCCCTCTCTATCACACGCACACACTCCCTCACTCACTCTTGCACATTGTCTGGTGAGGCTACCAGCTGCAAACATTGGGGTGAAATGATCTGAAGGAGCATCTCCTTCCACTGCCTGGCCCCCAGGTCAGATAGAGGACCCAGGCCAGATTCTGACCCTTGCATAGGAGTTTGGTCAACCCAGCAATCCAGTCACTCACATTAGCCCACTCAATCCCCTCAGCCCAGCAAGTTTATTACCCTCAAGTGACTTTCAAAGTTATTGAACATCTCCACTTCCAGAATTCTCATTATCAGTGAGTCCAAGGTCACAAACGTTCTTCCTTACATACCCCTCTCCCACCCCATCCCTGTACTTGTAACCCATGACTAGCTATCGCACCTGTAAAAAACAACCTTTTTTTTGTCTTTCTTATTTAAACATCTATCAAACCTTCCCTTAGGGTCGTTTGCCATAAGGAGAACATCCCAGCTCCTCCAAACTAACTAGCTAAAATCCATCCTTGCCGGAACCATCTCAGCTAAATTTCCGCTAATGATTCTCAAAGACATTTACATCCCTTCAAAGTGGGATGACCATGACTGTATACAATAGCGCAATTCCGGCCTGACCAGTGCTTTATTAAAAGTTCAGTTTGACATGCTTGCTTTATTTGGGGAGCCCAACATCTCAAACGTTTTATCATCTCTCTCACAACATTCCTATCATCCTCAAGGTTCTGGGTCCATCTGTCCCTTCACACACTTGTGAATTGTGTTGTGAAATCCAAAGTGTCCCCTTCCTATACTTTCTACAAATGATTTGTAAAATACACTCGAAGTGAAGCGTTTCCACTGAAACAAAACAGTATACTTTTGTGATTAGGAAGAGACGGATGTGGATGTCATCAGCTGGACCACCATTTCTTGACCAGCTCCAGTTGCCCTTGGAGAAGGTGGGGGTGAGCTGCCTTCTGGAACCACTGCTATCCATGTGCTTTGATAGACACGCAATAGAGAGGGAATTCCAGGATTTTGACCCAGCGACAGTGAAGGAACTGCAATATGTTCCCAAGTCAGGATGGTCAGTGGCTCAGGGGGAACTTTCAGGAGGTGAGGTTCCCATGTACAGAGGAACCTTGATTATCCGAATGATATTAGCAGGAAGCTAATATGTTCGGATAATCGAATGCCTATGTCCGGATAATCGAATGTTCGGATAATCGAATGCCGGATAACACAGTTTAGCCAAGAATTGGGACCTTGCGATCTTGCCAGATAATCCAATATTCAGATAAACAAATTGAGGTTCCTCTGTACCTGCTGCTTTTGTCCTTCCAGATGGAAGTGGTCATGGATTTGGAAGGTGCTGCCTAAGAAGACTGGGTGAGTTGCTGGTCTATGGTCTGAAAGATGTGTCAATTGCTAAACAAGCCGCAATAAGGGGATGTAAAGATGAAACTTCGATGAGACTTGGCTTCCTTTGGAATCTCACTCCAGAATGGTGACTGAGACAGTCAGACATACACCTCTATCAAGACTTTACCTGCTGAAGGAGCAGTGCTCCAAAAGCTTGTGATTTCAAATAAACCTGTCGGACTAAAACTGAGTGTCATGTGACTTCTGACCTTGTCCACCCCAGTCCAACACCGGTATCTCCACATCATTTGTTTTCGGCATACCCGTGTCAAAATCAAGTTTCTCAGACAACGTTTCAGTCAAAAGAGAGTGAAGGTTTGCAGTGGATTGCAATCCTCTCTGTCCCATCAACCTCACTCTCAGACATTGTTACTGACAACCACACCTCCCCAAAAGTATTGCAAAAGGAGTCACGGTCTATATGTAAACACCAGGAACTGTACTCTGCTGATTCAATTCAACGCTGATTCACTATCCTGTGATTTTTTTTATTCACCTATGGGACTTGGGCATCGCTGGCTAGCCACATGCATAGCCCATTCCTGTTTGCCTTTGAAGATGGTGGTGAGAATAGCTTTGCACCAAGACTCCAGTTTGACTCTGGGGGAAGCAGAGGCCAGTGCTAAGTACAAAGAGTTTGTATATATTTTCTAGCTGTAAGTTGGGGGTCAACCTATCGACGAAGCAAATGAAAAGTAAATGATTATTTTGGTCAATACGAAAGTGTCAATCTTAATTTGATAGCGATCATTTCTCGAATATTTACAATTCTTAAGACGTTAATGATATGTGACTTTTGTGAACATGATTTCATTATCAGGTTATTAAATAGAGTCAGATGCAGGTGTTTTTTTAATGGAAAGTGCATGACTTTTCATACATTTTGTAACTTGTACTACAGAATTTACATTGCAGTACCCAGGATGAACAGGAGGGGACTCTAACAGCCAAAAGATGTGACAGCTATTAAAGTATAAGTGACAATACACTGTTTCTTTTCCTGGGATTTAAGATAATAGCTCATGGTGTATTGGCACTGAATTATTGAACCAGGTAATTCTCTGGGGATCAGAATGTGAATCCTACCATGTAATTAAAAACCTTAAGATGAAATAGTTTTCATTTAAAATCCCATGTGCTTTTCAAATCAGACAAGCATATCCAGTCTGGCTGATTATGACTACAACAACAATGTCCATTCTTCACCGTTCTCCGAAATGGCCTCACGCAGTGATGTCAATTTGCTAAAGGATTCTCAAACTCTGAAACCAGGCGGACCACTCAGGAGCCTGACATGACAACGCTAACCACAGCCGCGTTGAACCTGCAAGACCTTCCTCATCCTCACACCCGGGGGCTAGTACCAAAATTGGGAGACCTGTCTCACAGTCTGGTTGAGCAACAGACTGATATGATCATACTCACAGAACACCTTCCAGGCAATGTCCCAGACATCAGGCCCAGCTGAGGTGTCTGCACAGTGGTACACAGCTGGGACAGAGCTGCCCTGGAAGCCCTCGACATTAACTCTGGACCCCATGAAGTCTCATGGCTTCAGGTTAAACACGAACAAGGAAAACCCCTACTAATTATCATGAACCATCCTCCATCCGCTGGTGAATCAGCACTTTGCGACTCAGAGGAAGACTTAGGGTGGCAAGGGCACAGAATGTACTCTGGATGGGGGACCTTGGCATCCATCAAGCTGGTTGCAATCTAAAGGACATTGACGTTCAACTGAGTCTGCAGCAGGTGGTGAGGGAACCAATAACAGGGAAAAACATACTTGACCTCGTTCTTCTAGCTGCTAGCTGCAGTATCGATAAGAGTGACCACTGCACAGTCCTGGCGGAGATAAAGTCCTGCTTTCCATTGAGAATAACTTCCATTGTGTTGTGTGGCACTATCACCGTGCTAAATGGGACAGACTTCAAATAGATCTAGCAACTCAAGTCTGGGCATCCATGAAGCACTTTGGTCCGTCAACAGCAATAAGATCACACTCCAACACAACCAGCAACCTCAATCATAGCCTGAAACCTAAAGGTTCCCTAGTCAGCACCTTCAAAAGTATGACCTCTACCATCTAGAAGGACAAGGGCAGCAGGTACATGGGAACATCGCAACCTACAACTCCCCCCTTCAAATTAGTTCAAATAATTACTTGAAGACTGCTACACAAACTCTCCTAGATTGGAAGCTTCACAGACCAAACATCATTTGGACTTTTGCTGCTCCTCGGATGCTGCCTGACCTGCTGTGCTTTTCCAGCACCACTCTGATCTGAACTCTGGTTTCCAGCATCTGCAGTCCTCACTTTTGCCAAACATCATTTCTGATGAGCTAACTAGCTCCCTTGAATTGAACTGAATTGAAGTGAACCAACTCCTACTAAGATACAATTATTCCACTTTTGAAGCACAAATATAAAAGGCTGGTGTAACTCGGCATTTCTGTCACTGGACCCGAAATGTTAAATCTATTTTCTCCCCACAGATGCTGCCAGACCTGCTGAGTTTCTCTAGCAATTCTGATTTCCATCAGCTGGTGTCGGTTTCATTTTAGTGAAACCCACATCCCCCTGTTAGAATAAAACTTTATACAGCCGGAGGTGGCTAATATGTTGCAAGCTGATCCTAATTGGTTGAGGCAAATTTAAGATAACCTATTGAGTTCATAGTATGGTTAGTTTGCTAATCTCAGCTGCAGAATATAATCACACATTCTGTGCTAATACAAGAATATTGTGTTAAATTATATTCCCATGTATCTGCTGCCCTTGTCCTTCTCGATAGTAGAGGTTTGGAAGGTGCTGTTGAAGGAGCCTTGACGTTCCAAGTCATGACTGAGATTACAGATTGTGTTAGAGTGTGATGGCCAAGTGGTGTTCACGTTAGGTTATTAATCCAAAAGCACAGCACAAAGCACAAAATCCAAAGTGTTGGAGTCCTGGGTTCAAATCCCACCACGGCAGATGGTGGATTTTGAATCTGAAGCTAAGGGTCTAATGATGACTATGAAATGATTGTTGGGGGGAAAAACTCATCTAGTTCATCAATGTCCTTTAGGGAAGGCAACTCCCATCCTTACCTGGTCTGGCCTACATGTGACTCCAGACCCACAGCAATATGATTGATTCTTAATTGCCTGATGGACAATAAATGCAGGCCTAGCTAGAGATGCCCACATTCTGTGAGTATTTATTTTAAAAATGTCCAAGGGTGGCATCTTTTGGAATTACCTGGATGCTTGGGGAGCTTATTATTTCTGATTGTTGTCTCCATGGCAATGCCTCAGCCAATCAGAGTTGAGTTGGTAACCAGTCAGCAATTCCTCCCCTGATGTAGTATAAATTGTTGTGATCATGTGAATTTTGACATTCTTAAATGTGTCCTGATGAGTGGAAGATGAAAAGCTTTAACATGTCTCTCTTTCTAGCAATAACATTTTAATCGACTAAACAGGCCAGGGAATGGCATATCTAAAGGGGCAGTACAGAGAGATCTGGGTGTTCTTGTACACCAGTCAATGAAAGAAAGCATGCAGGTACAGCAGGTAGTGAAGAAGGCTAATAGCATGCTGGCCTTCATAACAAGAGGAATTGAGTATAGAAGCAAAGAGGTGCTTCTGCAGCTGTACAGGGCCCTGGTGAGACCACACCTGGAGTACTGTGTGCAGTTCTGGTCTCCAAATTTGAGGAAAGAAAATTCTGGCTATTGAGGGAGTGCAGTGTAGGTTCACGAGGTCAATTCCTGGAATGGTGGGATTACCTTACACTGAAAGACTGAAGCAACTGGGCTTGAGTTTAGAAGACTGAGAGGGGATCTGATTGAGACATATAAGATTATGAAAGGATTGGACACTCTGGCAGCAGGAAACATGTTTCCGCTGATGGGTGAGTGCCGAACCAGAGGACACAGCTTAAAAATACGGGGTAGACCATTTAGGACAGAGATGAAGAGAAACTTCTTCACCCAGAGAGTGGTGGCTGTGTGGAATGCTCTGCCCCAGAGGGCAGTGGAGGCCCAGTCTCTGGATTCATTTAAGAAAGAGTTGGATAGAGCTCTCAAAGATAGTGGAATCAAGGGTTATGGAAATAAGGCAGGAACAGGATGATTAAGGATGGTCAGCCATGATCATATTGAATGGTGGTGCAGGCTCGAAGGGCTGAATGGCCTATTCCTGCACCTATTGTCTATTGTCTAAATCTCTGTTCAGACACCCAGCTGAAACTGTGAATGGAAGGACAGGATCTGACAGTCAAACTATGTTTGATGACTAGTGTCTAATGCCAACATTCCATAAATAATGCTGATTTGGTGAGCATAAAACGTGGTTCTCTAGCACCTGAAGGACTTGGAGCAATGGGTCATTGCACTGAGGAGTAGGGAAATTGGAACAAATTGGCAGAGAAAGTAAAGAGAAACGGATAATTACAGAAAATAATGACTAACGGACTGTAAAAAGATGAATCAAAGATATTAGAGTCACAGAAGCATTAAAAAAAAACAAAAATGAAGAGATCAGAGCGGTATTTCCATTCAATTAACTGCAAGAGAAATTCAAACTCCAGACAGTTATACAAGGATCAAAGGGGTTTTCATTGTTTGCGAACTAGTAAGCTCAGGATAATTGAATATGCTGATGGGCTATTATACAGTAAATGTGGAACAACATGGAGTCTCTGCTGTTGGAGATCAAGTTGGATTATAATAGCAAAGTTAATAGGAGGTAGTTAGGTGTTTCATAGCCCCTGAATGATGGCTAAATTATAAAGGGAAACCATCCCTTAAAGACGAGGGAACGGATCTGCTTAAAATAGTAACAATGTCGAGCACAGTTATTTTGTGAAACTGGCAACAGCGACCTAGTTTAATCTTTTAATGTGTATGTTTCCTGTTACGTTGGTATTTAAGCCTCTCAAGAGGGGACTGGGACATGTGACGAAAATTAGAAAAATACTTAGAGTCATAGAGATGTACAGCATGGAAAACAGAACCTTCGGTCCAACCCGTCCATGCCGACCAGATATCCCACCCAGTCCCACCTGCCAGCACCCAGCCCATATCCCTCCAAACCCTTCCTATTCATATACCCATCCAAATGCCTCTTAAATGTTGCAGTCGTACCAGCCTCCACCACTTCCTCTGGCAGCTCATTCCAGACACGCACCACCCTCTGTGTGAAAAAGTTGCCCCTTAGGTCTCTTTTATATCTTTTCCCTCTCACCCTAAACCTATGCCCCTCTAGTTCTGGACTCCCTGACCCCAGGGAAAAGACTTTGCCTATTTACCCTATCCAAGCCCCTCATGATTTTGTAAACCTCTATAAGGTCACCCCTCAGCCTCCAACACAGCCCCAGCCTGTTCAGCCTCTCCCTGTAGCTCAGATCCTCCAACCCTGGCAACATCCTTGTAAATCTTTTCTGAACCCTTTCAAGTTTCACAACATATTTCCGATAGGAAGGAGAACAGAATTGCACGCAATATTCCAACAGTGGCCTAACCAATGTCCTGTACAGCTGCAACATGACCTCCCAACTCCTGTACTCAATACTCTGACCAATAAAGGATACCAAACACTTTCTTCACTATCCTATCTACCTGCGACTCCACTTTCAAGGAGCTATGAACCTGCACTCCAAGGTCCCTTTGTTCAGCAACACTCCCTCGGACCTTACCATTAAGTGTATAAGTCCTGCTAAGATTTGCTTTCCGAAAATGCAACATCTTGCATTTATCCGAATTAAACTCCATCTGCCACTTCTCAGCCCATTGGCCCATCTGGTCCAGATCCTGTTGTAATCTGAGGTAACCCTCTTCGCCGTCCACTACACCTCCAATTTTGGTGTCATCTGCAAACTTACTAACTGTACCACTTATGCTCACATCCAAATCATTTATGTAAATGACAAAACATAGAGGACCCAGCACCGATCCTTGTGGCACTCCACTGGTCACAGGCCTCCAGTCTGAAAAACAACCCTCCACCATCACCCTCTGTCTTCTACCTTTGAGCCAGTTCTGTATCCAAATGGCTAGTTCTCCCTGTATTCCATGAGATCTAACCTTGCTAACCAGTCTCCCGTGGGGAACCTTGTCGAATGCCTTACTGAAGTCCATGTAGATCACTCAGCTCCAGTACACATTCCCGTGACTGAGCACTTCTCCCAGATGGACAGGAATCCAACTAAGGATGGTAAGGAGGTACTTACCACCTGCTTCCCAGCTGCTGAGAGATGTTGCAGGAGCAGACAGGCCCCACATTGTGTCAAGAGCCTGAGAAATGCATGGAGGCAGTAATATATGTCCGGAGTTTGGAGCAGGCACTTCAATTCACAACGGTTGTTTACTTACCTGCCGGCGATGTTTCACAAAAGGATCCATCCCAAAACTGCAGATTTCCCCCCAGGCAGACACTTTATGAAGACTGCAGTGGTCTCTCTTACTGCCTGGTCTGGTTTGATAGCACCTTCCCTCACATGGAAGGATTTTTATTTTATTATTTTACGGGACTAACTGTGTTAAAACCCCGCATTTGTTGTCGCATGCCTAATTGCCTTTGATCAGAGTGGCTCTCTAGGTCATTTCAGAGGGCAGTTAAGAGTTAGCCACATTGCTATGGCTCTGGTGTGTAGGTCAAACCAGGTAATGATAGCAGATTTCCCTCCCTCACAGGCATCAGTAAATCAGTTGCATTTTTACAACAATTGATAACAGTTCTGTAATCACATTGACTGAGAATAGCTTCCATATTTCTAGTTTATTTAATTAATTGAATCTAAATTCCAACAACTGCTGTGGAGGGATTTAAACCTGAGTCCCCAAAATATCTCCCCGGGCCTGTAGAACATTAGTCCAGTGTCATCACTACTGCACCATTGCCCCTCCACTACCCACTGAGGAAACTGAAGATGGTCAGGATACCATCCACACACCCCCAAACCTCCAGTACAAGAACAATCCAAGGCCTGCTGATTGGACAGCTCGTAGTTGGAAGCCAGCTGGTGTCCCTGATTGGTTGGGGCACCCAGCAGCAGCTTCTTAATTGGATGCCCCCAAGACGGTCAGATCCACGGACACTGCAGCACTGACATTTACCACTGGTGACCGTGCCTGTGACTACTGAATTGAATTTATTGTCACGTGTACCGAGACACAGTGAAAAGCTTTGTCTGGCAAGCAATACAGGCAGATCACAGAGTTAAATAGCATAGATAAGTAAATGATAGGTAAACAGTGGCAAGAACAAAAACACAGGTAGAGGCGAATGTTAAGAGTTTGTGATTCCATTCAGTATTCTAACAACAGTAGGGTAGAAACTGTTATGAAACTGGCTGGTGCATGTGTTCAGGCTCCTGAACCTTCTCCCCCATGGTAGAGGTTGTAGAAAAACATTGCCAGGGTAGGATGGATCTTTGAGAATGCTGGCAGCTTTTCCTTGACAGTGGGCCTGGTAGATGGATTCTATAGATGGGAGGTTGGCCTTTGTGATCGTCCAGGCCAAGTTCGCCACTCTCTGTAACCATCTCCGATCTTGAATGGTACAGTTGCCATACCAGGTAGTGATACATCCATGGCGTACTTATAAATATTGGCAAGGGTATTCACCGTCATGCCAAATTTCCTCAGCTGCCCAAGGAAGAAGAGACGTTGTTGGGCCTTTGTAACCAGTGCGTCCACAGGAAGAGTACAAGATGACCACTCCCAGGAGCTTGACACTCTCCACTTGTTCCACCTCTGTGCTGTTCATGTGTAGGGGGACAAGAGTAACATCCTGCTGAAAGTTCATTGGTTTTGCCAGCATTAAGAGCTAGGTTGTTCTCAGTGCACCGTTTTTCCAGGTCTTCCACCCCCGCCCCCCCCGCCCCGCCCCCCCGTCTGAAGTCTGTGTCGTCGCCATCAACAACAACGGTTCTTTTACTCACTCCATAAAACCTGCCACTTTTACCAAATTTTTGGTGACCTGTTCTAATTGTTCTATCCTAATTGGTATTGTATACGGAGTACCAATCATTGGTGACTTGTAGCTGGGACAGAGTGCTGCCATCTCTTCTACACTGAGGGTAAGGATCTATCCAATAGTAGAGAATAAACCACTACTGAAGAGACACTTGACTTACACAAGATGCAGTGCCCTACATGGCTGTAATAAGTACAAGTTGCACAACTAGTTAGGCATTAATGAAAGACTATTAGGAGCCAGTAATGCCACATCTATCACCATCCAAACCTTGTCTTAAATTCCTTGGCTCCGTGTGACATCGTTGGATTGGGAATAGTTTAAATAGTTTTAACATTAAATCTTTCACCTTAATAAGCCGACACCTTATGCAATGTCTCCTCCTCAGATAACATCGACACATCTACCAGATGTACTGCAGAAATTCACCAAAGATCCTCAGACAGCACCTTCCAAACCCATTCCAGGAAGGACAAGGGCAGCAGATATACGGGAACACTACCCCCTTCAAGTTCACCTCCAAGCCACTTGCCACCCTGACTCGGAAATGTATCGTCATTCCTTCAGTGATGCTGGGTCAAAATCCTGGGATTCTCTCCTTAATGGCATTTTGGGTCAACCCACAGCACATGGACTGCAGCAGTTCAAGACAGCAGCTCACCCTCACCTTCTCAAGGGGCAACTAGGTAATAAATGCTGGCCCAGCCAGCAACACCCACATCCCACTAAAATTAATTCTAAGAAACATTCACGTGTATAACTATATTTATGTTAGTGGTGTCTCACCTCGCACTTGCCCCCATCCTTCCAGGTCCCTGATTTCACACATTCTAGAGAATTCTGAAATTGTCCTTCGCAACGGAACACTCCCCTGTGACCTCAGATCATTGTCCCACCACCTCATCCAGGAAACCATTAATGTTATGAATGGGTGTCATGGAAACCATGCTGAGAAGTGTATTTCCTCCTTGCAGTAATTGGATATTTTAGATCAGATCATTTCTTCTTAACCGTGTCCTGAACATGTCACCTTTGGTCTGTCTTCCCATGCAGCTCATTGTCAGTTTGTTCAAGCAAGCCGTTACTCTGATCCATCCATGTTGAAGAGTGTTAGCTCTTCAACCTACCTTCATTTACCGTCTATGGTTGCCTTAATAGTGAACTAGGATTGATGTTTCCTCAGCATCATTTTTGCAACCAATATTGACAACTCCTCAATGCAAGGCAAAGAGTTAAAATGTTGATCCTGAGTTTGAGTTGGATCATCATTTGACATCAAAGTCAAATCAGCTGTAAGTGTTCGTTCAGCATACAATTTTAGTGCTTCGGTAATGAGCTCAGTTTTTTTTTTATTCTCTTACAGGATGTGAGTGTCACTGTTCAGGTCGCACATCAGATTATATTCCAACAGGTTTGTTTGGAAGGAGAAAGTGAAGTACAGTAGTTCCCGCCCCCCCCCCCCCCAAATCCGCAGGGAATACACTCCAAGACCTACCAGGGAAGCCAGAATACATGGACTGGAGCAAACCCATTCATTTAATGTACCTTCCCAACAGCTCCTGGTCCGTGGTTCTGGAACGTTCCCTAAAATATGTTCGGGCCGTGGTAAACTGCAGGTAACTAATATCTTTGAAACTGGACCCCGTGGGTACAGGGTTTGCCCTGTACTTGCTTTCAGAGCGCTACTCCTTCATCAGGTAACTAGTGGGGCAGGATCATAAGACACAGAATTTGTAGCAAAAGATCACAGTGTCATGCAATTAAAACGATATATTGAACAAACCTCGACTGCTGTTAAGTCTTTCTTCTTTTAGAATGGGTTGCAGGTTTCGGTTCATTAAATCCCAGAACTTCTTTTAAGTCACATTCTCAAGATAACTTAAGGTTTTATTAAAAAAAAGGTAACATCTCAGGTCAGACAATGCATTAAAGGTGTAGGGTTAGAGTCTGTCTGTATCCCAATCTTGAGTCAGACTGATTCTATTTCCAACGTAGGAATTTATAAAATGTTACACGGATTGACTGCCTGCAGATTGTGTGTTTTTTGAGCAAAAATAGAATGTATCTGCAAATATAATTCTGAAATACAAATTCACCCCATAGACTTATATGTGTGTGTATATGTGAGGGAGAGAGAGAGAATGAATGTGTGCATGTGAGTGTTTGCATATGAATGTGAATAAACCTGTTGGGCTCTAACCTGGTGTTGTGCTTTGTCAAGGAGAAAGTGAGGACTGCAGATGCTGGAGATCAGAGCTGAAAATGTGTTGCTGGAAAAGTGCAGCAGGTCAGGCAGCATCCAAGGAACAGGAGAATCGACGTTTCGGGCATAAGTCGATTCTCCTGTTCCTTGGATGCTGCCTGACCTGCTGCGCTTTTCCAGCAACACATTTTCAGTTGTACTTTGTCAACCCTAGTCCAACACCGGCTCCTCCACATCATGACTGTCCAGGTCAACATTCATTCCTCATCCCCAATTGCTCAGAGGACCTTTAAGAGTCAACCACATTACTGTGAGGTCTGGAGACACAAGGTAGGTAAGGACAGCAGATTTCCTTCCCTAAAAGACCTTAGTGAAGCGGGATGGGCTTTTTACAACAATCACCAATAGTTATATGATTGCAGTTGAGTCTTTCATCTTTTAGAATGGGTCACAGGTTTCGGTTCATTAATATGTAAATCCCAGAACTTCTTTTAAGTCACATTCTCAAGATAAAAGGTCAACCTTTTATATAATTCAAATTTCACCATCTGCCATGGTGGGTTTCAAACCCATGGCCTCCACAACATTAGTTCGGGTTTACTGGATCACTGACATGGCCATTATTTTAGATTAGATTACATTACAGTGTGGAAACAGGCCCTTCGGCCCAACAAGTCCACACCGACCCGCCGAAGCGCAACCCACCCATACCCCTAACCTAACACTATGGGGCAATTTAGCATGGCCAATTCACCTTGCCTGCACATCTTTGGTCTGTGGGAGGAAACCGGAGCAAACCCACGCAGACACGGGGAGAACGTGCAAACTCCACACAGTCAGTCGCCTGAGGCGGGAATTGAACCCGGGTCTCTGGCGCTGTGAGGCAGCAGTGCTAACCACCGTGCCACCATCCAGCTCATTCTTGCTCTAAATATTTTCTTCTTCTGGAAAATGTTACTGATTTTTGTCTTCTGAATCTTCTTAGGTGATAACAATAATAAAAAACATTACCAGCTGTCCTGTAATGTCTGCAACTCCCTTCCTGCTGACAGTAGAACACCATTTTCTTATGCCAACATTAAGTAATCTCAATAAATTATTTCTTCTTTCAAGGTTTTGCCATAAGTCTAGGAAGCCCAAAGAAATCTTCATAAAAAACCAGAAGAATTGTGGACGTTGGAAATCAGAAACAAAAAACAGAAATTGCTGGAAAAACTCAGCAGGTCTGGCAGCATCTGTGGTGAGAAATCAGAGTTAATGTTTTAGATCCAGTGACCCTTCCTCAGAACCCAAGTGACTGGACCCGAAACATGAACTCTGATTTCTTTCCACAGATGCTGCCAGACCTGCTGGGTTTTTCCAGTATTTTCTGTTTTTGTTTTTTTTAGACTCCCTACAATGTGGAAACAGGCCCTTCGGCCCAACCAGTCCACACCGACCCTCTGAAGAGTAACCCACCCATTTTCCTCTGACTAATGCACCTAACACTACGGGCAATTTAGCGTGGCCAATTCACCTAACCTGCACATCTTTGGACTGTGGGAGGAAACCCACACAGACACGGGGAGAATGTGCAAACTCCACACAGACAGTCACCCGAGGCTGGAATCGAACCTGTCCAGGTCAACATTCATTGCTCATCCTCAATTGCCCAGAGGGCAGTTAAGATTCAACCACATTACTGTGAGGTCTGGAGACACAGGGTAAGTAAGGACAGCAGATTTCCTTCCCTAAAGAACCTTAGTGAAGCAGATAGATTTTTTACAACAATCACCAATAGTTATATGATTGCTGTTGAGTCTTTCATCTTTTAGAATGGGTCACAGGTTTCGGTTCATTAATATGCAAATCCCAGAACTTCTTTTAAGTCATCGAACCTGGGACCATGCTGCCCCATTGTTGCCAAACAAATCTTCCCCTTTTTGCACCTTGACTGATTGGTCGATAACAACTTGTTCCTGGATCAGTTGATTTCCTGGAACTAGTTGAACTTCTCCTGCTATAGAAACATAGAAACTCAGTGCAGGAGTAGGCCATTCGGGCCCTTCCAGCCTGCCCCACCATCCAATATGATCATGGCTGATCATGCAACCTCAGTATCCCACTCCCGCTTTCTCCCCATACCCCTTGATCCCTTTAGCCGCAGGAGTCATGTCCAGCCCCCTCTTGAATATATCTAATGAACTGACCCCAACAGTTTTCTGTGGTACAGAATTCCATAGGTTCACAACTCTCTGGGCGAAGAAATCCTTCCCCATCTCAGTCTTGAATGGCCTACCCTTATTCCTAGACTGTGACCCCTTTTTCTGGACTTCCCCAACACCAAGAACATTCTTCCTGCATCAAGCCTGTTCATGAGATGTCCCCCTCATTCTTCTCAATTCCAGCGACCACAAGCCCAGTCAATCCAGTCTTTTGTCATATATCTTAAGGACGTTGAGCTCAAGACATGTACACAGGCTCAAAAGTGTCCCAAGTGTTGGTTATGAGTTACATACGCACTTTTAACTCCATTAACAGTGTTACTTGTTGATGTTTTGCCTCTTGAGAGTTATGCCACCCTCTCTGTGTAGTTTCATCCCTGTAAACTGCCACTTCTGTTTCTTCTGATCGGACAGAACAGTAACATCCGCCCTTGTATCAAACCTAAAATTAACAGGAAGTTCACTAACTTACACAAGTCCTGTCGATTTCACATCAGTCAGATTACCAATTTGCCCTGTGCCTCGGATACCCTCTGTTGGATGTGTATTGTCTGATGTAGGTACATTTTCTACAGGAGGAGGTTTTACTACGGTGATCTCTTTGTATGAGAAAGCAGATTTATTTTCGCTGCTATGAAACTCCGTCCTACATCTTTGCACGTGTTCTGAAATTCTGTTTGATAATTGGTTCTGTGAGGCATGTTGTGATTTTTTTTGCCACTTCAAAGGTGGTATAAAAATGCAAGTGGCTCTTCAAAGCGCTTTGAAAATCTCACAAGCTCCCAAATCTGTAAAATATCAGAAAACCCTGTGACAGTTTCTGCCGTTTCACCCGCTCCTTAAACTAAATGCTGCTAAATCTAAAGGGCCTTTCATGAAGGGAGCACCTTTATAATCTGACTAATTTGGAGTTGGAGTGCAGAACAATCCAACAGTACCAGCTCCCAGTTATTAAATCATTCAAGCTATTAATACTGTACCTTTTAACATGAGCTGTCCAATTTTAAATTCAATACATATTTTCAAAAACCACTTTATTTACATCCCATTAAGCTAAAAGGTTTTATACTGCAACATCATCCATTCAACAAAAGCTGGAAAATTGTCAAAGTATTTCTTCATAACAATTTGTCTCCTTCTTTTGACAAAGTGCTCCTGGCCATTGATTGTGTCGTATATTTCACAACATGGAAATGCATCCCTCAGCCCTTCAGTTCCCTCCCACGACATGAAAAACAATTGCATTTGGCAATTTTGCCGTCTGTTCATCTATTTCCTCTGAAACACTGTTCCTGCACTTGCCAGAGCTACCACGATGACAAACAACTCGCATGCTTGTCGAATCCAGTCAAATTCCTCTGTTGTAGCCTGCAGGTATTTCTCTGTACATCACCGTGCTTTTCTCTATTGTCTTGGTCACAGCATCTTGTTCCAATGTAATGTGAAACCCCTCGGAATTACGGGCTACACCTACAGTTCCATTTCACGGGTCAAGAAAAAAAATGAGTAGAAAGCGACAAAAAGAAACTGGGGAGAGAAAAAAGAATAATCCGTCTACACGCAGCTGAGCTTAGCAGCAACAACTTGCATTTGTGTAGCTCCTTTAATGCAGAAAACTCTCCCAAGGGTTCCTAACCGCTGTCTTGCCAAACAACGCTTGACACCACACAAGGAGAGAGGCCACAGTTTTAGTAAATGTCACCTCTAGGCGCTGCAAAGAGTAACCAAGCACAAAGAGGTACCCAAGGCCGTTCTCAAGCTACAGAAAAGCAGTGACCATACCTCAATGCTGTCCCACGCATGTACAGCAGCTGCCCTGGGCCCCAGGGACGGCCTCCCAACTCCATGGAGGGTCCATCACTGGAGCAGTGTGGTGGGTGGAGCAGTGATTCAAAGTCCAATTCCGCTCCACTATAAGAGTCTGTTTACAACTGATGCTCATTGTGTTTAATCGGTTAAGCTTGGGTGTTGACTCAGAGACAGATAAACAGATGTTATCAAAGGAGCTAGGAATTGCTGCAAGCCATTTTAAGGAATAAGGTGAACTTGTGTCGTCTCCGAAAGGCACTGAAGAAGTAAGTTTGGGATCTCAATATTTGAAGGCCACCAATTCTGAAGGGATTAAAATCTGGGTGTTCATGAGTCAAGAACTGAAAGAGGGCAGAGAGCTTTGTGTCTGCACAGTACAGGAGGGACAAAGACCATGGGGAGATAATGGGCCTGGAATTGGTGTTAAAGACCCGGGAATTATCAATTATTGAGTTTCAGGCCTCATCAGCCTGGTTCCGATAAGCTGCCTATGTTAATTTGGCTTCAGGAAGCTCAGTCTGTGAGAAGATGTTCCTCCCTGTCAAAACATATCAAGGAGGCCCACAGGGTGTAGATGGATGTCAGGGTGGTAGGTGATCAGGAAGGAGAGAGAGGCAGAGGAATTCAGGACTGATAGATGTGGGGAGTCAGGCAAAAACAGTAATGGGGGTGGGGGGAATAGAAGGAGAAGTTAGGAGGTGAGCTTACAGGACTCAGGCCTGGTGACCACTTTTTCAGAAAGGAAGCCTCTTAATTGTCGAATTACAGAGCTGCTGGGCTAGTCCTTGATGCACAGCTGTTGTTCTGCATTCAGGGCAGACCCACTTCAGCAAAGGGGCCTCAAACAGACATTGAAATCCCTTTAGCATAGGCAAGGGGCATGAAGCCTATTTCTGGTACAGGCGGGTATGTGGACACCAATACTGGGGGCCTTAAGCAACATGCCAAGTAGCACATGTCCACCTTGAAATGCAGTGCATTAACCTCCCAAAATATTGGATACCTCTTACACCTGAAAAATGGATACAACTTCAGCATATTTCTATCACATTATATTAATGCATAACAAGGCAGTCATCCAATCCGAACCTATATCACTGTGCGGTGAGATCTAATAGATTTACTGATGAGTAATGCTGGTGAACTGAACATGTAACTCCAGGCTCAGGAATCCCACCGCCCCCCCAACTTCTGCGCAGTTCACTGAAATGCAGCACAGTTCAATGTTTTTCAGATCCATCCTGTACAAAAGTAGCCCTCGCTGACCCCACCTGAAACTTCCCGAACCCAGACATGTCTCTGCCTTTTATTTTAATGAGATTTGGATTTACAATCAATTTTGTCAGTTTCTTTTTCCTTGGGGCTTGTCTTAATCGGGATCAAATCTGAGACTGATCCAACCTCCCAAGCCCACAACGTCTACCATCTGGAAGGACAAGAGTAACAGATCCATGGGAACATAGGCCCCTTCAGGTTCCTCACCAAGTCACTCACCATCTTGACGTGGAAATATATCCCTGCTCCTTCACTGTCATTGGGTCAAAATCATGGAATTCCCTCCCTCAGGGCATCTTGGGTTCATCTGCTCCATTGGTTCAAGACAGTAACCCACCATCACCTTCTCAAGGGCACATAATGACAGACAATAAATGCTGGCCCAGTCAGTGATGACCACATCCCATAAAAGAATTTTTGAGGCAACCCAATTCACATTACAGGGTAGGGGGCAAAGAAAATTTTAATGACAGCCATTTGGATGGGAATAATTTCATTTAACAAGTTAAAAAAAAGTTCTCTGAAGCATCTATCCTGTTGAAGACATATTCCCAAGCAACCTGTTCGGAGATGTTATGACACATAAAAACAGAAATTGCTGGAAAAACTCAGTAGGTCTGTGGAGAGAAATCAGACTTAACATTTCAGGTCAGTCCTGAGGGTGGACCCGAAATGATAACTCCGATTTCACTCCATGGATGCTACCAGAACTGCTGAGTTTTTCCAGCAATTTCTGTTTTTGTTTCTGATTTACAGCATCCGCAGTTCTTTCGGTTTTTATGCTATGACACACCTCTGGAACAGAATGGGACTTGAACCCTCAGCGCAGTGGCTCAGTGGTTAACACTGCTGCCTCACAGCACCAGGGACCCAGGTTCGACTCCAACCTCAGGTGATTGCCTATGTGGAGTTTGCAAATTCTCCCTGTGTCTGTGTGGGTCCCTTCGGGGGACAGTAGGTTAGGTGGATTGGTCATGATAAGTTGACCAAAGTGTTCAGGGTCATTTAGGTGAGGTGGATTAGCCATGGGGGTTACAGGGACTGGGTCTGGGTAGGATGTTCTTTGGAGAGTTGGGATGACCTGCTTCCACACTGTAGGGACTATATTACATTGCTGGATGACTAAAGAAATTGAGGGTTTGGTTAAGAAAAAGAATGTCAGACACAGACAGGATAGACTGAGTGCATCCTTAGAAGAGTATAAAGAAAGTAGGAGTATACTTAAGAGGGAAATCAGGAGGGCAAAACAGGAACATGAGATAGCTTTGGCAAATAGAATTAAGGGGAATCCAAAGGGTTTTTACAAATATATTAAGGACAAAAGGATAACTAGGGAGAGAATAGGGCCTCTCAAAGATCAGCAAGGCGGCCTTTGTGTGGAGCCACAGAAAATGGGGGAGATACTAAATGAATATTTTGCATCAGTATTTACTGTGGAAAAGGATATGGAAGATATAGACTATAGGGAAATAGATGGTGTTTTTTTGCAAAATGTCCAGATTACAGAGGAGGAAGTGCTGGATGTCTTGAAATGGTTAAAGGTGGATAAATCCCCAGGACCTGATCAAGTGTACCCGAGAACTCTGTGGGAAGCTAGAAAAGCGATTGCTGGGCCTCTTGCTGAGATATTTGTATCATCGATAGTCACAGGTGAGGTGCCGGAAGACTGGAGGTTGGCAAACATCGTGCCACTGTTTAAGAAGGGCGGTAAAGACAAGCCAGGGAATTATAGACCGGTGAGCCTGACCTCAGTGGTGGGCAAGTTGTTGGAGGGAATCCTGAGGGACAGGATGTACATGTATTTGGAAAGGCAAGGACTAATTCGGGATAGGAGAAAGTGAGGTCTGCAGATGCTGGAGATCAGAGCTGAAAATGTGTTGCTAGAAAAGCGCAGCAGGTCAGGCAGCATCCAGGGAACAGGAGAATCGATGTTTCGGGCATAAGCCCTTCTTCAGGAATGAGGAAAGTTTGTCCAGCAGGCTAAGATAAAAGGTAGGGAGGAGGGACTGGGGGAGGGGCGTCGGAAATGCGATAGGTGGAAAGAGGTCAAGGTGAGGGTGATAGGTCAGACTGGAGTGGGGGCGGAGAGGTCAGGAAGAAGATTGCAGGTTAGGAAGGCGGTGTTGAGTTCGATGGATTTGACTGAGACAAGGTGGGGGAGGGGAAATGAGGAAACTGGTGAAATCCGAGTTCATCCCTTGTGGTTGGAGGGTTCCTAGGCGGAAGATGAGGCGCTCTTCCTCCAACCGTCGTGTTGTTGTGGTCTGGCGATGGAGGAGTCCAAAGACTTGCATATCCTTGGTGGAGTGGGAGGGGGAGTTGAAGTGTTGAGCCACAGGGTGGTTGGGTTGGTTGGTCCGGGTGTCCCAGAGGTGTTCTCTGAAACGCTCCGCAAGTAGGCGGCCGCAAGTAGGAACCCTCCAACCACCAGGGATGAACTTGGATTTCACCAGTTTCCTCATTTCCCCTCCCCCACCTTGTCTCAGTCAAATCCATCGAACTCAGCACCGCCTTCCTAACATGCAATCTTCTTCCTCACCTCTCCGCCCCCACCCCAGTCTGACCTATCACCCTTACCTTGACCTCTTTCCACCTATCGCATTTCCGACACCCCTCCCCCAGTCCCTCCTCCCTACCTTTTATCTTAGCCTGCTGGACAAACTTTCCTCATTCCTGAAGAAGGGCTTATGCCCGAAACGTCGATTCTCCTGTTCCCTGGATGCTGCCTGACCTGCTGCGCTTTTCCAGCAACACATTTTCAGCACTAATTCGGGATAGTCAACATGGCTTTGTACGTGGGAAATCATGTCTCACAAACTTGATTGAGCTTTTTGAAGAAGTAACAAAGAAGATTGATGAGGGCAGAGCAGTAGATGTGATCTATATGGACTTCAGTAAGGCGTTCGACAAGGTTCCCCCAAGGGACACTGATTAGCAAGGTTAGATCTCATGGAATACAGGGAGAACTAGCCATTTGGATACAGAACTGGCTCAAAGGTAGAAGTCAGAGGGTAGATAGGATAGTGAAGAAGGCGTTTGGTATGCTTTCCTTTATTGGTCAGAGTGCTGAGTATAGGGGTTGGGAGGTCATGTTGCAGCTGTACAGGACATTGGTTAGGCCACTGTTGGAATATTGCGTGCAATTCTGGTCTCCTTCCTATCGGAAAGATGTTGTGAAACTTGAAAGGGTTCAGAAAAGATTTACAAGGGTGTTGCCAGGGTTGGATGATGTGAGCTACAGGAAGAGGCTGAACAGGCTGAGGCTGTTTTCCCTGGAGCGTCAGAGGCTGAGGGGTGACCTTATAGAGGTTTACAAAATTATGAGGGTCATGGATAAGATAAATAGACAAAGTCTTTTCCCTGGGGCAGCGGGGTCAAGAACTAGAGGGCATAGGTTGAGGGTGAGAGGGGAAAGATATAAAAGACACCTGAGGCATTTGCAACATTTTAGAGGCATTTGGATGGGTATATGAATAGGAAGGGTTTGGAGAGATATGGGCTGGGTTCTGGCAGGTGGGACTAGATTGGGTTCGGATATCTGGTCGGCATGGACGGGTTGGACCGAAGGGTCTGTTTCCATGCTGTACATCTCTATGACTCTTTATGAACCCTGGCCTCCTGGCTTAGAGATCAGGACACTGCCACTGCACAATAAGACCCTCTGAATCCTGTTGAACAATTAGTGATAAAATCTGTTCACAAATAAATAAATAAATAAAACCTGTTGTATCCGGTTAGCTCAAGAGCTGCATCCACCATATCATTGATGATCAATAGGAGACTGTTCATCTCATTTAGATAATATGTTACAATCTGTAGCATTAAAAGTGAACGTATTGATATTTTTTAAACAAGCCTGGATCAATTTAATTGAATGTGCAGCAACGGAAGAACATTACTTCTCAATTTGCATTTTGTAACTACTAGCTCCTGATGAAATTGAAATGGTTCTTATTTTGTTTCAGTTTTCTCATCCCATTAACCTGTTCATCGACGAATCTGCGTGTGCCCATGAACTCAAAAGCTGATTGAACAGAATCCGATTTGTCGACTGTGCTATGCTAGTGGCAATTGTTAATATAAGGATTGATAGTAGCGTCAGAGTATCACTGGGTCAGTAACCCAGATACCTCAGTTACCGATGGCCACTTTAACCACCTCATCCCATCCCCACCACTAACTTACCTCCAGAGTCAAGGGGATGTGCCACGGGCTGGGCAAGGTACATGCTTTGTGGGCTCCTGGTCACATTGGAGACACACCCTCTCCCCCCCCCCACCTCTGCTTATATGATCACAACCCCTCTTTATTTTCCCCTGGCCTCTTAAACCAGAATCCTCAATTGGGACTTATAACCAATCCCCACTGATATCCTGGGCTCACCTGAAGTCAGGCCTCCATTAGCTCCTCTTCATTTGGGGGGGGATGGAAGGAAACTGCAGTCCCAGCAGTTTCCACTGGTGGTGCTCCTGGGACTGCGGAACTATCAGCGATCTGATTGGCGAACCATTAAATGGTGTTTCTGCCCCAGAAGGGGGCGACTTCTTGATCTGAGCCAATGAATGCCCTGTGGGTTGTACAATTCCCTTAGTTGGCAGGAATGTTTCCCAGTTGACACTTTATTCACTCGTTGGATGTGGGCATCACTGGCTGACCAGCATTTACTGCCTGTCCCGAGTTGCCCTTGCATACATGGTGGTGAGCTGCTTTCTTGAACTGTTGCAGTCCATGTGCTGTAGGTAGACCCACAATGCCCTAAGGGAGGGTTTCAATCCAGCGACACTGAAGAAACAGCGATATAATTCAGCCCCTCCTACTCGAACTCTAACCATAGGTTGTGGTTCTGTTATGAAGGTGTAGAGGTGTACTGTACCTCTAAGAGAGTTGAAAAACTAGCAAGGTCTGCCTGACTCTGCGCAAAGTGTTCTGAACAAGGAAGCAATGTAACATTTGGTCAGTAGCTGAGTTGCCATGAGACAAAAACAAATTCAAATTCAGCCAATCAGTTTAAATTATACCCAAGATACCAAACTCCAATCAAGTTTGAATTTAGTATTTTCATAATATTAAAACCAATGAAATGATCCAATGTTTCGGGCTATAAAACCAGACATTTTTGAAAAGTTGGGAGAGAACTGTCAAAAGACCAACAGATATAGGCTGTTAGTTTAAGAGGTCTCTGAAAGGTACCTGTCTGGGGATGGCATTTGCACAGCAGAACATCGAGGCCAACCTGAAGAGAATCTACAGAGGAAAATCTGCAAAGGAGATTTGGCAAAACTGACTGGTTTTTAAATGTGATTTTTTTTTGTAAATCTTAATCGAGATTTCTTATTGGACTAGTGTTGTGGAGTCGAGGGGGTGAAAGATAGGTTTAAGAAAAAGGAGTCGTAAATAGTTTTTGGTTAATATTCTCTGTTGGACTTAAAGAATAAAAGTTGTCAATTTTTACTTTAAATAGTGATCTCTGGGATAGCTCTTTGCTTCTCAAATGTTAACAGATTACAGCACAGGGTGAATTTTTTCGATGTTGCTGGTTTAAATTAGCAGATGGGTTACTCCATGTCATAACAGTTTGGGGGCCCGGGATTTGGACAGGTTTAGACAGATTTGAATAGGTTTGGGGTACGATAAAGCCAAATAAATTTAAACACTTGCAGATTAGCATCCCAGACCCTTAAATAAAATATAGATGAGACAATTTGTTTAATTTCAGTGACTTGTGGTTGATTGAATGAAACATGAGAGAAATGGCTCTTAAAATTGCTAACAAGGTTCTGGAGTTTGAAGATGATAATCAAATTTTCCAAGAAAGTTTAGAAGGAAAATAAAAAGGCCATACATTTAGAAGTTAGATTTGGGTTTGACCAAGGACAAAAATAAATTGGAAATTGTAAGGCAGTTACTCACTTAAACGTGTCAGGGAAACAGACAAGTGCAGTAGAGGTAAAAACAATTAAATTACAATTGAGGAAAATGGAGTTAGGAGATAAACAAAGAGAGAGAAAAGAAAGAAAAAGAGAGAGAGGAAAATGAGAGAGAGAGAAGGTTCTTAGTTGAGCAAAGAGCAAGAGAAGAAAGGGAGAGAAAAAGAGAGAGAGAGGAACAAGAAAGAGAGTAAAGGTTCTTAGCTGGGCAAAAAGAGAAAGAACTTGAACTTGAGAAATTGCGACTTAGTCAGCAAAGTCAAGTTAACAGGATGGAGATTAAAAGAGAAGGTAGTGATATATACAAATTTGTCAAAACTCTGCCACATTTGGATGAGAAAGAATTTGAAGCCTTCTTTATTTCATTTGAAAAATTGGATAGCAGATGGAGTGGTCCAAGGATTCATGGGTAATGCTAGTTTAGTTCAGACTAAACTGGTAGGCAGAGCTAGTGAGGTATTTGCTGTGCTGTCAAATGAGTGGTCAAGAGATTATGAAGAGGTTAAACAGGCAATTTTAAGTGTTTATGAATTGGTACTAGAAGCATATAGACATCAGTTCAGAAACATAAAGAAGGAACCAGGACAAACTTACGTTGAGTTTGAAAGAATTAAACATAGTCAATTATTATTGATTGATGTGTGCTTTAGAAATAGAGAGGATCTATGAAGCTTTAAGAGAGATTATTCTGCTGGAGGAGTTTAAAAACTCACTTCCAGAGTTGGTAAGAATTCATGTGGAAGAACAAAAAGTTCAGGAGGTGAGAAGGGCAGCAGAATTAGCAGATGAAAACATGTTGGTGCATAAGACAAGCTTCTGGCCAGAATTTCATCCTGTGAGGGACAGAAGTTGGGAGAAATCCTACACTACAAAACAAACAGTAAAGAACACTGGTAAGAGGTTAAAAAAGAAGCCCAAGAGGGTGGAAAGGAGATGAAAGGTCCGGTTTTTCAATTGTAGTAAAGTGGGACAAGTAAAGTCACAGTGCTGGTCGTTAAAGAAAGGCCCTGTAGGAAAAGATGTGGTAAAAGAAGCTAAGCCAGTGGCATTAGTGAAGGTAGTAAAGGAGACCCCAAGAAGAGCTGAGGAGCTGCAGGAGAGTGTACAGCCTAGGCAAGGGCTGGGTATGGAGTTAGTACCTGATCTCTACAAAGAATTTGTCTCTGTGGGTAAAGTTTACTCAGAAAGAACAGGGGGAGAGGACAAAAAGTTAGAATTTTGAGAGATACAGGATCTAACCAATCACTGATAGTATGAGATGAGCGAATTTGCACTCTTTCTGATCTGTTACTTGAGAGTTTGGTAATTTGTGGGATAGATGGACAGAAATTTAACGTTCTCCTATATAAGATCAGATTGGCGTGCCAGCGCAACTTTGAGGAAGTTACAGTGGGAGTGATTGACAGAGTGTCAGTTCCTGGAATTCAGTTTGTTCTTGGGAATGATTTAGCAGTATCCAAAGTGGGAGTGACACCCCTTGTTGTAGAGAAGCCCAAGGAACACCAAGAAACTGTGGAGTTAAAAATATCCTGGTATTTTCCCAGACTGCGTAGTAACCATATCACATTATCATAGACCATAGAAGCAAAAACTAAAGAGAAAGATGTAGGAGTTGAGGTTCAGTTAGTGGATACCCTGTTTGACATAATGGTGCAGGAAAAACCTGAACAGGCAGAGAGTCAGACAGAAGTGTTTACTCCTGAAAGGCTAAGGGACTTACAACAGAAAGACAAGATAAATAAAGGCTGTATATGTGGATGCATATTCCGAAAGGGAGGTAGAGGATAATCCTGAGGGTTATTAGCTGAAAGGCAGAATCCTATGACAGAAATGGAGACCATGGCAGGTTAGTGCAGAGGAGAAATGGGCCGAAGTGCACCAGATTGTGTTGCCGGTAGCATAGAGACAGGGGGTGTTATGGGTAGCACATGAACTACCTGTCGGAGGTCACCTAGGGGTATGAAAGACTCAGGCTAAGGTACAAAAACATTTTTATTGGCCTGGAATGCACAAGGGTGTGGCTAACTTCTGCCGTATGTGTCTCACATGCCAAATGGTAGGTAAGCCACAGGCAACAGTAAAACCAGCCCCTTTGTTGCCAATTCCTGCATTTGAAGAACCTTCCACACGGGTTATAATTGATCGTGTAGGTCCCCCCCCCCCCCGAGAACTAAAAGTGGGAACCAGTATATATTAACAATAATGGATGGGTCTACCAGATTTCCGGAGGCAATTCCATTACGGAGTATCAAGGCCAAAAGGTGGTAGAGGAGTTAGTAGCTTTCTTCACACGGTATGGGCTACCCAGAGAGATTCAGTCAGACCAAAGGTCAAATTTTACTGCTAGGCAGTTTAAGAAGGTTATGGATAGCTTAGGTATACAGCACTTTAAATCCAGTGCCAATCATCCTGATTCCCAGGGAGCTTTAGAAAGGTGGCATCAGACCTTGGAGACCATGTTGAGAGTATACTGTCACGACTACCCGAATGACTGGGATAAAGGTATCCCATTCGTATTGTTTACAATAGAGATGCCCCAATCGAATTTACTCAGTTTACTCCCTTCAAGTTAATATTTGGGCATGAAGTGAGAGGCCCTTTGAAATTAATTAAAGAAAAATTGACAGGACCAAAGTCTGGAAATGATGAGGTCGGTGTTTTTGACCACCCACAGAGTTGATGGGCCGAAGGGTCTTTTTCTGTGCTGCAGACTTCAATAAGTCTATAATTCATAGAATTCCTACAGTGTGGATGCAGGCCATTCAGCCCATCAAGTACACACTGTCCCTTCGAAGAGCATCCCACCCAGGCCCACCCTATCCCTGTAACCCTGCATTTCCCATGGCTATTTCACTTAACCTGCATTTCTTTGGACTGTGGGAGGAAACTGGAGCACCAGAGGAAATCCACACAGACACAGGAAAAATGTGCAAACTCCACACAGACGGTCACCTGAGGGTGGGATCGAACCTGGGTCCCTGGCACTGTGAGGCAGCAATGCTCACCAGCAAGCTGCCCCGATTCTGTGAGGAAAATTAGCAACAAGGTAAGGGTGGGCATTATTTCTTTGGACCAAAGGAGTTTGAGGAAAGATTTGATTTGGTGGAAAAGATGATGATGGGTTTCAATAAGATTAAAAAGAAAATCTGTTCCCATTACTGATCATGCAAGGACTGGAAGATTTTGGGCAAGAACTATAGGGGGAATGTGAGGAAGAGCTTTTATTTTAACAAAGCAAGTGGTAATGACCTGGAACTCTCTGTCCACAAGGGGGAGTGGAAACAGACAGTGATTGATTTCAAAAGGAATTACAATAGCGCCTCGACATACAAACGGCCCCGTTCACGAACAAATCGGTTTACGAACAGGATTGTACGTAAAATTTTGCTTCAACATACGTACGAAATTCAAGGTACGAACGAAGGTACGAACGCAAAAAGCCCGTATGCGACCACGTGGTATCATTGTTCTGCTTTGCTACGTGCGCTTTGAACGCAAAAGCTCTCGGGCCCCGCGTGATCTCATTCAGTTCGTCTTTGGTGCGCGCGCTGTGAACAGCATTCGTTGCTACGTCCAAGCATTCTTACGCTATCCGAACAATGGGAAAAATTGATTCAGTTCGCAAACTTTTCGGTTCGCGAACCGGTCCCGGAACAGATTAAGTTCGTAAGTCGAGGCGCTACTGTAGTTGGAACTTGAAGTAAGTAAAAAGGATATAGCAGGAAAATGGGACTGACACGGAGACCAGGCATGATCAAGATGGGGCAAGTGGGTGCTGCCACAATCCTGTAAGACTCCACAATAACTATCCTGGCAGTAAATTTACGTAGAGGGCTTTATTTACTCTCTGGCTGATAGTCAGCTAAGTAGGAGATTGTGGCTTATTATGTATCTTGTTTTGTAAGCTCATCCACCGATTCATTTGCTCCTTGAAACATTTTTTCCTGGTATTTCCTGTTCAAACAGGAACAATTAAATGATTCTGTGCTTTTAATAAACTGGCACTCAGCATCAATCTGCAGCAGGAGAACGGGTGATTTAAGCTGTTCGGCAAATAGAGTCATAGAGATGTGTAGCATGGAAACACCCTTCGGTCCAACCCATCCATGCCGACCAGATATCCCAACCCCATCTAATCCCACCTGCCAGCACCCGGCCCATATCCCTCCAAACCCTTTCTATTCATATACCCATCCAAATGCCTCTTTAATGTTGCAATTGTACCAGCCTCCACCACTTCCTCTGGCAGCTCATTCCATACACATACCACCCTCTGCGTGAAAAAGTTGCCCCTTAGGTCTCTTTTATATCTTTACCCTCTCACCCTAAACCTATGCCTTCTAGTTCTGGACTCCCCCACCCCAGAGAAAAGACTTTGTCTATTTATCCTATCCATGCCCCTCATAATTTTGTAAACCTTTATAAGGTCACCCCTCAGCCTCCGACGCTCCAGGGAAAACAGCCCCAGCCTGTTCAGCCTCTCCCTGTAGCTCACATCATCCAACCCTGGCAACATCCTTGAAAATCTTTTCTGAACCCTTTCAGATTTCACAACATCTTTCCGATCGGAAGGAGACCAGAATTGCACGCAATATTCCAACAGTGGCCTAACCATTGTCCTGTACAGCTGCAACATGACCTCCCAACTCCTGTACTCAATACTCTGACCAATAAAGGAAAGCATACCAAACGCCTTCTTCACTATCCTAAATACAGGCAACTCCATTTTCAAGGAGCTATGAACCTGCACTCCAAGGTCTCTTTGTTCAGCAACACTCCCTAGGACCTTACCATTAAGTATATAAGTCCTGCTAAGATTTGCTTTCCCAAAATGCAACACCTCTGAATTAAACTCCATCTGCCACTTCTCAGCCCATTGGCCCATCTGTTCCAGATCCTGTTGTAATCTGAGGTAACCCTCTTCGCTGTCCACGATACAACTTCACATCAAGGTCACTATCAGTAACATTGATTAATTACAGATGTAGTGCATTAGTGTAGATTAAAACCCGTCAGTCTGAGTATTACTAGTATATCCATTAACTAATATCTGTTTAATGTAATATTATGCACTTCTGCAATAAGTTACAATTGAAGTATTGTTAAATCATGCTCATATAACCAATTAGCAGTGTTACGCAAAAAAGTAACACTCTGTTGTTGGATTCTCCTAAAATCTAACTAATAAAAATGCCATTCCTTAGCGTCTGGTCTGCAGCCTCCAAGGGTCCCATTAAAGTGTGGATTTGGGAGCTGTGAACCAGAGCTAACTATGTGGAATTTGTATGATACATGCTCCTGGCATCAATGCAAAGTTTGGAGCAGAGGTGAAATTTAGGACCCTGAACAGCTGTTTGAAACAGCAGTAACTGAAGTGGTTACAGATGAACAGGAGCCAAGGGGTTCTGTGGACATATACAGCTGGGTGGCAGCAAGACGTTGATTGGTTTGTGGACTAATGGCTGGTTATCAATGACAAAAGCCTTTTGCTTGCTAATAACCATCAGTGATCAGATCTCAAAGAATAAAATCAAGAGGTGTGTCTTGATCACCACAAGCATGAGAGCAGTCTGTCTGTTCTCTGCAGTTAAAACTCATTTTAAATCTGAAAAAAATATTCATCTTTCTTTCAGCAGTGCTAAGTTGTGACTTCTAATTGATAAGTTAGAGACTGTTTATAAGCAAACCAGTTGACTTGTGCCTACAACAAACCAATGGAAGCATCTAGACAAAGACGACTAACAGCAACAGTCTGACCAGCATAAACACCACTCAGCAATTCCTGAATAGGAACTGCCTTCCCACTTTTCCTCTGTGCATAACCAATATTTTTCTGTTTCCCTATTTGTTTGTGTGCGTAAGTGGGAATTTATAAGAGCATTAGAGTTTTAATTTGCGGAGTTATATGCCAATGCCTTATAACTGCTTAAATGCAGCTAGAGTCTAATAACTTATAATAAATTGTTATTCTTGTTAAGTACAGAAACCTTGTCCATGCTTTCTATCACCCAGGATCTGAAAATCAAGCAAATTTCTGTGTACAATAAACTCCCTGTTACCTGGAACTCCATTATCTAAGATTGTCGCACACGCAATTAATGGGAATAGGTTTCCTCTCTCGCTGAATTGATCATTTAGTCACTCTCCTTTGATCAAGCTTCGCTGATAGTATTTATGAGCTGTCCTAACCACAACTGGCACATTCATAGTTTCATGGTAATAGAAGCAGGAGTAGGGCATTTCACCCATCAAGCCTCCTCCGCCATTCATTAAGATCATGGCTGATCTATCCATTGTCTCAGCTCCTCCTACCTGCATTATCCCCATAATCCTTAATTCCCTACCATGCAATCAACTATCCAACTGTGTCTTGAATATATTTAATGAAGCTGCCTCTACTGCTTCCTTGGGCAGAGAATTCCATAGTTTCACTACTGTCTGGGAAAAGCAGTTCCTCCTCATCTCTGTCCTAAGACCATAAGACCATAAGACATAGGAGTGGAAGTAAGGCCATTCGGCCCATCGAGTCCACTCCGCCATTCAATCATGGCTGATGCGCATTTCAGCTCCACTTACCAGCGTTCTCCCCGTAGCCCTTAATTCCTCTAGACAACAAGAATCTATCAATCTCGGCCTTGAAGACATTTAGCGTCCCTGCTTCCACTGCACTCCGTGGCAATGAATTCCACAGGTCCACCACTCTCTGGCTGAAGAAATGTCTCCGCATTTCTGTTCTGAAATGACCCCCTCTAATTCTAAGGCTGTGTCCACGGGTCCTAGTCTCCTCGTCTAACTGAAACAATTTCCTAGCATCCACCTTTTCCAAGCCATGTATTATTTTGTACGTCTCTATTAAGTCTCCCCTCAATCTTCTAAACTCCAACGAATACAATCCCAGTATCCTCAGCCGTTCCTCATATGTTAGACCTGTCATTCCAGGGATCATCCGTGTGAATCTCCGCTGGACACGTTCCAGTGCCAGTATGTCCTTCCTGAGGTGTCCTTCCTAAATCTACTCCCCCTAATCTTGAGGTCATGTCTCCTAGTCCTGGTATCACCCACCAGCAGAAACAACCTGCCTGCCTCTACCTTATCTATCCCTTTCATACTTTTAAATGTTTCTATAAAACCTTCTAAATTCTAGTGAGTACAGTCCCAGGCGCCTCAACCTCTCCTCATAGGGTATCCCCGTCATCTCCGGAATCAACCTGGTGAACCTCCTCTGCATCGCCTCCAAAACCAGTATATCCTTCCTCAAGTAAGGAGACCAGAACTGCGCACAATACTCCAGGTGCGGCCTCACCAACATCTTGTACAATTGCAGCAGAACCTCCCTGCTCTTCAATTCAATCCCTCTAGCAATGGAAGCCAATATTCTGTTTGTCTTCCTGATTACCTGTTGCACCTGCAAATCAACTTTCAGCGATTCATATTCAAGCACTCCTAAGTCCCTCTGCACAACAGCATGCTGCAACCTTTCACTATTTAAATAATACTCTGACCTACTATTTTTACTTCCAAAGTGGAAAACCTCACATTTCCCAACATTGTACTCCATCTGCCAGGCCCTTGTCCATTGACTTAACTGATCTAAATCTCTCTGCAGACCCTCCACATCCTCTGTTTACCTTTCTATTCAATTTAGTGTCATCAGCAAACGTGGATACATTATAATTTGTCTCCTCTTCCAAGTCATTTATATATATCATGAACACTTGCGAGCCCAACACCAATCCATGCAGCACCCCGCTCACCACTGATCTCCAACCAGAGAAATACCAATTTATCCCAATTCTTTGCTTTTCTATTGGTTAACCAGTCCTCTGTCCATGCTAGTACATTCCCTGCAACTCCATGCATTCTTATCTTATGAATGAGTCTTTTATGCAGCACCTTATCAAACCCCTTCTGGAAATCCAAGTATACAATATCCACCTGTTCCCCTTCACCCACCGCACTTGTTACATCCTCAAAGAACTCCAGTAAGTTTGTCAAACATGACCTTCCCTTCCTGAATCCAGGCTGAGTCTGCCTAATGGAATCCTTTCCATCCAGATGTCTCACTATTTCTCCTTTAATGATAGCCTCCAGTATTTACCCGACTACAGATGTTAAGCTAACTGGCCTTTAGTTGCCTACCTTTTGCCTACACCCCGTTTTAAACAGCGGTGTGATATTTGCTGTCTTCCAATCCACTCGGACCTGCCCGGAGTCCAGTGAATTTTGGTAAATTACCACTAACGCATCCATTATAACTTCCACCATTTCTTTCAGCACCCTGGGATTCTCTCCATCAGGACCAGGGGACTTATCTACCTTTAGACTCTCAAGTTTGCTCAACATTACCCCTTTAGTGATAACAATTAAATTGAGGTCCTCACCTCTCATCGTATCATTAACATAATTCTCTGGTACTTATGTAACCAAGATCCACCCATACCTAATGCATGCTGGATGCTAGGGTGTTGACTGTACTTGTTAAATGCCAGTGCATTGCAGGTTATGGACCCAGTGCAGATAAATGGGATTAGTGTTTGTAGTGTTTGCTGGTCAACATAGGCATGATGGGCCAAAGGGCCAGTTTCTACGCTGTATGATTCTATGAATACTTCTTTTAAAATCTTTAACTTTTGGGATGACTTCAGGAATAGTGGGCTTGATTTCCAGTATGTTATCCCAGTGAGTCATGACTCCTGGTTACCCAATTGTATTTGGAGACTGGAACATCTGGATTCCAGAACACCTAGACTCTGTAACGTCTGGACTATGGAATATCTGGACACTGGAACACTCAGAAGGGAAACGATGGTCTAGTGCTATTATCACTAGACTATTAATCTAGAGACCCAGGTAATGTCCCAGAGACCTGTATTCAAATCCTGACACAGCAAATGGTGAAATTTGAATCCAATTTTTAAAAAGAATCAGCAATTAGGAGTCTAATGATGGCTATGCATCCATTGTTGATTGTTGGAAAAACCCATCTGGTTCACTAATGTCCTTTACGCAAGGAAACTACCACCCTTAACTGGGCTGGCTTACATGTGACTCCAGGCCCACAGCAATTTGATTGATTCTTTAACTGCTGTCTGGGCATTTAGGTTTGGACAATAAATGCTGGCCTGATCAGCAATGAACTCATCCCTTGAATGAATGAAAAAACACCTGGACAGTGGAACATCTGGAAAGGTTGAAGGCAGTGGTTTCTATTTGGCAGGCTTTTGATCAATCATGAGAAATTGTGGCTTGAGTTTCTCCTATTAGATTAGATTAGATTAGATTAGATTACTTTACAGTGTAGAAACAGGCCCTTCGGCCCAACAAGTCCACACCGACCCGCCGAAGCGAAACCCACCCATACCCCTACATTTACCCCTTACCTAACACTACGGGCAATTTAACACGGCCAATTCACCTGACCCTGCACATCTTTGGACTGTGGGAGGAAACCGGAGCACCCGGAGGAAACCCACGCAGACACGGGGAGAACGTGCAAACTCCACACAGTCAGTCGCCTGAGGCGGGAATTGAACCCGGGTCTCTAGCGCTGTGAGGCAGCAGTGCTAACCACTGTGCCACCGTGCCGCCCACAAATCTCTATCCAATCCCCAAAAAAACAGTTTACTCATAAAAACAGGCTGATCAGGAAATACAATCATTTACTGTAAATTTAGAAGAGGAATAGACCTGATTTCTCTCTTGGATTTCTTCTACATTTCCTGAAACTGAGTTGGTTTCCAAACTCGTTGCTGAGTCTGATCAAGAGAGAGGGGAATGAAGTTTCCTGAAGAAGATCAAAGATGGTGCAGTGTTTCAGGTGTCACTCCTTCATTCCATCTTTCCCGACGGAATTCAACCCAGGTCCAAGGGAAGTGAGCTTGCTGAAGAGCTCCAAACTAATTAAATACAGAAACCTCAATCAATCACAGAACCATGGAATGATTCTTCCAGGTCCAGTCATGTACAGCATGTTAATGAAGCATAGAACACATAGAGCACAGCATAGAATAGCAAATCTGGTAGACAAAGTTTTTATTGTTATAACTGTTGGCCTAGAGATTTGACAATGGTGTAGAAAAATATTTGGTGAGACCATGGAACTCACAGCATAGGGAGTGGTCTAAGCAGGTGGCACAGATGTAGATACCAGGTAGCACAACAAACTTTGAGAGACAAGGCAATAAAAGGTTTAGATCAATGATAGGTTTAGAGAAAGATAGATCAAGGTAGGAAACCTTGATAGGAGTTTGAACTCCAGCAGGGACTGGAGAGGCTGAATGGCCTGTTTCTGTGCTCTATACGCATGTAATCTGAATTTAGAGATATAGCAGATAGGCGAAGGAATCTATCTAAGTCAGAAGAAGTGTCCACTCGTGAAAAAAGAGTTGGCACACTGTAAAACTGTATCTATTTGGGGCATCTTTCATCATATTGGATTGCTCTCCTCTCTTCTGATTGCTTATCTCCATCTCTTCCCCCTTTTTCTCCTCACCTCTACACCAATCCCTTACATACTGCCCTTCCAATTCTAATGCATCTGATAGGAAGGGTAGACCCGCCTCGGAGGGAGGGTACAGTAAGTTTACTAGAATGATAACAAGATACCCTAAGAGTTAAATTACAAGCAGAAACGACACAAACTAAGGTTATATTTCTTCATCGGTTTGATTAAAGTTTTCACGATATTAAGGGAAACAGATAGTGTGTTATTCCAGTGAGTCATGACTCCTGGTTACCTAATTGTACCTGGATACTGGACCATCTGGATTCCAATTTCAATGTTTAATGAGACTAGGACTAAGGGCCAGAGTCTAAAAATGAAAGCCAGATCTTTCCAAAGCGAAATTAGGAAATGTTTCTATGTTTAAAAGATGGTGAATATTTTGAATGCCCCTCTGCAAATGGCAATTTATTCTACATGAATTGTTAATTTCAAATTTGGGATAAATAAGTTTGTGTTATTTAATAGCAGCTACGTGCAACTCAATCATAATCATAATGGGCGGCACGATGGCACTATGGGTGGCACAGTGGTTGGCACTGCTGCCTCACAGCGCCAGAGACCCAGGTTCAATTCCCGCCTCAGGCGACTGACTGTGTGGAGTTTGCACATTCTCCCTGTGTCTGCGTGGGTTTCCTCCGGGTGCTCCAGTTTCCTCCCACAGTCTAAAAACGTGCAGGTTCGGTGAATTGGCCATGCTAAATTGTCCGTAGTGTTAGGCGAAGGGGTAAATGTAGGGGAATGGGTGTAGGGGGGTTGCGCTTTGGCGGATCGGTGTGGACTTGTTGGGCTGAAGGGCCTGTTTCCACACTGTAAGTAATGTAATGTAATCTAATCTAATCATTGAAGGACAGAACAGGCTTTAGGGGTTGAATGGCCTCCTCCAATTCCAACGGAACACCAGTGAGGGCCCCAGCGATGTCATGCATCTTATTGGTCTGAAGTAAATGAAGATCTACAGTTTTCTCATTTATATTAAGAAGGACTTTAATGTTAACTATTACCTTATTTCTTTATTTTTCGACTTATTCTGTAAAGGTCTGTAATGCTTAAGTTACTAACTTTGTACCTTTTACTACTTTGTACCTGAGTGTTTTTGTACCTAGATATGTTTGTACTTATGTTAGTGCCTTGTGTGGTGGCACTGTACACTTTTCACTGTACTCTTGTACTTGAGTACAAGTGACAATAAAATCTAAATCTATTTTTTTCTTAAAAGAGCGAGATGGTATTGTTGCAATAATGCCACTGGGCTAATGAATCCAGGGCTGAAAATGTGTTGCTGGAAAAGCGCAGCAGGTCAGGCAGCATCCAGGGAACAGGAGAATCGACGTTTCGGGCATAAGCCCTTCTTCAGGAATGAGGAAAGTTTGTCCAGCAGGCTAAGATAAAAGGTAGGGAGGATGGACTTGGGGGAGGGGCGTCGGAAATGTGATAGGTGGAAAGAGGTCAAGGTGAGGGTGATAGGTCAGACTGGGGTGGGGGCGGAGAGGTCGGGAAGAAGATCTCAGGTTAGGAAGGCGGTGCTGAATTCGATGGATTTGACTGAGACAAGGTGGGGGGAGGGGAAATGAGGAAACTGGTGAAATCCGAGTTCATCCCTTGTGGTTGGAGGGTTCCTAGGCGGAAGATGAGGCGCTCTTCCTCCAACCGTCGTGTTGTTGTGGTCTGGCGATGGAGGAGTCCAAAGACCTGCATATCCTTGGTGGAGTGGGAGGGGGGGTTGAAGTGTTGAGCCACAGTTGGTTGGGTTGGTTGGTCCGGGTGTCCCAGAGGTGTTCTCTGAAACGCTCCGCAAATGGGCGGCCTGTCTCCCCAATATAGAGGAGGCCACATCGGGTGCAGAGGATGCAATAGATGATGTGTGTGGAGGTGCAGGTGAATCTGTGGCGGATATGGAAGTTTCCTTTGGGGCCTTGGAGGGAGGTGAGGGGGGATGTGTGGGCACAAGTCTTGCACCTCCTGCGGTTGCAGGGGAAGGTGCCGGGAGTGGAGGTTGGGTTAGTGGGGGGTGTGGAACTGATGAGGGAGTCACGGAGGGAGTGGTCTTTGGGGTCAGCTGGTTTGATAGTGAGGTTGGGGTTGCAACGGAGGGAGTGGAGGCCACCCCTCTCACCCACTCCAACCTCTCACCCCACCCCTCTCACCCACTCCAACCTCTCACCCCACCCCACCCCTCTCACCCACTCCAACCTCTCACCCCACCCCTCTCACCCACTCCAACCTCTCACCCCACCCCTCTCACCCACTCCAACCTCTCACCCCACCCCTCTCACCCACTCCAACCTCTCACCCCACCCCTCTCACCCACTCCAACCTCTCACCCCACCCCTCTCACCCACTCCAACCTCTCACCCCACCCCTCTCACCCACTCCAACCTCTCACCCCATCCCTCTCACCCACTCCAACCTCTCACCCCACCCCTCTCACCCACTCCAACCTCTCACCCCACCCCTGTCACCCACTCCAACATCTCACTAACCCCAACCTCACTATCAAACCAGCTGACAAGGGAGGCGCGGTAGTAGTTTGGCGCACCGACCTCTACACCGCTGAGGCCAAACGCCAGCTCGCAGATACCTCCTCCTACTGCCCCCTTGACCATGACCCCACCCCCCACCACCAAACCATCATCTCCCAGACCACCCATAACCTCATCACCTCGGGGGATTTCCCATCCACCGTCTCCAACCTCATAGTCCCACAACCTCGCACCGCCCGTTTCTACCTCCTGCCCAAAATCCACAAACCTGACTGCCCCGGCCGACCCATTGTCTCCGCCTGCTCCTGCCCCACCGAACTCATCTCCGCATACCTTGACACCGTCCTGTCCCCCTTAGTCCAAGAACTCCCCACCTACGTTCGGGACACCACCCACGCCCTCCACCTGCTCCATGATTTTCGCTTCCCTGGTCCCCAACGCCTTATTTTCACCATGGACATCCAGTCCCTGTACACCTCCATCCCCCATCACGAAGGACTCAAAGCCCTCCGCTTCTTCCTTTCCTGCCGTACCGACCAGTACCCTTCCACTGACACCCTCCTTCGACTGACTGAACTGGTCCTCACCCTGAACAACTTCTCTTTCCAATCCTCCCACTTCCTCCAAACGAAAGGAGTAGCCGCATGGGCCCCAGCTATGCCTGCCTCTTCGTAGGATATCTTTGAGGAGAAAGTGAGGTCTGCAGATGCTGGAGATCAGAGATGGAAATGTGTTGCTGGAAAAGCGCAGCAGGTCAGGCAGCATCTAGGGAACAGGAGAATTGACGTTTCGGGTATTAGCCCTTCTTCAGGAATGAGGAAAGTTGGTCCAGCAGGCTAAGATAAAAGATAGGGAGGAGGGACTTGGGGGAGGGGCGTCGGAAATGTGATAGGTGGAAAGAGGTCAAGGTGAGGGTGATAGGTCAGACTGGGGTGGGGGCGGAGAGGTCGGGAAGAAGATTGCAGGTTAGGAAGGCAGTGCTGAATTTGATGGATTTGACTGAGACAGGCTGGGGGGAAGGGAAATGAGGAAACTGGTGAAATCCGAGTTCATCCCTTGTGGTTGGAGGGTTCCTAGCCGGAAGATGAGGCGTTCTTCCTCCAACCGTCGTTTCACTGTGGTCTGACGATGGAGGAGTCCAAAGACCTGCATATCCTTGGTGGAGTGGGAGGGGGAATTGAAATGTTGAGCTACAGGGTGGTTGGGTTGGTTGGTCCGGGTGTCCCAGAGGTGTTCCCTGAAACGCTCCGCAAGTAGGCGGCCCGTCTCCCCAATATAGAGGAGGCCACATCGGGTGCAAAGGATGCAATAGATGATATGTGTGGAGGTACAGGTGAATCTGTGGCGGATATGGAAGTTTCCTTTGTGGCCTTGGAGGGAGGTGAGGGGGGAGGTGTGGGCGCAAGTCTTGCACCTCCTGCGGTTGCAGGGGAAGGTGCCAGGAGTGGAGGTTGGGTTGGTGGGGGGTGTGGATCTGACGAGGGAGTCACGGAGGGAGTGGTCTTTACGGAATGCTGATAGGGGAGGGGAGGGAAATATATCCTTGGTGGTGGGGTCCGTTTGGAGGTGGCGGAAATGGCGGCGGATGATGCGCTGTACATGGAGGTTAGTGGGGTGGTAGGTGAGGACCAGTGGGGTTCTGTCCTGGTGGCGGTTGGAGGGGCGGGGTTCAAGGGCGGAGGATCGGGAAGTGGAAGAGATGCGGTGGAGGGCATCGTCGACCATGTCGGGGGGGATATGTGGAACAGTCCATCTTCCGCAACTACACTGGCCCCATCCCCCACCTTTTCCTCCGCTACATCGATGACTGTATTGGCGCCGCCTCGTGCTCCCACGAGGAGGTTGAACAGTTCACCCACTTCACCAACACCTTCCACCCTGACCTCAAATTCACCTGGACAGTCTCAGATTCCTCCCTCCCCTTCCTCGACCTTTCTATTTCTATCTCAGGCGACCGAATCAACACGGACATCTACTACAAACCAACCGACTCCCACAGCTACCTGGACTACACCTCCTCCCACCCTGCCCCCTGTAAAAACACCATCCCATTCTCCCAATTCCTTCGTCTCCACCGCATCTGCTCCCAGGAGGACCAGTTCCAAAAACGTACAACCCAGATGGCCTCCTGCTTCAAGGACCGCAATTTCCCCCCCCCCCCCCGACGTGGTCGACGATGCCCTCCACCGCATCTCTTCCACTTCCCGCTCCTCTGCCCTTGAGCCCCACCCCTCCAACCGCCACCAGGACAGAACCCCACTGGTCCTCACCTACCACCCCACCAATCTCCATGTACAGCGCATCATCCGCCGTCATTTCCGCCCCCTCCGAACGGACCCCACCACCAAGGATATATTTCCCTCCCCTCCCCTATCAGCATTCCGTAAAGACCACTCCCTCCGTGACTCCCTCGTCAGATCCACACCCCCCCACCAACCCAACCTCCACTCCCGGCACCTTCCCCTGCAACCGCAGGAGGTGCAAGACTTGCGCCCACACCTCCCCCCTCACCTCCCTCCAAGGCCCCAAAGGAAACTTCCATATCCGCCACAGATTCACCTGCACCTCCACACACATCATCTATTGCATCCTCTGCACCCGATGTGGCCTCCTCTATATTGGGGAGACAGGCCGCCCATTTGCGGAGCGTTTCAGAGAACACCTCTGGGACACCCGGACCAACCAACCCAACCACCCTGTGGCTCAACACTTCAACTCCCCCTCCCACTCCACCAAGGATATGCAGGTCTTTGGACTCCTCCATCGCCAGACCACAACAACACGACGGTTGGAGGAAGAGCGCCTCATCTTCCACCTAGGAACCCTCCAACCACAAGGGATGAACTCGGATTTCACCAGTTTCCTCATTTCCCTTCCCCCCACCTTGTCTCAGTCAAATCCATCGAATTCAGCACCGCCTTCCTAACCTGCAAACTTCTTCCTGACCTCTCCGCCCCCACCCCAGTCTAACCTATCACCCTCACCTTGACCTCTTTCCACCTATCACATTTCCGACGCCCCTCCCCCAAGTCCCTCCTCCCTACCTTTTATCTTAGCCTGCTGGACAAACTTTCCTCATTCCTGAAGAAGGGCTTATGCCCGAAACGTCGATTCTCCTGTTCCTTGGATGCTGCCTGACCTGCTGCGCTTTTCCAGCAACACATTTTCAGCTCTGATCTCCAGCATCTGGAGACCTCACTTTTTCCCTAATGAATCCAGGGGCCCAGGCTAACGTCGATTTTGCCTGTCCTCGGATGCTGCCTGAATTGCTGTGCTCTTCCAGCACCACTGATCCAGAATAATGCTCTTAAGACACAGGTCCAATTTCCCCAGAACAACTGTTGGGATTAATACATTTGGAATCTGGAAGCCAGTGTCAGTAATGGTGACATCTATTGCTGCTGTTAAAAAAAATCCATCTGGTTCAAGATGGTTAAGGAAGCAAATCTGCTGTCCTTACCTGGTCTGGCCTACAGGTGTCTCTTGACTCACAGCAATGTGGTGACTCTTAACAGCTCTCTGAAATGACTATCAAGTAATTCAGTTCTAGGACAACTAGAGATGGGCAATCCAATACAGAATTTTTAAAAATCAGTTGTAATCGAAGCCTACTCAGTCCAACCTTCCTATCAGCCACAGGGTGTCAGTTGGCTAGATGGTGGATTTGTAATGCAAAGTGATGTGTCCAGGGTGGATTCAATTCCCATGCTGGCTGAGATTACTCTGATGGACTCCCCTTCTCAACGTTTCCCCTCACCTGAGGTGTGGTGATCATAAGGTTAAACCACCACCAGTAGTCTCTCTCTCGCTAATGAGAGAGCAGCCCTCTAGGACTATGTGATTTTACTATCTGCCATTATCCTGTTAAAATAATTCCAGCTGACCTTGACATGAAACTTTGCTGGGGCCAGCCTTGACTCACTGTAGATTCATTCATAAACTGAAACATTACAATAATATAATTTGTGGCTCACAATGGGTCGAATGCCGTTTTTATTTGTTTTGTAACAGTTCTTCAATCCTGTAAGTCATATCCTAACCCTAAGTATAGAATAATAAGGCTGTCTTCTACATCCAACTTAAATATATTGAAGCAACAGGAGATGCTGAGTGACATCTGACAACAGTCATCAAGCAGGGAAAGCCGAACTGAGGTCAAACCAAAATCGAAGTCTTCCTCGCGTTGTCTGCAATGCTTCGCTTGTTGGACATCCTTCCCACAAGCTGTCCTTGCAACCTTACTGAATATAGCTGCTTGCTCTTGAACAATCTTGTAACTGCTATCATTTTTCTGAAATTGGGAAATGGGATGCCACCATCTAGTGGATGATTCTCATTCAGATAATTCATTTCATTCCCTTTAGCCAGTTGTTGACTAATCTTAAATGCTTCCTTAGTTTCAGCAGGAAAAGAGTAAAGCTTAACCATACGTTCACTTGTCATTTTGTACTATTCAGCCTTAATTTCCTTTTGAGTTTTAGCAAAGACCATGACAGGAAGACTTCTGCACATTGCTACCAATATTAAAATAAAAGAATTGTGGATTTTGAAGTTGTCAAACTAAAACAGAAATTACTGGAGAACATCAGCAAGTCTGGCAGCTTTGGAGAGAAAGCAAAGTCAATGCCTTGAGTCCAGTGATCCTTCATCAGAGCTCAGAGTTCAGTCACTCGAATTGAAATGTTCACTCTGCTTTCTTCCCCACAGATGCTGAGTTTCACCAGCAATTTCTGTTTTTCTTTGAGAATGCCAGATCTCAATTCACAGTCAATTTCTGTCAATGGTTCTCAACCTCTGATCTCTAGTCATTAGCATGTCCAATGCTGGATGGTACAGGAACCACTTTCTTCCTCATTGACATTTTAAAATCATTTTCCTTTTCTGTAGTATGTGAGTAAATGTTGTGGTGAATGTTTGCTGTACCTATTGTATTTCTCCCAAATTTGTCCCCACCCTTTCCTGGAAAACAGCAAATGTCTGTCAGGACAGATAGTAACAATCAACATAAATATGTGGACTATCTGTCCCAACAGTGAACGTCATGAGAAACAGATTATTTGGTTGTTACACTTTCTTAACCACATTATAATCTTGGAGGAATAGATGTGTGAAGTTGACACAACCTAGCAGAAAAAAAACCGCATGGAGCCAAGCAGCAAGTTCTCATGAATTTGACTTCCTGTTTATGTATTTTATCCTGGACATTGTTATTCAGCCTGTCTCTGTCCCTCAGCCCCTATCTTTCTACAGTTTCTGTTTCCTTTGTTTTGTACTCTTAGCAAATAATGTAGAAAGCAGAGGTCCCTGCTCCTGAATATGCACGTACAATTCTGCAAAAATTAGGCCTTGACTTTATCTGTCTCTTATCATGCCTTTCTCTCTCTTTCACACTGTACCCATCTCTGATTGTGTCACTAGTTTCATATTGCAGTCTGTTCATTGGGAGAGTGAACTGAGCTTTGTGATCTCCAGCCTGATTTTCTTTGCATAATAACCAACTGCCCATCAACCCATGGCTTTGTAACTCAACACCAGGTAGAACAAGCAAGGCCATTAACAGAGCAGCACATTTATTGACCTCAGGGAATGGGATGCAGTGGGCAAGATTCAACCAAAGACAAGGCAGTCTTAATGCAGGGTCCCTTTGCTGCACAGAAAAGCCATGCTTGCTCATAACTGAGGATGAGAGGGGCCACTTTAGTCACCCTGGAACCTTTGCAAGGGTGACACACTGGCACCCACAGTAGACTCATCAGGAGAAGTGCAAGTGAGTTTGCAGGCATGCAATCTCATCCTAGCAAACCAGCGATACCCTCCAAGGACTCTGTGCCTCCTCCAATTCTGGGGTCTTGAACAGCCCCAACTTCTATCAGTCCGAGATTGGTGGCCATGCCTTCAGCTGCCCAAACCTCTACACAGTATTATTCCCTCCCTAAACTGTTGCTAAAGACAGTTAGAAGCTGAAAGGGTTAGCTGACACCTCGCGATAAGGTCTGGCCACGAGAATATAAAAGACTGTTCCTGGGAGGAGCTAATCAGTTCTAATGTTTCAGTTTCTGTCTCTAAGTTGTTGTTTTAGTGTTAAATCCACACAGCTAACAGTCATGTGAAACAAACACAAGAAGATGCTGAAGAATCTCAGCAGGTCTGGCAGCATCTGCAGAGAAAGAGACAGAGTTAACTTTTCGAGTCTGGCATGACTCTTCTTCAGAACTATGTTCCCAAACACCTCAAAGGAAGAAAAGACGTTTCTTGTTAAAGTTTCGAAAGAGACACAGAATGAAGTGGAGTGGAAGAAGCTGAAAGATTAAAATGGAAACCCCATCAGAGAGGAGCAAAACTTGTTCAAGGTGGGCTTACCTGGAAGAGAAGTGGCAGTGAATTAAACACTCAAAT